>NW_006159978.1:937464-983593 GCF_000334495.1 Tupaia belangeri chinensis | reverse complement strand
TAGGGAAAGTCTTCTATTTCTTGCCTCCTGTCAAGATGCCAGGTTACGAAAATGTTGATTTCCTATCGGAAACACTAAAACTGACAATAGCAAAACCCTGGGTGAGAGTGGGCATTCTCAAAAGGAATCACCAACTAATAACCCCTGGATTCACGAGCGGGGCAGTCAAAGTGACCTGCCCCGAGGCTGAGGATGGGGGAGAGACACTCTATTGACATCTCCGGCCTAGAGACACCATAGTACCGTTAGAAAGACAGAGTCCCATACTCCCAGTCTCCTCGGTCCCTCCTGGGGTGTTCCTAAGTGCTCCTTTCTCTTGGTCAAATCTAGGAGACAGTGCAGAGGTTCACACACAGGGCCCTCTAGGAGCCTCTGGGGCAGTTAAAAACAAGGGCTGACCCCCCCTAAACTCTGCACCTCTAGGTCTCCCTGCTCTGCAATTCCAGGGCTCGGGTTTGCAGGCTCTCTCCTGCACCCTCTGGGGACCTTTTTCTTCCTTGGCCTTTATTTAAACACATTTACTCAGACAGAAGGTGCAGGGTGGTGGGGCTCTGCCTCCTTCCCCAGCTGTACCCCAGCATTTGGGGACAATCGTATGCCTTATCTTCCAACTGCCCTAGAAACTGCCCTAGACTGGGGGATTCGGAGGAACACGATGGACCTGTGGGGAGGTCCCACTGTTAGGCAAGAAAGCAATGTCGGCGGCCACCACAGAGAGCCAGGAAAGGCCCCTGGGGCAGGTGAGGAGTTTCGCGTAGGGCACGAGGGATGGACCGCCTTCGTCAGCCATGGGTGAATACGTGGCTTGTGACATGTCCCTGTGGGCAGCTCTCAGGGTAGGCACCTGACTAAGAGCCTGCTTCTGTTGGCCTGAACAACTCACCACACAGGTCTCTCTTCTTTGCTGTGAAGGCCCAGAGGACCCAGGAGCACAGGTAAATGACTGGGCAGGTGAGCATGGGGACCTGTCCGAGGACCTGGGAGCCGCAGTCTGTGGCTGTGAAACTACTCTCTCAAACAGCGGCCAGCGTCGTTCCCTCCCTTGCTGACTGGTGGCCCTGGAAACGGCTCTTCTGGGTCCACTGCTCAGCACACAGGGCCAGACTCCTGCTCTGCCCCAGGGGCCTGCAGTCTCCACCACCCCACTTACACTCCTGCAGAAGGCTTCATCCCCAGTGGAGCGCCTACAGCAAGTGCCTCCCCATAGGGGCTACCTGAAACGGGACAGGACACGGCATCCAAAGCACACATGGGAGGAAGCCCTCCTAAAGCACCCCAGGAGAAAGACCAGAGATGGCCCCAGATGGTCCAGGCCCAGGGGAACAGGTCCCCTGGACCCACATGGCCTGTTGTGGGCATCACAAACAAGTTCTCCTGAAAGAGAATGTGACCAGCCCAGGGCCCCGGGCATACTACCAGGAGGATGCTTGGCCTGGTGCGCCGGCATCCTGACTGCAAGGGCGGGGCCGGGACGTGTGGACTCGTTTCCCTTCTCAGCAGCTGCCCCCACCGCAGCCCTCCTGAAAACCAGCAGCCAGTGAGGCCGAGATGACTCAGGGATTGCTCCCGGGGCCCAGATCACCAGCGCTCAGATGAGGGGCAGGGCACTGAGGAGATAAGGTGGCTGCCCGGGAAGGGTTCCACACGGGGCCCTGGGGTGCTGTCCTCGGCTGCCTTTGCTGGCCTGGCTGTCCCTCTGGGCAGCCATTCCCAGCCTGAGAGCCAGTGGTCCTTCCAGAACAGAACTGGGCCTGGCATTTGAGAAATCCCAGGGAGGCCCAGGCCAGCTCTGCCACCCCAAGTCCTCAGCTTCCTGTCACAGGCCCTTCTGTGGATCGGAGACACCACTGAGTTTTCAAAGGGACTTCCTTGGGAGGCTGAGCTATGCGCCCATGGGTGCAACTCTTAGCTTTGCCCTTCCTGTGGCGCTTCCCTGCCATCCTGGCCCATTTGAGTGACACCGCACATGCTCACTCTCCCTCCTTATCTGGGGTGCTTGTAACCAAAGGTAAGACAGTGACAATTTGGGGGGGTGCTGGAAAGTGTGTGTGTGTGTGTGTGTGTGTGTGTGTGTGTGCACATGAGCATGCCCGTGTGGTATACAAGAGCAGAGAGTGGCTCCCATGCCAGATGCCCCACTCCTGTCTGCTCAGCCTTACCTCGCCCCAGCAATGGCACGGACGGGTCATCATAGCTACCGTCACAGAAATCATTACCAGCCTCCAGCTCGCTGCTGACCGGGTTGCCGTTCGCGATGCTCTTTTGTTTGATGGTGAAGAAGGCCTGCATCTTCACATTGTACCTGTGGTCAGAGAGGGCAGATCAGAGCCGTGGAGGGGAGTCCCCATGCCCTCAGTGTGGGGGAGAGCCTGTCGGGCTTCCCACCCCCATCCATGTGCACAGCCAGCCTGGCCTGGGAGATCGGGCGGGGAGGGAGGTGGGAAGCCCTGGCTTCTCCAATGAGCTGAGATTCCTGACAGTCATAGTGGGCATGTGCAGCCTGAGAGACCTGCACTACTGGGTTTGAGGGACTCTCTTAGCAGACCTTCCGCCCAAGAAAATGATTGGGCCAACGGCAGTTCAAGCCTGTCCTCGTAACAGGATCTCAGCCTCCCATGGGCAGCTCATAGGAGGTGCTACCAGGCCGGTACTCTCTCCGCAGCAAACCTTGCAGGGGGTGCTGACAGCCAGCACCGCCATCCCCCCAGGAGAGAGGACGGCGTCTCTCCATCTCACAGACCCTCAGGCTGGCTCCTACAGAACGCACCCAGAGAGAGCATTAATTATTTAAGGATGGTGCTCTTGCAGTTTGACAGTTTATCATCCATTTTTATAAGGCATTATGCATGTTTGATATAAATGTGGGGATTTATATTCCCATATAACCCAGAGTGTTCCCTTCCTTTTTAATTACCCATGCAGGTGTGAGGAGGAACATAAACCTGAACGTCGCTCAACTAACAGGTAGTTCTTTTTGCTTTGGTTTTGTTTTTTGGAGGGTGGGGAATATTGATATTTATATTTATATGTGTTGAGTGTTTTATATATATATGCTAAATGTTTTATATATATTTATATATATGTAAGTTTATGATATAAATATATATGTTCATCAAAAAAGTCATGACACATTTTTACATAGAAAAATACATAAACTTTACCATTTTAACTATTTTCCCTTTTTTTCTTTTGGTTAGACGGAGTGTGTGCTTTCCGAAGAGACACAGAGAGGGAGAGGAGAAAGCATCCCCAGTGGGGAATGGCCATGCTGCAATCCCTTCTTCTCCACCTCACCCCTTCTTTCAGGATTTTGGGCACACACAGAGGAGCCTGGCATGTTTTTCAAGCCACCAGGTCTGGAACATGAACCACAGAATCAGCCATACGGGATCCAGCTGCCTTAACCACCAACCAGGCCATGGAGCCAGCCCACTGGTTCCCTTTCTAAGTGTACATTCAGAAGGATTACTTGCACTCACACTGGTGTGCAATGATCACCACTGTTTCCAGATCTTTCTCATCATCCCAGAAACCTGTACCGATTAACCAATAGCTCCTCACTACTCCCTCCCTTCTGCCCCCCGCTAGCCTCTAATCTATGTTCCATCTCTACAGATTTGACCGTTTTAGACCCCTCATGTAACGGGAATCATGCATTTGTCCTTCTGGGGTTGGCTTCTTCCCCGGGCATGTTTCCAGGATTCACCCCCACTGTAGCATGTGTCAGAACCTCATCCCTTTTTAAGGCTGAAGAGTATCCCTCAGGGGTAGCTTTGAGCTGGTTCCGCCCAGGCAGCCTTAGAGAGGCTCTAGGTCGCACAGCCCCGGACACAGTGTTTGCATCCTCAGACCCATGAGTGGCACCATCCAGGGTTGTGGAAGGCAATGACCCTGAGACTGGGCATCTTGTGAAGCCTGGAGAAGTTACACTGCCTGACTTTTTAGAAGGGTGATATTAAATTATCAAGAGATTTTTTTGAAACCAGAAAAAGAGGCAATTACCTGGGGGAGGCCTCCCAGGGCAGGTGAACAGAGGTTCTTGCCTGATACTCACCTGGGAATCAGACTTAGTCTCCATTCACCCCCCACCCACAATGGCTCCATGCCTGGGTCTGGGCAGCACCCACAGAACAGTGCCTGAACAGCCCACCCAACACTGACCATCCCGGCAGTGCATCCACTGGAGAACCACAGCTGACTCAAAGCGACTGTAAGATCTGACTGAGGGTTCTCGCTGCTCTAGCCAAAGGCCAGACGGGATGTGGAACAAGGCATCACGTGGCCCAGGGGAGAAGCGAAGGTCACTTACTTCATAATCAGAATATAAAACACATAGAGGATGATGAGCACCAGGCCTTCCCACCTCAAAGAGAGAAAGGAGACTGTGGTTAGAGCTCGGGAGGCCCCACCCCTGGGGTTGAACAGGTTAGGGGACGGTGCAGGGGACAGGAGGATGTCTGTACCTTCCCGTCCCCAGAGACTGGCTCAGGACACAGGCATGTGGGCAAGACACCGACTGTGGATGCCCCCCCTCAGAGCCTCCTGGTAACTGACAAGAGGCTAAGGAGGGCTCTTTTCAACCTTAGGGGTCTGCAGGACTCAGTGGAGCCCCTAGAGTCCTAGGAGCTACCTAGAACAGGAAGGGCCAGGGCTCAGGGAGTCACATAAACTTGACTCCAAGGGCCATATGGTCACCTAAAATGAATCGTGGTTGGGGACTAGAGAGGCTATGAGTGCAGGTGGAAAGGAACTAGGTCTCCAGGGTGACCGGATACAGAGGTGGGCAGGCTGCAGTGCATGGTCCCTCCTGGGCAATACCCTGGGCAGTGCAGGTGGGGTGGGGCTGAAGGTCTTTCTGGAACACATCATTACTGCTCTCTCATGGATGCAGCCCAACCCCATGAGCTGTGGAGATGTCTATACCTCTGACTACAAGCCCCCGAGGAATCACACAAGTTTAGTTTGTTTGTTCATCTCACAAATATGTGCTAAGTCCTGTCTGACCCTGGCTGAAATCCCAGTCATCTGGGAGCTCCTCCTTTGTTGACATAGAGCCCATAGATAAGGAGAGCCACTTCACCACCACCACCAATCCCATCTGTAGATGAGGAGAGCAACACCCAGGAGTGGAGAGACTCTCCTGGGTCACACCATGGGTGAGGGGCCAGGACTGAATAGGCTCAGGATTCCCTGAGCCTGCAGCAGGTAGCCACTCATATTAGGCAGCTCATGTTCTCAACCTAACTGCCTGTATATAGTCCCATGAACAACCACACAGTCACTTTTTAAATCACTGTCAATGACCAGGGAATTTGATAACTTATGAATGTAAGATGCATTCATACCCTATAAAAGGAGTGGAAATAATAGTCTGTTTCTCAGAACTGTGTGCTTTATGTATCTTAATTAATAAATCAACTCCTACCACAGTGTCATAAAGATGAGCCCCTATATTTTTCTTCTGAATTTTAAAAAATTTATAGTAAGATCTTTCATTCACTTGGAATTAGTTCTTGTATAAGGTGTGAGGTAGGGATCTGACATTACACTGTTATATATTGATTCCCAGTTGTCCTTGTATCATCTAAGACCCCATCCCCAACTTACTTCCTTATCAGGCATATCTTTCATCCCGGAAATACACCCATTACTGGCTATGTTTACCATTATGCAAAATACTGGAGTATTGTCATGATCTCAGATTGATGATGTATCTTGATATCTGGCAGGGTAGGAATATTAAGGGGAATAATTTTTCTCACTTTGAAAGGGTGAATAAAGGCATAATTACTTCAAATTATACCCTTTCTATTTACAAAGTTAATAAGCTTATGTTTGTCAAAATAATTTTTAGAAAGATTCAGTAAACCCAATAAACAAGGATACCTAAAACAACAACAAAACAAAAACAAAAATTAAAACAAAAATTAAACTTTAAAAACTTACCACACAATTTTTTCATCATAGATGAACTGGAAAGCAAAAGAAACAAAGGTTACGGGGACACATATTTACTCCAAAAGAACAATCACAGACCCCCTAAGCACCCAGAGACAACTCTTATTGGCCGTTTTACATGCCTTACAGTAAAGCTGGACTCTTCTTGCCACTTCCGAATTTTTAAATGGCAGAAGATGACCTTTCTTTAGTTCGAACCTGGGCCTGTAAGATGTCAAAACATGTGTCCTGCCTCACTGGGATTATCCCAAGAGAGATGGCATGTGCTTTGTTACAGTCCAAGTAGCTTCTGGGGCCTAACCTAGTTGAAGCCCTCTACCTCCCCATTAACAGAAGAGAGTTACTAAACTCAAGGAATCTCAAAGACTGAAAAGATACTTACAAATATAAGGCTGTATGTGTGTGTGTGTGTGTGTGTGTGTGTGTGTGTGTGTAGGGTGGTTCATTTTCTTAAAAATAAAGAGTAAACACTTTAGAAACTCCAAAAGACAAGGTTTAGCTTGCATAATTTTAAGAGAGGCTGGGGATGATAGTGGAGATACTGACATGTTTAACGTGAAGGTTCATTTTAGGTGTCAACTTGACTGGGCTAAGGGATACCCAGATAGCTGGTAAAGCATTATTTCTGGGTGTGACTGTGAGGGTATTCCTGGAAGAGACTGGCATATGAGTCAGTGAACCCAGGAAGGTTTACCCTCAATATGGTGGGTACTATCCAATCACTTGAGGGCTTAGATAAAACAAAAAGACAGAAGAAAGATGATTTATCTTCTCTCTCTCTTCTAGAGCTGGAACATCCTTCTTCTCCTGCCCTTGGAAATCAGAACTCCAGGTTCTGATGACCATGGAACTTGCACCAGCAGCCCCCTGGGTTCACAGGCCTTTGGACTGAGGCATACTGCTGGATTCCTTGGTTCTTCATCTTGCAGACAGCATATGATGGGTCTTCTCTGTATCCATAACTGCATGAACTGATTGCTCTAGTAAATCCCCTCCTGTCTATTATTTATTTAGATCGCTTTGTTACAGTCCAAGTAGCTTCTGGGGCCTAACCTAGTTGAAGCCCTCTACCTCCCCATTAACAGAAGAGAGTTACTAAACTCAAGGAATCTCAAAGACTGAAAAGATACTTACAAATATAAGGCTGTATGTGTGTGTGTGTGTGTGTGTGTGTGTGTGTGTAGGGTGGTTCATTTTCTTAAAAATAAAGAGTAAACACTTTAGAAACTCCAAAAGACAAGGTTTAGCTTGCATAATTTTAAGAGAGGCTGGGGATGATAGTGGAGATACTGACATGTTTAACGTGAAGGTTCATTTTAGGTGTCAACTTGACTGGGCTAAGGGATACCCAGATAGCTGGTAAAGCATTATTTCTGGGTGTGACTGTGAGGGTATTCCTGGAAGAGACTGGCATATGAGTCAGTGAACCCAGGAAGGTTTACCCTCAATATGGTGGGTACTATCCAATCACTTGAGGGCTTAGATAAAACAAAAAGACAGAAGAAAGATGATTTATCTTCTCTCTCTCTTCTAGAGCTGGAACATCCTTCTTCTCCTGCCCTTGGAAATCAGAACTCCAGGTTCTGATGACCATGGAACTTGCACCAGCAGCCCCCTGGGTTCACAGGCCTTTGGACTGAGGCATACTGCTGGATTCCTTGGTTCTTCATCTTGCAGACAGCATATGATGGGTCTTCTCTGTATCCATAACTGCATGAACTGATTGCTCTAGTAAATCCCCTCCTGTCTATTATTTATTTAGATCCTATTAGTTCTATTTCTCTAGTGAACACCGACTAAACACTCAACAGCCCCACCCAGCATCTTCAGTTCTAGACACGAATGTGCTGCTTCCGTGATCCAGGGGAGGCCTCCTGCAGCCACCCACATGGTTGGGAGGTGCAGAGGGGGGTGGACAGGCTGCTCCCACTGGTCTGACCTTGGAGACACAAGGGTCCCTGTGTGTGGTGCCAGGAGAGGCCAAGGGGTTGCTATTTGGACTTGGGCTCATGGTACCCCTCTCCTGACTGTAAGGGGCCACAGGGGACATTTATGAGGAATTTTTTTAGTTTTTACAACTCAATGAAGGGATACTGGCATTAAGAGCCAGGGGAGGACAGGGACACTAGACAGCATAAAGCACATGAGACAGTCCTACCGGATGAAGTTTTTCTCTCTGGCACATTTACTCTTAAATGCCCTGGTACCTATTCAGGCAACTGAAAGCCAATGACCTGAGCCTCAGACTTACCTCAATTTAGAAATCAAAGTGGTTTTAATCAATACTTAACTTTTTAGTAAGACGACTGTCAAGTAAATACACAATGATTATACTTTGCTCTGTTTAGGATTCTGCCAGGAGTCTGGCATTATTTTGGAAGATACATCGTGGATGTCTGCATCGTCCACTGGTCTTCATCACCAGCCCGACGACCCGATTACATCCGTCTGTGTTTGAAGTGGACAGGCTCGGGGATTTCCTCAAGAGGGGCAACCCTTACCTCACGGGATCTTCTAGTGTCTTCGTACCAAAACACTGACATACTGCAACATGTACGCTCTTATTGTAAATTACCATTATTTCGCCTTAATATCATAATTTGGGCATTATAGTGTTTTGTTTGTTTGTTTGTTTTAAATTGTGTTTAGCATGTTATTTTATCTGTGAATTTCATTTTCAGGGTGTGGCAGGCAGCCTCTGGCCTTCACACTTTCCTTGAGTAACGGCCTTCTAACAAACAGAATGCGACATAGGATGCCATTTTCAAGATTAGGTTACAAAGACTAAGGCTTCCTACATGGCGCCTTCTCACTAGGTACTGAGGGAGGCCTGCTGCTGCACTGTGAGCAGCACTGTAAGGGAGCCTGCCCTTGAGGCCTGCCCACGGCCACATGAGTGTCCTGAAAGTGGATCCCCATCCTGACAAACCCTGAGAGGCTTCCAGCCTGGCTGCCACCTTAAGTGCAGCCTCATAAGAGATCCTGACCCAGAAGTCACAGCTAAACTTTCTGATGCACAGAAAACAGGCTGTGATGAACATCTGTGTTTAAGCTGCTGAATTTTGGGGAAATTTGTTACACAGCAATAGATGACAAATACAAGAGACATGGATTTCACAGAAAATTGAGTGATGAACATCTGTGTTTAAGCTGATGAATTTTGGGGAAATTTGTTACACAGCAACAGATGATGAATACAAGAGACATGGATTTCACAGAAAATTGGTTCTAGGTTTGATAAAATTAAGAACTGTCACTCAGGCCTATTAGACACCCTGAGGTCTGGGTGGACCACTTACACCTGCCCTCATGCCACTACTTTGAAGCTCTTTGGGACTGAAACTGCTCCCTTGGATGACACGTCCTCGGCAGCAGTCTGATGGTGCCGTATGCCTCGCTATGTTCTGCCAAGAGGTCATCCCACTCTTGGGGGCCCTGTTTGGTTTCTCTCCTTTTCTTCCTTTGCTCCTCTCTTGCTCTTAGCTGCCACCTTGACTGCACCAAGCTGGCCCTCTCTTTCCTGCACTCTGCTTCTTGCAAGTGGGTCTGCTGACGAGGATACAGGCCTACGTGGGGACCTGGAGGGCCTCAGATGAGCAAGGTGCTTCAGCTTAACTGTGCGGACCATGGACAAGTGCCTTGGCTTTTTCCAAGCCCTACTGCCTTTGAGTGGTCCTTGGATTTGCTCAGACCGATGTGTCGGGTCTGAGATTTTGGGGGAAGGAAGGCACAGTGGTGGTGGGAAGGGGTTTGGCCATTATGACCAAGTGAACAGCCCACACATGCCACTGCTATGAGCTCCCTGGGTACAGTGCCAGGACCAAAGAAGGGCAGGGGCCCCGTGCCTTCACAGGGCAGGAGGTGACTCACCGCGATGAGCACGATGACAGAGAGGGTGTAGTACACGGAGTCTCGGCACACAGCCCACCACGTCAGCCGGACCACCTGCCGGGCAGGGAGTGTCAGTACAGCTGCGATTGGTCAGGGATAGGGTGGGGCCACAGGTACAAGGACATGCCCAGGGAGGTCCCCCTAACAGTGCCACCCCTTGCTCGCCATTATGTTTGAATGAAACCAGGCATGTCCTCAGTGATGGGGGTAAGGTACCGACAGTGTGTGTCTCACAGCAGGACACAGGACATCTGTCGGGGCGGAGACCAGAGGCTCCCTCTCTCCCCATCCTCATACCTCCCAGTGTAAGTACCTCCACCTGCTTCAGCGAGGCAGGGCTGCACCATGAGGCTGTCCCTCTGAGGTCAAGTGTGACCCCCTACAGCTCTGAAGACACCCAGCAGGGCACCAGCAACCTCCAATCTCAGGCTCCACTGGGGAGATCAAAGCCAGGCCCCACGCAGTTCAGAATCTAGTTCAGGGCCGGGCTACAGGAAGCACCTCTTCAATGACTGCAGGATGAATGCCCACCCCTAGCCTGGCCATGTGTGCCTCTCAGGACCCAGGTATTGGACCCAGGGGTGGGAAAGGGAAATGGCTCAAGTGTGCAAAGTCGAGGCTGACCCTGGTAGACTCTACTGCCAACTGTGCCTTGCACACCCTCTGCCACCTGACCTTGTCCCTCACACAGGACACCTGCCAGCCAGCAGCCACCGACCTGTCCCGCGAACAATCCACACACTCCAATTATGCACAGAATGTTGAACACAGCTGAGCCCACGATGGTCCCCACCCCGACATCTCCATGGGTGATGAACACGCCTAGAAAGGGAAAAGCACAAATCCTGGCCCTCGCTGCATGGCCCTAGGCCACGCCCCTTCCCCAGTATCCCCTGCTGCAGGGAAGCTGCTCTGACTGTCAAGGAACACCCATCCACAAGGTAGCAGAGGGGCAGAGCCAGAGAGGGCATGGTGCATTCAGGACAGCAGCTGCTCTCATCCTCCCACCGTCTTAAGGGGCTTTCTAGAGATGTGGAAGGATTTTAAAATGTTTATTAAAAAGTGGAATTATTTTGGTGAAGTTTGAAATCCATACAAAGATTTTTCACAATATACAGTTTCCACAAACTTTTCGAAGACCCCCCCCCCCCTCCTATAATTCCATGCCACAAAGCTCAGCCGTTAAATGTATCTGGTTCAGTGGCCTCAGCACATTCACAGAATTGTGCAGCCAACCCCATGGTCAAATGTTAGAACATTTCACCACCCCAGAAAGAAACCCCATGCCCTTTAGCATTCCACTCCACCCCACTGCCGAAGGAAACATACTTTCCATCTTCCAAGCCTCCCATTTTACCAAGGAGAAAACAGAAGCTCCATGCTCAGGACCTGAGGGCTCTGTCCCTGTGTCGGCCTGCAAGGGGTTCCTTACCAATCACAGAAGCAAACAGCTCGGGTGTCGAGCTTCCTGCAGCCATGAAGGTGGCTCCTGCCACATCTTCGCTCAGATGGAGTTTCTGAAACAGAGGTGACCACAAGCCGTCAGGATGGGATCCCGGCAGCCCAGTAGAGCCCAGGGAATAGTGCTGGAGCTGCACCAAGCTCCTCCCTGGGCCCTGAGCACCCCCGCCCTCTGCCAGGCCTTCAACTCAGAGTCCCCTTCCCCATGGGAGTCCCTGGAGAAATACCACCACCTTGGTGAAGCTTCTCAGGTCTCCTCCCAGGGCCAGCCATGTTCCTCCGCCATGACTAAAATACAACTGCACCAGGGGTTGTGGCCACCCCTTGCCTTCCCCACTGATGAGGCGAACAGGGATGGCTGTCCCCATCTTTTGGTTCCAGTGCCCAGAACGGGGCCTGGTATGCAGTAGCACTCAGCAAGCCCATTAGTCTAGCCTCCGGCAGGCTATGGTTACCAAGGGCCCCTCTGAGAAGACCCGGAGGCCCTAAAACATGGCCTCGGTCTTCATTCCTTCCAGAAGGCCCCCTCCATGATGAGCCCAGCGTCCAGCTGCTCACAAAGATGGCCCCATTTCCAAGGTGAGTCAGCACACCTCAGGGCATGCTCTGGCCTTGGGGGCCCACTTTCTGGGGCATTTCGGTGCTTGGAGAAACCATGAGGTGGGGGGTACACCTGGATACCACCATGTCTGTCTTCTAGCCCCACCTCCCAAAGTGCCCCTGGGCAGCCCTAGGCTCTGAAGCCACAGGAATCCTAGAACCAGCATGGCTTCCCCTCTGCCTGCCAGCTGCAGAAGGGGTCCTCAGAAGGCCCTTGCTCCAGGCTTGACGGAGGCAGGGTGTGGACACAGCACAGAGGCATAGGGCAGGAGCCTGGCCTCCCTACCTCACCACCCAGGAAGGGTCTTCAGAAGAGGATCCGCCCCCAGAGCATCTCAGGAAACTCTTCACAAAAGCCAAGCGGCATTACCTCCCATCCTGCCTTCTCCCTGCCTTCCCCTGGGTCATCCTTCTGAATGCTCCTCCCCTCTATCTCTGCTTGCTGAAATCCTTCCCACTTCCAAAGTCTGGATCAAGTGCCACGTCCTCCATGAAGCATTCCTAGGATTCTCATCAGCACTGATGTACCCTCCCTTCCCTTGGCTCCCCCATCCTTTGCTCTCCCTCCCTGAGCTCCTCACATCAGACCTACCTGTAGGGTTAAGACCATCACACCTCTGACCTCTGCATCCTTGGGAATATAGGTAACCCCCAGAATATCTGACATCTCCACTGTCTAAAGTCCCGTGCTGTGAGTCACCTACCTTCCACGGGTTTCTCTTAACCTCTCAACCCTGTTGCTGTGGTCTCCCCAAGCTCTCTGCCTACTGGGCGCCTGGGTGTACACAGCAAGGCCTAGTTGTCTGCATTCTTTCCAAGGGCTCCTCCAGAGGGCGGAAGCAGCACAGAACAGGTGTAGGAACTACCACCCCCAGCACACCACTGCACAGGGTCTCTGGGAGGAGCCGCCTGCACTGACATGCCCAAAGTCACTTCCTGACAGTCTCTCCCACTCTTCCTCCAGCTCCATCCTCTTACTGACACGTGTCTCCGTGAAGGTGCATCTGAGTGGGCGAGGAGTAAGGGGGCAAGGGAGAGAGGAAGGCCTTTGCACACATGTTCCAGGTCACGTTTGGGGGACCCAGCCCCAGAGCAGCCAGCACCTATTCTGCAGTGGCACGAAACTCCCTAAGCGGTGTCCAACAGCAGTCCAGTCATGGCAAGCTCCTGCCCCTAACACCCATGTGCCCAGCACCAAGTGTCAGCCCAACCATGCAGCCACAGAGAGTGGGAGATTTCACGGGGCATGGGGTGGCATAGCCCTGAGCAGTCTGCAGACAGGTACTTCATACAGAGGTAGTTCTCCTCCCCTGACTAGAAGGCAAGGGTAAGGAGAGAAGACAGAGCAGGGACAAATAATAGAAGAAAATAAAAATTCATGAAATAAAGGGAGAAAAAGTCAGCCTGCAAAGGTTAAGACAAAAGGAAGTCTTTCCCTTTGCAGCTCTGCACCCTCCCAGGGATATGGGCACAGAACCCACCTGCTACCTGCCACCTATAGCGGGGAATGAGCAACGCTCCCACCCAGGTTGCTGCTTGGGTTTGGCACACCTGCCCACGGCCCGCATGGAACCAGAGGTGCTGGGGAATGGTTTCATGCCGAGAGGGTTTTCTTCTGCCACACTCTGAGAGAGGATGCCACCTGCCCACACTAATTCAGCAGTTTCAGGGTGAGGCTTTGCCGTAGGACAGACACAAAGTGGTGGGTATGACAGCCGCTGGCACCAGAGTGGTCTCCATTCCAGTCCTGGCCTTCTTGGCCTGCCACTCACATGCCACGTGTTCTCAGTACCCCGACCCCTCAGGCTTCACTTCTCCCGCCTACCTCGCAGATCTTCTCTAGAGACGGGACGAAGAAGTCATCGCACACTATGGCCAAGGCGTAGAACATGTACAGAGCCTGCAAAGGAAGCAGACAGGGTCAGCAGGACACCTGCGGTAGCTGCTGAAGGCCTGTTACCCACAACCAGGTTGCCCATAGGCTAGGGAGACAGGGAAGGCTCAGAGGAAAACTCCAGCACTGTGGGGGTCTGCTCCCTCCATCCCCTCCCTGACAGATGGGGACACTGAGGCCCAGAGAGGAGAAATAACATGCTGAATAGCAAAAGGGAACTAGAACTCAGGCCACACAGTCTTAGGTTCTTCTCTTGTGATAATTGTGATATGACAAGGAATATTTATGAGAGGTATTTAAAGAGTTGATGGAAAATGTGTATTATGAAAAATACTGTGCATGGATTCAATTATTTTTTTCTTGGCATCAAAATAAACTCAGTTTAATTCTAATTTTCTACGACTTTGTTGAAGTCCCTTCATATTTGGTCTCTGTCCTTGGTTCCTGGCACACAGCTGGTGAAATCCTGGAGGTTCAGGAGGGATAGAGTGCTTTCTGTATGCTAATGAGGTGACTGGCGACTGGGGACCCCTAGGTAACTGCAGGATGGGGGGACGGTCACCAGAAAGACTAAGGCAGGATTAGAGAGTTTGAGACTGTGCCGTCTTCCAACCTCTGGGGAGGGGAGAGGGGCTGAAGGTAGAGCTGACTGCCACGGGCCAGGGACTGTGTAATGAAGTCATGTCTGTGTAATGAAGCCTCCATTAAAACCAAAAACAAACCCAAACAAAAAAACAGGGTTTGGAGAGCTTCCAGATAACTGAACACACGGAGGCTCCTGAAGGGTGGCCAGCCCAGGGATGGCAGGGGATTTCACGCCCCTCCCCACATGCCTTGCCCTCTGCCTCTCTTCATCTGGGTCCTTTGCGACATCTTTTTGTAAACGGGTAACTGGGAGTAAGGGGTTTCCCTGAATCCTGTGACCCACTCTAGCAAGTTCGCTGAACCCAAGAGGGGTGTCATGAGAATCCTCGATTTAGAGTTGGGGTCACTACACAGAAGCACAGGTCACAAACTGGGGCTTATAATTGGCATTTGAAATAGGACACAGTCTTGTGGGACTGGGCCCTCCACTTGGGAAATCTAACTAAGCCCTCTACCTGGGAGACCCTCTCCAGGGAGACGTGTCAGAACTGAAAGTTGAAGTCTGCTGGAAAACTGCTAGGTTTTGGGGGCGAGGAATCTCACACATATTTGAAGGCACAGAGGTGAAGCAGAGTTTGAGAGTACAGTAGGAAATACATGTTTTTCCTAGCTCTAATATCTCTTCTTTTTTTTTAATTTTATGATTTCTTATTCACATTTAGTTGTTGTACATCTCTATAGTACACAATATGGCTTTTGTAGAGAATGTGTGAAGTGCATAAAGATCAAATCAAGGCTATTTATTACAGCTGTCTTTCCTAGTAAAAGGGTCTATCCTCTGAAGGAGAATCTGACCCTGAGGGTGAAGAAGGAAAGCACTTAGAATCACCATTTTAAGGGTTTAAGATGATACTGCCGACTTGCTACCTGTTCTGGTTTGGATCATGGTCTGTCCCCCAAAGTTTCAAGCTATGGAATTTGGTCTGAGTGGCCAGTGATTGAATGTTCCCCAGAAATACATCTATTGGGACTTGATTATACTGTCAGTGTTCAGCGAAAACACGATCCCTTCATGGTCTCAGGCAAGGTGTTTGGGTGTGCTAATGTCATCAGGGTGGGCAACTATGTTGAGTTACGGCAGGTTTATAAGCAGAGGGAATAAGACCAGATGGGCACAGAGGAGGCCGCATGGACAGGCTCCACCTCCTACCATTGATGTATGTGGACTTTCCTGCCTCCAGAACTGAGAGTTATCAAACTTCTATTCCTTTATAACTCACCCTGGTACTGCTGTTAGCAATGCCATAAGACTAAGACACCCCATTTATTTTGAGTAAAGGCACCATTTCCTGTTATTTTCTGCCCACCCCCTTTCAAAACAGTTGGCATCTTGCAAACCAGCATTCCCGGGGGAACTACCTGACGCTGGCACTCAGGCCACTCACACTGGGATGTCCGTGGGACAGAGTCCAGGTGCTAACGCTGATTCTGGGACTCATTTGGCAAATGTGTTTTTGGCTACATCCCTAGGTCTGTTTCTTTATCTGTGATGATGGAGTGAGAAAGTGGTTACAAAATGGTTTTGCATCTGGAACCTCCTCCTGTCCTGTCCATCCATTTGGTACTCGGCATGGTTTCCTGACCTTGCTCCATGTGCCAAGCGCTATCATAAGCCTTGAGAACACACTTGACACATACCTTATATGGGACAAAGGAGCAAACAGGTAAACATAGTATCTCTAACTCCCAGGAGTTGGCAAAGGCCCCGGGACCACAGTGAGCTTGGGGCATTTGAGGAACCACAGGCAGGACAGAGTGAGGGAGGTGGGAACGGAGAATGTGAGGCTGGAGGGAGAGGCAGGGACTAAGACCCATGGACAGGAGATGGGTTAACGCCTGCACTGAGCCCAGCCACTCCCTCCTTCAGAGAAGAAACAAGACAGATGTCTAGTTTGTAAGAAAGACCAGGCTGCTTTGGCCAAACAGTGTCACACTTGACAACTTCACAAACAGCTATGGCCAAGGCATCTGAGGCAGGGGTCTACCAAAGTCAAGGTGTGACTGTCCCCAATTTCACTCATGACCTTTTGAGGGAGAAATGAAGACAAATAGTGGGGGTGTGGTTAAATGGAAGAGAGCAAAGTGAGAGGGGCCCCACAATGATCTCAGCATTCTAACTTGAATTTACACCCACAGCAATTGCCCCCAACATCACCTCCCAGGCAAAGGGTGTCCCATGAGGCCAAAGAGCCTGTCTCTCCTCTGACACCCTCAGAAACACAGCCACGAAAAGAAGGACCAAGATAAAGGGCCAGGCAGTAATATTTTAGGCTTTGCAGCCCACAAGGTCTCTGTCCATCATACCTACTGCTGTAGACAAAAGCAGCCTTGGGATGGGTGGCATGTTCCAGCAAAACTTACAAAAACAGGTGGTGGGGGCTAGCCCTGTGATGTAGTGGATACAGAAGCCAGATCCCACATGGCCAACTGTGTGGTTCAAATCCCAGACCCAGCAGCTTGAAAAATACATACTAGGTATATGTGCATATGTGTTCAAAATCCACCAGCATGGAGAGATGGAGAAGGAATTGCAGCGTGACCACATCCCATTGGGGAATATGCTCTCTCTATGTCTCTGTCTCTGTCTCTCTCTGGTGATCACACATGCTTTCTGGAAATTTTTTAAAAAGATAAAAGAAACAGGCTGGGCTAGATTTGGCCTTCCAGCCATAGTTTGGTACCTCCTGTTCTAAAGGCTCCTGCAAAATTCCTCAACCAGCACTTAGGCTTAGCAAAGGAGGTTCCATCTCAGTGATGCCAAGACTTTCATGAGACAGCCGCACAGAATATAGAACTAATTAGCCACGTCTACACCCCCTTCGCAAAAGATAGTAACTCTATTACAGAAGTAATACACAGCTTGTCGTTCAAATTTGCCGACAACCCTCATTCTAACCTAGATTTTCATTAGTAGTTTATCCTATTAATTAAAACCACTCATTCATTATTCTCTGGTTGTAATTATCTATGCGAGAATCCCAGATTTCACTTTCTTAATTATCTCTCGCAAAGATTAATACCGGGTTGGATTTAAATGCATGAGCAGATGGAGCTGGTGACTGGGAAAGCTGAACAGAGGGAAATGTGCTGGGCTTGATCCAAAGAGAAAAGCCAACCTTGACCACCCTCTGCTCCCCACACCATACGACGGTCGGCAAACTTTTGCTGTGGGCCAGACAGTAACTATTTATGGCTCTGTGGGCCATGTAGTACTTGGTGCAACTACTCAGGTCTGCCATGGAAACACAACAGTAGTCACGGATCATGGAGAGATGAGGTAACTGTGTTTCAATGACAAAAACCAGGAAGTGACCCTGATCCATCTGGGGCTGTGGTCTACCTACTCCACCACAAGGAGTGATCTACAATGAAGGCTTGCACCCATGACTCCTTTTGGAAGGGCTACATGAATGTCGCCACTTGTCAGCCAGGCCCATCTGAGTATAGAGCGAAGTTTGAACAGTGCAGCAAAGTTTCAAACTGTGGTTATGTGAAAGTGGTAAGAGGGGGCCAGGGTCACAGGGCAGCAGGAGCAGGCAGGTACACAGGACTAATTGCGTGCTGTGCAAGGACTGGCTCGCTCGTCTTTACGTCTGGAATAGTCTACGAAAGCAGATGAGGCCCAGAAAGACACACGTGCTTCTGTTCGCTCCTGGGCCACTAGCTGCAGGACACCAGGTCAGTCATCTAACACATTTATTTATTTTTTAGTTAAAAAATTTATTTATTTTTGCCATAGGGTGTATGTGTTCATTGGAGAGAACCAGAGAGAGAGAGAAACTGAGAAATCATCCCCCTACGGATGCCCATGCCACAATCCCTTCTCCATTCTCTTCTTGGGATTTGGGCATGTACACACACACACACATGCCCAGCATGTTTTTAAGCAACTGGGTCTAGGACGTGAACCATGGTGAGCCATGTGGGAATCCGGCATCATCACCACGCCACCTGCTGGCCTGTTACCTACTTATTATTATTATTATTATTATTATTATTTATATATATATTTTTTGAAGAGGTTTTGCTATCAGGCATGTGCGCTCGCCAGAAAGACAAAGAGAGACAGAGAGACAGAAAGTGAGAAGTCACCCCCCAAGGGAGGATGGCCACACCGTAATCCCTTCTCCTCCATTCTCCTTTTGGGACCTTGGGCACACACGCACATGCACCCGGCATGAGTTTAAGCCACTGGGTCCGGGTCTCAAACCGTGGTCGACTACATGGGAATCCAGCGACATAGCCATCATGCCAACTGCTGGTACCCAACTTATTATTTTTTAAAGGTTTTTTGCCAAAGGGCATATGCTCTCTCTGGAGAGAAACAGAGACAGTGAGAGGAAAAGTGAGAAATCAACCCCCCCCCCCCAGAGGAGATGGCCACACCACAATCCCTTCTTCTTCTCCATCCTCCTCTTGGGATTTGGGTACACATGGATCCAGCATATTTTCAGGCCACAGGGCCTGGGACGTGAACCAGGGTTGGCCATGTGGGAATCTAGCACCTTAACCACTGTACCACCTAATGACCTATTACCCAACATACTTAAGGCAATGTTTCTTTGTAGGTAGAATGATCCCATATTCCTTCTCCTCACAGGGCCATTGCAAGGACTAAATGAGATCTCAGACATGCCATGGCACTGTGCAGACACAGGCACCGTGTAGACAGGCTGTGCCCATCGAAGTCTAGGGACGCCGCACCGGAGGACCACTTACACCGAGGATGTGCAGCAGGATGGCTCCATGCTGTCGCTCCTTATTGGAGAACAGGTCTGTGGGGAACTCGTGAATCGCTGGAAGACAAGAGGAGACAGCAGAAGGTTAGTTCTCAGTGGGCCTCCAGATAACCTCACTTGAGATCCGGGAACCCACTGAGGAATTGCAGGGCCTGCTTAGCTTCCATGACGAGTGAGGAGGGAGGTAGTTCTCAGGCCAGGGCAGACCAGTGTCACAGGAAAAAGTTCCTGGATTCTGACTTCCACAGGTACTCCTGCATCTTGGAATCAATCATGTTTTAAATATGCTCTGACTTTGTGAAAACAGTCTGGAACTCTTCAGACCCAACAGGATGGCTATAATCTAGAGCTAGATAATACCGAGTGTTGACTAAAATGTGGAGATACTGGAATCCTTACAAATGGCTGTGGAATATAAAATGGTGCAGACCCTCTGGAACATTCTGGTAGTCCCTCAAGAGGTTAAAAAGAGTTACCCTATGACCCAGCAATTCTACTCCCAAGTATATACACACACACACACACACACACACACACACACAAATAAGACATACATCCGTACAAAAACTTGTTCACTAATGTTCATAGCATTATTATTCATAACAGCCAAAATGTGAAACAACCCAAATAAAATACCCTGGGTTTGAGTCCATTCCTGCACACCTACAAGCTCCCAGCTAACATCCACCTCAGGGTACTAATGGATAATGGAGGAAAAATCCCTTCTCCACCCTCCCACCACCATGCCAGGTGACCAATGACGAGCATTTTCAGGAATAAAGACTACATGAATAAAAACCACTCCAGTCGACCCCCAGTAGGGCATCCCCAGACCCCCACTGATCCTTGTCATACCCGCCAGACTGGAAGTTTCTGGAAGACAGGGATCCACACTGTGCTGTTCACTAGTGCACTGTCAGTGCCTAGCCAGGCCTGATACGTGCAGGTTCTCAACAGGCAACCAAGTGCATAAACGATGATGAAACAACAGATAACAATCTATATCGTCTCACCTCATTAGAACGATTTTATTACCCTTCCGAAGCCTTCAAGTACCCAGAATGACAGCTGGTTCACCATCAGTGCTCAATGACTGCTTGTTAAATAAACTTCTAGGACAAAAATCTCTTCTCTGCAAATATAAATTGGCCCTAAGCTCTGAAAATAATGATTTCTGCCTTATATGGAAACTTTTCTGATTTTTAAGATCAGAATCTCCCACAGAAAACAGCAGCTCCCCAGACACTCAGGAAATGTTCCCACTTTGAAACAAGCAGCATTTAATGAAAAATAGATTCTTTCACTTCTCTTCTTTGTAATCAGATTTCTTTAATAGCACTGCTGCTGTCGGTTCAAGGGCATGGATCTACCTCAAGGTTTGTTGGCTGGGAGATGGAGAATTATAAAGGGAGACACTCAGCATTCCTGAGGCCAGGATCTTATTTCCAGGAGAAATGTAGCTGTCTGGGATATTTCTCTGCAGATCAACAGACATTCATGCCATGAAAATTCAAAATATTTCCTGACTCTCCAAACCAGCGATTCTGAGAGCCAGTGGTGATTTATTCAATCCTGGGAATTCTTTGCAAATCAGGATGAAGCCATGCAGCCTTTCTGCCACTGGATATATGGATATATGGCCTCGACTGGCCTCCAGCGAGCAGGGGACATGGGTTATAAATGGTTCTGTCCTGGGTAGGAACAGACTCCTGCTTGCTCGGCCTCACTGCCTTGCTCTGGGCCCCGTGTATGTGTCGGAGGGCAGCAGAGGGGAGAGAACACCACCCCAGCCTTACACATTGCTATGGGAATGTTTTGCCAGAAAGTTTTGTCAGAAAAGACAGCAGGTAAGCAGCAGAGCTCCCAGCCCCTCGGGGCTTGTCATCCTCTGTACCCACCCAAGTCTTCCTGGCACATGCCGAAGCCACGAGGCAGGCACTGCAGTCGTCCATGTCCCTGCTCTCTAGATGAGACTCAGAGAGGAAAGTGACCAGCCCAGGGCATCCAGCCATAGCAATCACTCCTCACTGTAGACTGGAGCCCTGGCTCAACTCCCAAGGCCTGTGTGACTGGCAAGTCACTGAACCTCTGTGGGCCTCTGCCTCTTCAGTGGCAACCTGCTGCAAAAGTGCGAGGTGGGAAAACACACATCCTCGTTGTGTGTGCGCACTCTGGATATCGAAGTTTGCTGACAGAGAGATGCCAGCCCCCTCCCTGGTAGAAAGGTGGTAGCTGGAGCCAGTCCACTTCCTGATTCAGGAGTCAGACTCTCTAGAAACTGATATGAGGGTGGGTATGGAGCACTGAGTATGCCCAAGAGGACTTCTGACTCGCTTCTGGGTCCTGTGACCAAGGTCAAGTGCAGCAGGAAGTCCATCCCTCCCACTGCAGGTGGCAAGTGACAACTCTGAACTGCAGACTCAAGTGCAGCCATTAGGGACCAGCAGATGGCATAATGGCTATGTCGTTGAACTCCCATGTAGCAGACCGGAGTTCAAGTCCCAGACCCAGTGGCTTAAACTCACACCAGGTGTGTGTGTGTGTGTGTGTGTGTGTGTGCGTGCGTGCCCAAGCTCCAGAGAGGAGAATGGAGAAGGGATTGCTGCTGCATGGCCATCCCCCTGGGGGGGATTTATTCATCCCCCCTGGGGGGTGATTTCTCGCTTTCTGTCTCTCTGTCTCTCTCTGTCTTTCTGGTGAGTGCATGCGCCCTATAGCAAAGACCTCTCAAAAAAAAAAAAAAGAACCAAAAAACCAACTTGTCTTTAGATTTAGATGCAAATGGACTTTGGTTTCTGGAAGTGTTGCTGCCCCTTGTGACCTTGGCAAGTTGCTAACACCTGAGGCTCTCATCTCACCTACAAACGGGGAGTGCCACAGCACCTGGTGGCTAAGTGTCAAGCGAGGTCATGCTGAGCCCAGCCAGGGTGCAGGTTACCCTGGGGGCAATCCCATCACTCCAGAGGACATACAGCCTTGGTCTGTGGAAGCAGAAGAGAAGACAGGACTGGCCTAGTTGGGGGAGGGGGTGAGGTATAGCCGGCCACACTGGCATCTGGGTCTCAAAGCAGCTGAACCCCAGGTTCCTGAGGAAACTTTTCTCCCCCAAGGACTCCCTGGGATCAAGAGCCCCTGACCACGTTCAAAGGCATGGCATTTGCATGGCTGAGTGGGGCTGAGCCTTCCGTCTGCTCAGGTGCCCACAGGGCAGAGGGGGAGTCAGCAGGGCACACGCACAGCTTTTGAGGTCATGCCTAAGCCTTTAAGCTGCAGAAATCCAGGGATGGGGGGGTGAGCATGTAGGGAAGAGAGAGAGATGTCAGTGAGTGCAGCCAAGTTCAGAGAACCAGGGAGGGTCTCAGCGCTCTCCAAACCCTGCAGGGGGCCGAGGGGGGAGGCGGGAAGCAGGGGCAGCTGTTCCTACTCTCCCTTTTTTTGGGGGTGGGGAGAGGTTCTTGCTATAGGGCACGTGCGCTTACCAGAAAGAGAGAGACAGAGAGACAGAAAGCGAAAAATCACCCCCTGGGGGGGGGCAGGGGAATGGCTACGTAGCAATCCCTACTTCTTCATCCTCCATTCTCCCCTCAGGATCTTGGGCACGCACGCACACACACTGGGCGGGAGTTTAAGCCACCAGGTCCAGGACAGGAACTGCAGTCGACTACATGGGAGTCCAGCGACATAGCCATTAGGCCAACTGCTGGTCCCCCTACTTCCCCTTTAAGATTCCTGTCTTGACCTCAGTGCCCAGACCTGGCTTCTGCATCACTCTGGGTCCTGGACATGCCCCTCTTGCCCTTGGGGTGTCTGCCTCCCTGCCATGGCCAGCCCTCAGTCCAGGGAAGCTGCAGGAAGGTTTTCCTGCCAGTGTTCCTTCTGAACAGTGGAGGGCAGACCCTTCGGTCCTTGGGGACAAACACACCTCCAACTCCTACAAACCTCCATTGGAAGGCCCCAAAATGCACTTGACCTTTCCGGGTGATGGCATTATATTTCAGAAACTTTGAATTAGCACTGCCCCTTCAAGGCGCTACAATTTTGCCCACGCTGCTGCTAGTTCTCACCATGCAAGGGCTCAGCTGGTACTTACAGGCCCCACCAGGCCTTATCTAGCCACGAACATTCTCCAACATGGCAGTTCTTCATCTCAGAGAGTGATGCGACGTTCTGAGACAGACAAGGGCACTCAGGAAGCAGTAGGTTATCAAGGCAGAACTCCCCATGCTGAAAGAGCACACATGAACACGTATCTTGATCATGTATGATGCCCCACACCCTGGGCCAGGTGCAGAGCCTCAGAGATGGAATGGTCTGGTGAAGATGGGCAAGCTAGTGAAACATTGAGAGACCGTGAGAAGCTGCCATGATGGTGAGGAGAGGACAAGCCAGGGGTCTCTGACCAGGGGAGGAGGCACACACAGTGAGCCCATAGAGAGGCCCACGACAGCCATGCTACTAACTCCAAAGCCACTAAATCTCCCAGTCAGTCCTGAGAAGCCCATTATTCACACGGTATTGATGAAGAAGCAGAGGCTCCGAGGCCGAAGGATCGAGTACATTCACACAACCACTGGCCAGTGCATATGAGAGGAACCCCAGCTGAAGCCCAACAGGGACCAGACTCTTCCTCTGAGCATTTTCCTCACAACAGGTACACATCTTAGGAATGAGGTCTTGTTATCCAAGGAGCATGCCCTGCAAGCTCTGAGGGCCATGGCAAAAGCCATTTCCTGAAAGGAGGAGTGTACGGTCAATTCTGCCCACAGCCCAGGACCCAGCCATACAGAGGTCTAAGCCATAGATCCATGGGTCCAGGGAAAGTCTCCCTCATCCTGTCCTGGACACATTGATCAAACCGACCACCTTCTATTTGTTTATGAGGGTGGGTCAAAGGTGTTCTGTATGAACAAATCATCCTTTTTTTTTTTTTTAATTTTAAGGCTTTTGTTATAGGGCAAATGTGCTCACTAGAGAGAGAGAGACAGAGAGAGGGAAAGTAAGAAACACCCTCTGGGGGTAAGGCCATGCCACAATCCCTTCTCCATTCTCTTCCTGGGATCTTGGGCGCGCACACACACACACACACACACACACACACACACACACACACTGGGTGTGATTTTCAACTACCAGATCCAGGACTCGAGTCATGGTCAGCCACGTGGAAGTCCAGCAATGTAACCACTGCACCATCTTGCTGGCCTCTGGCTCTGACTTTTAATCTCTGCAGACAGCTCCCGAATCATAAGCCTTGCTGAAAGTACCTGTCGTGTCTAATGGCATCATTCCTGGGCCATCTTCTAAGTACCTGAGACCCGACTCCGGCGAATGGCCCGCTGTTCACCTTGGCTGACACGAAAGAACTCCTGGAGTTGTCCTTGGTTTCTTCCTCTCCCTCAGAGTTCATGGTGGGTGACAAGCTGACACGCACCCAATGTTCACTTCTGTCTCGGGGTTCTGGTGCTGTTCACGTCAGCTCCTTTCTGCGAGCCTTGCCATTGGTCCTGGTCCTGGCTGGCCCCAGCTTAGTTCCTCTCACGGGTGCTGGCCGGTGGTCGTGTGGCTGCAGCTGATCCTTTAGCCTTGGATCTTCTTCTTCAATAAAATGAGAATCCTGAGCTTCTCAGGGTTGACTGGGAGATTGAGAGGCGTTGACGTCAGTAGCACAGTCTTCATGGGCCTGTCTGCAGGCTTGCAACGTGTCCCTTCTTCCCAGGTAAGGGACTCTGTTGTCCCCTTCCCACCACCACAGCAGCTTCTCACTCGCTTTCAATCCTTCACTTATGCTCGACGTTCCCTCTGTCTCGGGGTCTGGGGATGTTCACTCCGAGCACCTTCTGTTAGCGTTCCCCCTGGAGACACCAGACACCAGTGCAGGCCTGGCTGCATCACACGCACTTCCTGCCCCACTTCCTGTTCTGAGGAGCTGGGGCTCCCTGGCAGCTATAATTCAGAACATGCGATAGGTTCTGCTAACCTGATTCAGAAGGCAATGTCCTTCCTGCGGCCATGTCCACTGCCTCGAGAGGTTCCAGAGACCTCGTGTTGAGAGGCTCTGTGGAAACAGCATCCACTTCCCTGTGCCATTACAGGATGTTTTCGAATCTGATCATCCCATTTTCACTGTCTCTGTCCACATGGGCTTCTATAATACAGTGTCATAAACCAGGTGGCTTATAAACAGTTTCTCATATTCTGGAGGCTGGTAAGTTCAAGATCAAGGTGTGGGTGGGTTCACAGTCTAGTCAAGGCCTGTCTCCTAGCTCGTATCTGGTGCTTTCCCCCGTGTTCTCTCACAATGGAAGGGGCTTGCTAGCTCTCCGGGGTCTAATGGTACAAATCTCAGCCACGATGGTAGAGCTCTCTTGACCTAATCCCTGCCCAAAGGCCCCACCTCCTAATATCATCACCTGGGGGGCTTCCACATAGGCATTTGGGAGATGCAATATTCAGACCAAAGCACCACTCCCTTAGCCCTTCTTGCAGTTCTGCAATCATCCGATCCTCTGAATTAAATTCCTTTCTGTTCAAGATACCGAGCATGGCTTCTCTTTCCAGCACGGAACACGGCTGATGCACGCCCCGCCTCTCCTGCCCAGTGCCCAGGGCCCTGGCAATCTGATTTCCCGAACTGCTCTCGAGGCAGCTACCCCTCCAGCTCCACCACCTCGTCTTTTCCCGCTAGACCACCTCACAGTCTACCCAGTCAGTCTGCCCAGGTCCTGCTCAGTCTACTCCTGTGTTTTCTACAGAACAGCCAGATGAGCTCTTCAACATGCATCAAGGACACATGTCGAAAACCCTATCGGGACCAGCAGTTAGCATAATGGCTATGTCGCTGGACTCCCACGTAGTCGATTGTGGTTCGAGTCCCGGACCCGGTGGCTTAAACTCACACCAGTTACGTGTGGGTGTGTGCCCAAGATCCCGAGAGGAGAATGGGGGAGAAGGGATTGCGGCGTGACCGTCCCCCCTGGGGGGTGATTTCCCACTTTCTGTCTCTCTGTCTCTGTCTGTCTGGCGAGTGCACACGCCCTATAGCAAAAACCTCTCCAAAAAAACCAAACAAACAGAAAACCCTATCAAGGCCCTCTGTGGTCTGGCCCTGCCACCTTCCCCATGGGCTTGCTCTGCTCTGGCCGCACTGGGCCAGGCCTGTGCTGCCAGGCCCTAGTCCATACCTGGCACAGACAGGTGTTCAGGAACTGCCTGGTGAGTGGCTCTCATCACCAACTCAAGAGCCGCTAATGTGAGCTGTGCCCAAAGGGCCTCAAGGAGACAGCATGACCAGCCCGCATTCCCAGCTCGGGTCGGCTCCAGCTGTTCCTGGATGCACCACGAGGATCTTACCCACTGCAAGGTTTTTGACAAAGATGTGCTTCTGCTAGATGCTGATCCTTCTTAAACTTTTCAATCAGTTGATTCTCTTTAGGGAATGTAAACTGCGAATTGAACTTTTTTTTTAAAAAAAAGAAAAAAAAATAAAACGGCCTCCAAACATGCCATTCTCTCTTTGCTTTCACTTTCTACCCTGGTTAAAAATAACTGCACATTCTCAGCTCTGACGCTCATTCTGAAACTATGAAAACGAGACTGCAAGGCTGGGGAGCAATTTAAACAGCTCCAAATCGCTATCATTTTAACTTATGTAAGGAATGTGTTTTCGAAACCATCCAAGTGCCAGAACCAAAAGCAAAAAAAAAAAAGGATCCCCTCCCCCACGTACAGTTTAAAATAACTTTAAGAATTTTATATCTTTCATGGGCACCAAATGGAAGTCTAGGTTTTATACCGTCAGCTCATATCCCAAACAAGAGTAAGAATAATTAGATTAAATCACTGGATTAATCAGCATGAAATGGAGTTTAAAATTTTATCTTTTTTTCAGTACATCCCCAAAGAGATTAAGCACTATGAAAAATAAAAATGTGATTGGAAAACTCAGCAATTGGGCTGCTCTTTCTAGGAGCAATCATACCATGGAATTTTACAACCAGATAAGGTCCAGGCGATTCGTGGCATGCACAGGACAGGCAGTGGGCTTGGAAACACCATAGGGACAAGATTTTCTACCCCTGTCACCCCTGCCACTCTCCTTGCCCCGATGTTGGACACCCTTGCACCACCCCACCAAGACCCACTTGACCTTCATCTTAAAGGGGAAGACACTGAAGAACAAAGGCTTTGGAACCTAATGGAATATCGCAGCTAGTTAGCCAACAGCACTGCCAGAGCCTGGATATGCAAACAGACAGGCGATGGCCAGCCCAGACTGCAGCCCAGACTGGACGAGCCAGCTTAGGCCTCCTTTGCAGCCCGCCCAGAAGGACAAACCACAGTCTCTGCAGCCATTTATATAGGATGGTCAAGGACTGGTCAACGCCAGACATCCTTCCTGATGTTTGTTCCTGCTTCCCACTAAAACCAATCAGAGAAACTTAATATGCTTCCGGCCATGAGTTAGTGTCCCCTCAAAATTCACGACCATCATGGACCTTGGAATGTGAGCTTATTTAGAAATAAGAAGTATGAGGCTACTAGAGTCACCATAACAGGACAGCACAGACTGACTGTCCTAAACAACAGAAACTCAGCTGGCCTCCTGGCCTAGTGGTTAAGGGAGCTGGATCCCACACGGCCAACCACATGTTCAGATTCCAGCCCCAGCAGCTTCAAAAAACATGCAGGGTGTATGCATGTGCATGCAAATTAAAAATCCCAACAGGGTGGAGAAACAGATTAAGAGACTGCAGCATGACCAGAACCCACTGGGGGTTAGGGGAGTGCTTCCTCCCTCTCTCTGTCTCTCTCTCTCTCTCTGGCAATTGCATGCACCCTCTCAGGGGAAAAAAAAAAAAAAGAAAAGCAAAAAACAAACCAACAAACCAGAAAGGTATTTTCAGAGAGTTCTGGAGGCTGGAAGTCCAAGACCAAGGTGCAGGCAGGACCAAGCTCTGGTTAGGTCACTCCTCCTAGCTTACAGAGAGCTACCTTCTCACCATGTCCTTACCCACCCTCTTCAGCATGTGTGTACTCCTGTAGGCTCTTCTTCAAACCAACCCTGTTTGATTAGAGCTCTGCCCCTATGACCTTGTTTAACCGCAGTTACCTCCCTAGAGGCACCATCTCCTAAGACCATCACACCTTAGGAACTAGGGGCATTTGAGGCATGGCGGGGCATACACAACTCGGGCTGTAACGTAAAGTATTTGCAGATGTAGTTATTGATTTAAGTTGCAAGGAGGTCATACTGGACTAGGATGGGCCCTGAATCCAGGGACTACTGTAAGGACACACTGAGACACAGAGAGCAAGGCCATGGAGCAGTGAAGAACTGGAGTGATGCATCTACAAGACGAGGAACTTCCGCCAATCCTCCAGGACGAACTAACCCTGCTGGTAACTTGATTTCAGACTGGAGGCCTCCTAAACTATGAAAGAACACGGTTCTGTTGTAAGTCACGCAGCTTGTGTGAGCTGTTACCTAGGAAACTAACCAATCCCCCTCAACCAGTGACATTAAAGGCCCGGCTTCTAGTCCACCCGCCTCCAGTGTCCCCAGGTCAGCATCCTCCACTCAGAGCACACCTGAGCTCCCCTATTTTCTCCACTGTAACGCCTCCCATCCCCGCATCTGACTTTGAGTCTCTGCCAAACACAAGTGATAGTGGCCGACCCCTTGTAAACTCAGAATAAAGATTTGGGCCTCGTTTTCATTTGCATGGCCTTTGTTCACCTCCACAGTAAGCAACAACCTCTAGTTGTGTCTATGTCTCTTTAGCTGTGGTGACAATCTGTTCACCCCTACATTGCCCTGCCTCTCTTGATGGCATCCAGCCAGAACACTGGCCAGGGCACGCGCTGCGCACGTGAAGCGAGTTAGTAACCAAGATTCCCGCCAACCATACAGCAGGCAAACTGGGAGCCAGCCTCTGACGGGTCACGCGTGGACTACCCAGTCCGTTATTTTTAGCACAATGTGATGTTCTCTGTCTAAGACATCATAGCAAACATGCACACGTGGTTTGCTATGCGTTGTATACTTGAAGCCCTTTGCATACAGTATTTCCTCTGATCCCTTACAACAAATACTATCATTAGACCCATTTCCTAGGGGGATAAACTAGACAAACAGAAAGGTTTCTTTGCCCAAAGTCCACAGTCAGTAAATGGCAGAAACAAGACCTGGGTAAGTCAGTTTTCGATAGCACTTAACAGTATATCGGAGCCAAAAAAAAGTTCCTTCTCTTTGACACAATTCTTCATATGGGATTTGTCCTAAAGGTATCATTCAAAATATGGAGGAGAAAACCTCATTTGTGAAGATTCCTACTTCCATAATAATAAGACACTGGGAGCCACAAATTGTCTAAGAATAGGACAATACTGGATCGTTGGAAAAGTCAGGATGTATTTTTTTCTATGCAAAAATGTATCGTGACTTTTCTGATGACCCAACAGATAAACAGTTTATCCATAAATATTTGCTGGCACTTTCTGTGTCCTAGCACTGGCCTAGATTCTCAGAATTCCAGTGAACAAGATAGGCAAAAGCCCCTGTGCCCGAGGGCCATTTCAGACAGAGAGCACAAAGGGTAATTAAAGACACTGGATGTGGAAAAAAAAGTGCATATTATAAATCAAAAAAGCCAGCGCTATGCACGAATAAGCAAATGGAAAGAACCAGGAGTACTCCAAAACCATCAGAGTGCTTCTAGCAGGTGGAGGAATTCTGGATGGCTTCGTCTTTCATGGCCCCCTTTCCAAATACTTTATAACATGATCGCATGGTTTTTATATGCAGCAGAAAAGTTTAAATCAATTTTCTACACTTTATCAAAAATGATTGGCACAGAGGTAAAGTGCGATGCTCTGTGATCCTATGGGAAGGTTCCAGGTTTGTGTCCAGACACCCGCGAGGCTCTGTGATCACATGGGAAGGTTCCAGGTTTGTGTCCAGACACTTCCCTGACTGTGCTAGGCACACGTGCTTGTGGTCTGGGGCTGGGTGTGCACCTACACGTGTGTTTTCTGAGATAGGTAAAATCAAACAAAAATGTGAAAAGGACTGAGTGCAGAGACAGAAAGCAGAACCGCTGCGGGGAGGGGAGAGAGATGAGAAAAGGGCTTAGGGAACTTCCTGGGAAGACTAAAACATTCCAGATTTGCCTGGGGTGATGGCTTCATGGGTCTATACAGTTGTTGTCATAATTCAAAATGGTGTGTTTTATACTGTATTTAAGTTATACTTTGATGAAAAAGACCCATGGATACCCCACATTCTAGGTGAAGGGGGTAGGTAGCTGTGGACGAATGTGAAGTGTTGTTAACACTGTTTGTGACAAGGATCACTGAGTGACAAGTGCCTGGATTCTGTGCACGGAAGTGGGACATGACAGCCTCCCCAGAAGAAGACTTCAGGTTGGGGCTGGACCCAAGGCTCTTTGTTGCTGCCGCCGCCTGACAATGGAGCTCTCTGAGTGCAAGGCAGAAGCCTGGGAGCACTGAGGGCTCAATGCCAAGACCCTTCCTCAGGTAGGTTCATGACACAGGCATGCGGTGTCCTGGGGAATAAGGCCGTGGAGTTACCTTAGCCATCTCACCATCACCAATGACAAGAACAGAATTCAACTTATTAGGCGGCCAGATCCCACCTGGAAAAGGGCCCACACTTGTCTGTTCTCAGCTGGCAAAGGGGGGTACAAGACTTAATCTGGGCCACATGTTAATTTGAGTTGCCAGGTCAACTTGCAGGGACAATTATTCAATGTCTGGCACACGCGGCCAGCAGTCTGTGAGAAGGCCCAGGGACAGACCTTTGTCTGGGAAGCTCTCACAGAATGGGCTGAGTCTGTGGCTGGCTGTTGGTCAGCACGGGGCAGATACTGAGCACTTTCCTGATGGGGTGCCCTAGGGTGGTTTTAATGAAATACCACACACTTGAAACAATAGAAATGCATCCTGAACAGTGCTGAAGTCTGAGATCAAGGTGCCGGGAGGGTTGGTTTCTCCTGGAGACTCAAGGAGAATCTGTTCCACGACTCTTCTCAGCCTCCAGTGACAGCTGCCAATCCTTTGCGGTCCTTGGCTTGCAGACATACCATTGCAACATCTGCCTCTGTCTTCGCACGGCATCCCTCTGCGTTTTCACATGGCTGTCCACTAAGGACATCAGCTGCTGGATTGAGTGGACAGCCTAATCCAGTCTGACCTCGCCTTAACTAATTACATCTGCAAAGATCCTATTTCCAAACAGGTCATGTTCACGGTTACAAGGGGTCAGGGTTTAGTAGATCTTTCGGGGGACACAAGTCAACACATAACAGCATCTGTATTTGCTGACTTGATTAACCTTTATCCCTAGAAGACAGGCTCTGGAAACAGCTCCTGTAGTAATGAGCTAAGAACATCTTAGCTGTCTCTCATATGCCCTGACTGTGTGAGTCAGTCCTGACTCACATCTGCTGTCCAGTACAACCAACAGTGTCCTCTTCCCTTTAAAAGTGCTTCTGTTTGGAGGCTAAATTTTGTGGTTACTCTGCATATGAGTAAAGTGATCTAGAATAAAACTTAATACCAGTTAGCCAAGAGAATTTAAATTAATCCATGCCAACATGCCAAAAAAGACCTCTCCTGTTTGCAGCGTAGACACTGGGTACTTCCTCGTCCCAGACAGCCTCCGGTTCAACAAGGTTAGACAATGTCTGGGGACGAGGCAGATGCTTGAATACAGTGCTCGGGCTCAGGAGGGCTTCTACCCCAGGCCAAGGGCAAGTGGATGCTTTGCTGAGGGCCAGCAGTCCAGGCGCTCCCCTAGCGGGGAAGGTTAGAATGACCCCGTGCCCCCTGCACCTCTGATATGCCATGGTCCCAAGGTCAGGGCCAGGCTGTGAGCTGGATGTGACAGTGAGTGTTATGTGACAACCTGCCGAGGCTGTAGGATCTGGGTACCAAATTAAACGTGACTCTAGGTGTTGTTGGGAAGGTGTTTTATAGATGTGGTTCACATCTGTGATCAGCTGACATTAGGTAAAAGGAGATTGCCTTCAATAACATAGATGTGGACTCAACCCCACTCCCATCAGTAGGTTTTAAGAGAAAAAAAAGAGTTTCTTCAAGAAGAAATCTGCCTCCAGACTGCAACATTAAGGGCCAGATGGTGGTACAGTGGTAACACAACAAGACCCATGTGGGAAAGGTCGTGGATTCGTATCCCGGCACCTCCCTAAGCACAGCAGGCATGTGTGACTGTGATCTGGGCCAGCTGACACTAGGGAGGGTCACAGCATGAAGACCCTGGTGGGATGCTGCCTGTTGGTCTGTCTCTATCTCTTTCTGTCTCAGAAGAAACAAGTTTAATAACAATAAAAGGACACAATATTAGATCTTTATAGAGATTTTCTGATCTGTTGATTTCAGACTTGCTGATCCTCATAATCGCATGAATTAATTCATTTCCTTCCTTCCTTCCTTCCTTCCTTCCTTCCTTCCTTCCTTCCCTCTTTTCTTTTCTTCTCTTCTCTTCTCTTCTCTTCTCTTCCTTTTTAAGGTTCTTGCCATGGGGGATGTGTGCTCTCCAGAGAGAGACAGAGAGACAGTGAGAGGGAAACTGAGAAATCACCATGCCGGGGGATGGTTATGCCACAATCCCTTTTCCTCCATTCTCCTCCTGGGATTTTGGGCATACACGTACACATGCCTGGCATGACCTTAAAGGCCTGAGACACAGCTATGTGGAAATCCAGGCACCTTAACTACTATGCTATCTACTGGACCCACGAGTTAATTTCTTAAAATAAATCTCTTTGTGACACACACACATACACACACAAACAGACAGATGCACAGGCAATACTTCTATCAGTCCGTTTCTCTGGAGACCCCCGAGTGGTACAATGGACCATAGCAAACTGGGGTGGGGATGTGAGAAATGAGAAGCTACACCTAAAGCAAAAAGTCTCAGGCCAGGGGCCAGCAGGCGGTGCAATGGTTAAGGTGCTGGACTTCCACATGGCTGACTGTGGTTCAAGTCCTGGACCCAGCGGCTTGAAATGTATGCCAGGTACATGTGTGTGTCCAAAATCCCAGGAGGAAAACGGAGGAGAAGGGATTGTGGCATGGCCATCCCTCCTGGTGGGGGGTGAGTTCTTGCAGTCCGTCTGTCTTTGCCTCTCGGGTGAGTGCATACGCCTGGTAGCAAAAGTCTCTCTTTCTCTCTCTCTCTCTCAAAAAAAAAAAAAAGAGAGAGAGAGAGAGTCGTCTCAGGCCAGGCTTTGACGGAAATAGCTGCCTTCATTTTTCTTACATATGGGGAGGCCCGCTGGGATCTTCCTGGAGGGACAGGACAGCTTCTCCTTTGTAATGGTGCTCACGCACAGTAAGCAGATCCTTAGTGAGCTCTGGCTGGGCAAACGCAGTCCCTGTAAACAGGAACAATTCTAATGAGACTATCCCGCCGGTATAGATGAACTAAGGGGTGAGTAAGACTGTAGGTATTAATAGAAAAGAAGAGCTGACAGGCTTAACATATCTGCAGGTGTGTCTCACACATAGTAGGTACTTAATTAAATAGGTACTTAATTAAACATTTGTTGAATGACTAACAGTTGTCATTCAAACAAATGACCCTTTCCCCCCAAATCTCAGAGGAACAAAAACGTCTGCCTAATTTCTTCTAAATTCTGGGCTTATTCTCATCCTTGGCGTTGTCAAAAACATTTCCAATGAAGATTGAAAATTCAGACACTAGGGTCTGAATTTTATTCTTGGCTTTCCTTTGTGAGCTTGTGGAAAATTACTTAGCTCCTGAGCTTCCACAAAAGCATTGTGAGTTTTGAGGAGGTTCAGCTTGCTATAAACGGGAGGTTCATCCAAATCTCAGAACAAAATCTGAAATGAATCTCATTGGCTCTCTGAGGCTCCCTTCGCGGCCTTTTCCCCCTTCACACGCCTTTGCAAGCCCGTTGCCTCTCTTCAAAATCATTAGCAAAATGAAGGTTGATGAGGCGGTGAAGAATCTGATGACGTGCACTAGATCTAGAGTCTAGAAAGTTCCACCCTGGCCTCGGTCCTGCTGCTGTTATCCGGGTGGGGCTAGCCTTGGCTTTCCCCTCTGTAAGAGGACAGCACAAGGTCACTGAGAAGATGTCTGGCCACAGTCTCTCTCAGCTCAGCTCCCCTGTGCTGAGTCCCTGAGGAGGAGCACGCAGGAGACAGGCCGGGCAGGACCCAGAAACACTTGTTGGCTTCCCCAGAGAGGCCTCATTCTCCTTCCCTGCCCAATGCCGTAGTTTCTTCACCAAGTACACTAGATCTCATGTTTTCTCTGAAAGGCTAGAATGGCATGACGCAGAAGTCACTGGCCTTTCTATTCTCTCAACCCACCATGTCCGCCCCGTCCACGTCCCACTGTGTATATACACACTCACGACAAGTGCTTTCCTGTCCCAGAAAGGATGGTGGGGATTTCTCTCTGCCTCCACAGAGTTTCAGGCTTAAATGTAAAATTCATGCATCCTTCGTGCCACATCCCCCACCACACACAGGACAAAAGGCAAGGGCATCGAACTTCGGAGGCTGACCGCTCAACCTGGAAACACCATCCCAGCCTCTGTGATCAGAACATAGCTGGACGCTGTTTCCAGAGAGAGCTGGCCGAGAACTGTGTCAGCAGGAGGTGTGCCCATAGGCTCCAAAGCCATCAGGTTTGGAAAGTGACCAGAAAGAGAAATACTTCATGAGAAGATTGGCGTGTAGGAGAGGGGGTGGGGCAGACCGTGGCGCAGCCGTCAAACACAATGCTCTACAAGGCAGACCCATGTGGGAGGTTCCGGGTTTGCATCTGGAGACTTCCCTGAGCATCCCAGGGATGTGTGTGCCCATGATCCCGGACTGACTGAGGCTGGGGTAAACCAGGTATCAAGACCTGCTTTGGGGTGCTATCTGTCTCTGTTTCTCTTGTTCATGGAATAAATAAACTTAAAAAAAAAAAAAAAAGATCAATTGTAAAAAGCACAATTCCAGCCTTTCCTCCAGATAGGTCTTCACCATGCTGAATATCCATGGAGGTGTGTTAATGCGTTAACAAGAGAGGGGCCATTAAACACCTTCCAACAAGAGGTTTTACCTTTCCATGGTGAGTCCCATGTCATCCTCCCACGTGTATTTACACACTCAGAGGAAAACCCGCTAGGCAAAGATGATGAACAAAATTCCAGAGCCCATGGTGGCTTCTAGTGGAGAATGCTCTCTAATGTTTTTCTGGGTCTGCAATGCGTGGTCTGCAATGGCTGTCACCTATTGGTGACAGAATAAGAACAGACACTCTCTGGGGAAAAGCAATTAAATACTTGTAAAGCAATTTGATATGATAAAAACCAAGTAAATGATCATTCTTCTAGTATCTTACAAGTGTACTGGTCAAATAAAGAAACTCTTTCACCAGAGATAGTGTGAGAAGCCCTTATTGGGCAGTGGTTCTCAACTGGGGCCACTATGTCCTCTTTCCCATCCCCTATGGCATCTGGAGACATTTGTCACAACCTGGGGAGAAGAGCTACCGGCATCAAGTGAATAGAGACAGGAATGGTGCCAAACAGCCTGACATGCATGCAGCACCACCCACAAGGGGACCCATCCAGGGTGAGCGGGTGGCGTGGAAGTCAAGGCAGCTGGATCCCACATAGCCAACTACGCAATTTGAGTTCCAGCTCCAGTAGCTTAAAAAACACCTTGGTTATGTGCACATGCATGCCCAAAAATCCCAAGAGGAGAAAGGATTGTTGCATGGCCATCCACCCTGAGGGTGATTTCTCACTTCCCACCACCTCGTGTCTTTCTCTGGTGAGCATACGTATCCTATAGCAAACTAAAAAAAAAATAGATTATCCAAGCTGCAATGCATATAGCGTCTGTGTAAGAAACCTGGGTCTAGGGTTAAAATGGTGGCTGTCTTTGCCGACTGAACACTAATGCCTACCTCACTGTGCCTCCTTATGATAAGGACCACACTCCCCTTCTGACACACCGGTTCACATGCTGTCAAAGCACACAGTTTTTTTATAGAACTCTTTCTGCCCAAAGCAGATGGCTAGGAACATGCAAGAAAATTCTCCATTCTCAGCCCTTCCCTCTTGCCCACACTCTCCTTGAAGTCTCCTGAGGGTGACTCTAAATCCTCATCCTTCAACAGCACCCCCTGGCCTCTCTACCCATGAAGAGTACAGAGTGACAGCTTGCCCCTGTTCTTGCCACCTTACTTCCATTCTGTTCCTATGAGATGCAGTGTGTGTACGTCTACACCACCAGCAGGGCTGCCCCAACAGAAGCTGCCGCCACCCACATTCTGACCTTCATTCCTTCCACGAACACTGAGCGTGTGGCTTCCACCAAGAGGACTCCCGCTGAGACTGAGAGGGACCGAGGATACAGCAGGGATGGTTGCAGTCTAGTGGGGACGGGGGACAGATGTGCAGCTGGTGGAGACGGGGACAAGACAAACGCCACAGGGAGAGGAGGTTTAAACGAGCTCAAGCAGAACACAAACAAGGGAATGATTAAGCCCAACTTGGAGGAGATGACTCAGGGATGAGCCAAGAGATGAAAGAGCCAGCTCAGAAGGATTTTAGCTGGAAGACATCCTGGAGGAAGGAGAGAGACCTTCTAGGCAAAGGAACCACGTGATGCTGAGGCAGGAAGCTGAATGGGACCAGAAACCTGGGGGTTCCAAGCAATCAGGACCCAGGGCATTCTGGGAGGGAAGGAAGGCCACCGTGGGAAGAGACCAGGATGGGGGTTCGATGGGGGTTCAACCAGGCTGGAGGATACCAGATGTGAGCACACGGATGGTCTTCATGTAAGTGCCGAGGGCACCAGTGAGCGCCGGAGGATGTCCGACCGCAGGAACAGGAGCAGAGTACTATAAGCCAACGATTGGCCAACTTTCTTCTGCAAAGGGCCAGAAAGTAAATATTTTCGGCTCTGTGGGCATGTGGTCTCTGCTATAACGACTCAGCCGCATCTCAACATGAAAACAGCCATACAGAGCAGTAAACAAATGGGTGTGGCTGTGTTCCAAGGAAACTTTATGCTCATTGAAATTTCAATATCATGTTATTTTCACGTAGCCACAAAATAATACTCTCTTTAAATTATTTAAATTTGGGACCAGCAGTTGGCGTAATGGCTATGTTGCTGGACTCGCATGTAGTCAACCACGGTTTGAGTCCCGGACCCCCTGGCTTACACTCACGCCAGGCATGTGTGTGTGCATGCCCAAGATCCCAAGAGGAGAAGGGATTGCGGTATGGCCATCCCCCCTTGGGGGTGATTTCTCGTTCTCTGTCTCTCTGTCTCTCCCTGTCTTTCTGGAAAGCACACACACCCTACAGTGAAAACCTCTACATTAAAAAAAATAATAAAATTCAATTTTCTTTTTAAATTTCTACATTTAAAAATGTGGAAACCAAGACTAGCAGATGGTTAATTGTACTGGTTAACGTAATGGTTACATTGCTGGATTCCCACAGTCACTGTGGTTCGAGTCCTGGACCCGAAAACTCACACTGGACACATATGTGTGCGTGCCCAAAATCCCGAGGAAAACGGAGGAGAAGGGATTGCAGTGTGGCCATTCTCCCTGGGGACAGATTTCTCATTGTCGGTCTCTCTGGCGAGTGAGTACATGCACCCTATAGTAAAAATCTCTCAGGGGGAAAAAAAAAAGTGGAAACCACCTCTAGCTTGTGGACCATGTTCAAAACAGACAGGGAGCTGGCCTGGCTTATCTGCTGACCCCTTTTAGTAATGTCATACAGGGTGGTGGGAGATGGAAGGGAATACGGGGCAGGCCCAAAACTGCTGGAGCAAAATGGGAATAGAGGGATGGGCGATGTAGAAATGGCCGTTTGACTCCAGGATGGGGGCTGGAGGGAGGGCAGGAGAGATGAACCTGCAGTCTGCAGCAGGGTGGAGGGGTCTTGGCACTGCAATGCCGTGAGCCCACACATGTAATGAGACGGGGCCAGGGAGGCCTGTGAGCTAGGGCCTCATACCTCATGTCCAAGGGGACAGAGCGTCTGACCCAAATGCAGACCAGGCCACCCGAGAGCCAGATCCCATCAGAGTCAGCCATGCAGCGTGCTGGGGTGGCAGGCAGAATGGGCACTACTACTTTTCCTCCCCAGCATTCTAAACCCTGCTTCTCCCTGGGGAAACCGCCCTTCCCCATTCTTGACCATACCATTTGGGAGGGGCTGAGCCTGGGGGCACACAGGCAAAGAGTCTGATTAGAGTGTACCCCAGGAATTCTGCGCAACTTTGTAGACAAGAACCGCTCCCGTTCTGCTACACCTGAGAGTGGTAAATTGCAGCCCTGCACTTCCCAGGGCTCCTTGGTAGACAGACTGGCTGGGGAGGGGCCAGCCTGGTAAAGCTGGTGCTGACCCCGCATCCAGCTAAGCCTAAAGCTAGCCCTTCTCTATTCAGGAACTGACTGCTTCTCACCCTTGGCTCGTGCCAGTCCAGGCTGGGTCCTTGTTACTCATAACCAGAAGTTCTAACACATCTGGCTGCCTTGAGAGCAAGCCCTGGAAGGCAGGGGCCTTGACCTTGGGATCCTGTGTGACACAATGCCTGACTCAGAGGACGATGTGACAGCTTCTCTAAGGCATTTGCATCTGCCTTATTTATCTTTTTTTTTTCTTTTTCAGACATTTTTGCTATAGGATGCATGCGCTTGCCAGAAAGACAGAGAGAGAGAGAGACAGAAAGTGAGAAATCACCCCCCAGGGTGGATGGCCATGCCACAATCCCTTCTTCTCCATTATCCTCTCAAGATCTTGGGCATGCATGCACATGCACCTGGCGTGAGTTTAAGCCACTGGGTCCGGGACTTGAACCACGGTCGACTACATGGGAGTCCAGAAACATAGCCATTATGCCAACTGCTGGTCCCCCACCTTATTTATCTCGAGACGTGCCCCTTTTACACAGCAGGTGCTCAATACTTGCTGGTATAAGAATAAAGACTCATAATCCCAGGGAGCCAACAAGACTGAGTGATAGAACTTTCTCTGAGAAGGAACACTGGGAGGAGATCTGGGCTTCTGTGCCTGCCCACCAGCCAGGGGTCCAGGACGCCATTGGCTGGTTCTGTCTCACACTGACTGGCTGTGGGGACACTCACCATACGTGCATTTTTGGGGTACGAGCCTAAAGGAAAGAAGGGAATTGTCGGTCTCAAAGCTGATTAGGAAAGGCGGCCTATTGCTGGGCTTGGAAAATGTCTGCCATTGTGGCAACTCACTGGGCAGAAGCACACATGCACACCGAGAGAACACGGAACGAGTGTGGCTCCCACAGGCATGCGCTTCAGGCGCAGACACGTGGATGCCTGGGATGTCATGAACCAAACTGCTGGATTTGCAATAGTCTTGGTCATTCTGCTTTCTAAGCACACAATGGGCCACATGTGGATGAGAAGAGCCTATCCTTCATCTGCAGGCTGCAGAGGGAGGGCGGCCACCCTGCCTGTGTTCAAGGTCCTGCCCACTCTTCCCAGCCGTGCAGCCTTGGACGGGGTTGCTTACCTTCCTTGCCCTTGTTCCCTCTTTGTAAAAGAGGCTCAATGTTAGCAATCATCTCTTTAGCGTCATTTAGAGGTAACAGGGAGGTGATTACGCCACAGATAGAGGATTATGCCACGGATGCGGAGGACTCGCACACAGCAAGGCTCAGGACACATTTGCCATCCCATGTCCTCAATGATGCCACATCTACGACCTCCTGTGTGGATGTCCAGGAATATTTTCCTTTAGAAATGTACCCTTATTGGGGGCTGGATGGTGGTAGAGTGGTAAAACACAACTCTGCAAGGCAGACCCTGGGAAGGTTCCCAGTTGGTGTCCAGAGACCTCCCTGAGTATACCCAGCAGGTGCCCTGATCTGAGCTGGGTGAATGAAGCTGGGGTGGATTATGGTATTGGGACCTTGCTGGAGGTCTCTGTCTCACTCATGGAATAAATAATATTGTAAAAATAAAATGCGCCCTTAAGACAACGAATCACTGTTGTCACGTGTCTGCAGTGGATATGCCCTTCTGAGAGGAGGGTGGGGAGGGGAATGCAGGGGGCTTCTGGAACTGGAAATGTCTGAAGCGCCATCTGGCTGCTGGTGACGTGGGTATGTCCTGTCTGTGTTCTCCCCCCAGATGCATCTTGTCCTTTCATAAAGAGTGTTCTAAAAACAAAGGCGCTCTTGAAGGAGAAAAGCCCAGAGGCCAGTGGGCGCTCCCAGGAGCCAGCTGTACATTCCAGCTGCAAAGCGCTTCCAGTTTTGCAGCTCTTCAGGAAACAGGCTGGCTGGGATGTGGCTCCCACACCGCCACCCGCGCACGCCAGGCCCTCTGCTCCATCCAGATGCTCTGTGTCTCCTCTTCTCAGGACCTGGAGCTTGTGTGGCCCCTGGCAGTCTCAGGGACCAAGAGCAGCAGCAATGACTGTTCTGGAAAGGCCTGAGGAGACCGAACTTTATGTAGCCTTGGCTGAGGCGTTCTTTCCCACCAGTGACCCTGGCCAGGCCCCACCTCTGTCTGCAGAAACCCTGCCAAAGCCCTGCTGCTGGCAGCTCACAGGGCGGCTCCTCAGCCGGGGGCCCTCAGGCCCAATTCTTTTTCCTGTGTGTCTTTGCTCTCTCAGAAATGGCCAGCCTCTCAGAGCTCTATTCAGTCCTAACAATAATGCCTTGTATTGAAATACTGAATCAAAATCCCCCATTCCCGCAGAGAAAAAGGTGTACAGAAATAAATCTGCCCTAACTCTATATTACCAGGGAAGCTCCCTGTTAAGGGACAAATGTAGATAAAACAAATAGTGGCCAATTTTAATAGAGAAATAAAGTAATCACCGTTGGAAGTCGTTACCTTACTTTAATCCTAATTACCACCTGAGGAGCAGATCTCACCTTCCCTGTCTTGCAGATGGAAAAATTGAGGCTCAGAAAGGCAAGTGACTTGCCTGAAGCCATCCAGCCACCAAGCAGGAGAGGGGGCCCCATCCCACGAAGATGGGCCTGGCTCCACCCATGAGGTTGGCTCACCTTGGCTCCCTGCGCAGCCTATTGCTAAGCAATGAGCCCACCTAGGAGACTGCAGGGTAAAACACGCTGGAGAGGTGAGCTTTGGCTGCAGTTGCCAACACCCCAGCATTTAAACGGCTTGCTATTTTGGCATAGTCGAGTAAATAATGAAGCAAGCTGCTTCCTTAAACAAATAAACCCAGAAGACTCCATTTAACCACAACAAATACAATAATAGATTCAAATCCCAGGTCAATTTAGTCACCCCCCTTTTTTTTCCCTTCCATCATGACTCATCCCCCCTTGTGGATGTGAAACAACACATTCTCTCTCACTTTCTTTCTCTCTCTCTCCTGCAGCAATAAACATACACACCTCGCAAGGATCCCATGGTAATTCAGTACTTTGGTTCAACGGAAATCATTTCTATTTGAATCCACACTGGAAATACGCCTGGCCAAAACAAAACAAAACACACACATATACACGTGTGTGCGCACATGTGTTTACATTCATAATCCTTCCACCCTTGCAGAATCTGATCACCCTGTAGAATTGTTCTAAAGCTGAAATCGATCCCCAACACTGGATACCCCCATGGCAGTGAGGCCCTTGAGGGGCAACTCCTGGCAAGGTAGGAGTTCATCTCACATGGGGCTGGCATGACTAACTCCAGGTCCATCCGGCTAGGGGCTGATGGAGGAGTTTCTACTTGCTTGCTCAGTTGGACCTCATTGTTACAAAGGTAGGTCTGAATTCTTAAATTACCCTGTCACTTCTCTGGGGGCACGTGGCTACCAGCTGAGGGGCTAACTGATCGCCTCCTCTGCCTGGCTAAGCAGACGCGACTCCTGTGACAGTACAGAGAAATCTGTTGGGCTGATTGTAGGACACAGAGAGGCTAGCGAACTCGTCCGAAGTAACCCAGGAAGTGGTGAAGTGGGAGTCTGCATCATGCCACTCAGCATTTTACCACTACACTGCATTCTACTTAGGGAGACAGGCAAGCACGTGACCCAAAGCACCAGGAACAGTATTTTTTTTTTTCTCTATTCTTTTTTTGGGTATGTTTAAATTTACAAGACATGGTTTTTCCTTTTTTGGAGAGATCATTTTGCTATAGGGTACGTGCGCTCACCGGAGAGAAAGAGAGAGACGGAGAGAGAAAGTGAGAAGTCACCCCCTGGGAAGACGACCATGCCACAATCCCTTCTCCATTCTCCTCTCAGGATTTTGGGAGCACATGCACATGCATCCGGTGTGAGTTTCAAGCCGCTAGGTCTTGGACTTAAACCGCAGTCAGCCATGTGGGATTCCAGTGCCTTAACCATTACGTCACCTGCTGGCTCTGAGACTCACTTTTTTCCTAACATAATCACTGACATGAAGCTCTGTAAGCACAGAGTGAAGAGTATTAAAAATCTTCTTCTAAAAAGGCAATCATTTCCTGGGGGAAAAGAGCTACACTCAATTATCTCTTCGTATAAATGAGCCCATCACCTTTACCTCTTAATACTGGGCATCGGCACAGACATGAGCATTTTGGCCAAAGATAAGGGAGTGACACAACATAGGAACACAGCATATATGGGGGGAGGGGTGAGATGCACTGGCCCAGTGGAAGTTCTTGGCACAATCAATGGAGAGCAGCATTAGAAAGATCTAGAAGAAATAGATGAGAGATATTTTTAAAACTTGGCTCAAGCTTGGCTCTAACTATATCCAGAAGAGTTGAGAGCAATTCTCCCCTATGTACTGAACCTCAAACTCTAGCCTGTACTCTTTTTTATGTCTTTCTTCTGAGAGAGAGGGAGAGAAAGAGAGAGAGAGAGAGATAAGCACCCACAATGGGGTCTTCAAGCCACGATCCATCCTCAGCTTCAGCCAGTCCTGGACTGTGGGCACGTGCACACCTGGAATATTCAGGGAGTTCTCCAAATGTGAACCCAGAATCTTCCCATGCGAGCCATCCTTGCCATGCATTGTGTCACTGCTGTGCCACTGCCCCCACCCCCATCATCCAGTACTCTCTGAGCGCTATATTGCCTGCTATTAATACTTTGGAATAATTTTGTGTCTGGGAGCCTGAGGAAAGGTTACTAACAACGACCACACTGTACAGACACAGAGGGCCACTTCCTGAAGATTCATGTTCCTCTTCCATAGAGCAGAGTCCCTACTGGGAAGTGGTTGCCTACCCACAGGACTTCATCGACCAGCTCACAGGTGCCATCTGTCCCAAAGTGCTTCAGAAGCAGGCATGTTTCCTCAACTCTCTCCCAGCATCCACAGGGTCCTGAAAGTGACCTGTTAAAGATGGCAGGGCTTCCTGATAGAAGGATCCTGGGTCCCTGTATCACCACCTGGACCACTCATGCTAGACTGCTGTGGGAGTGAGAACAAAATGCTACTTGGTGAAGCTACAAAGACTTCAGGGTTTCTCTGTCATGCTGTGATTGTCATCCTAACTAATCTCCAAAGAAATTGCATTTTCAGATTTTTCAAACACACAGGTCTCAAACGGTCTTAAAGAGTCCACCTGTATTACCTCGTTGGAGACTCAGATCATGGCATGTGGACCAGTAGTGACTTGAAGGAGCTGAGACACTCCCCATGGCTGTTATTGAAGTCATACGAAGGACTTCAAAATGTTTGTTAAAAAAAAAAAAATAGAGTCCAAGTGTAAGTTTGTTTTGGTCCTAAAGAAAAAAATAAAAAGAAATCTATGCTAGTTTTTCATAATATGTACTTTCCATGAATATTTTGAAGATCCCTCCACTACCCAGGAAAGAGAAAAAGTTTAACCTACAGATCTATAGCTCTACATTCCAGGATGACCACAGTTAGGAAGTGGATGGTCTTATTCAATTAAATTGTAATCCCATTAGTACTCAATAATGCCGCCCACCTCACAGTGGCATTTTTAGAAGGCAGGCTAATTTCTGTCTCGCTTTGACGTATGGCTTACTCATTCCAGCAAACATTAATATTGTTCAGCTTTGCCCTTGTACTGCGAGACAGGATAACACGCTGATAAATGTGATCTGAGGACCACATCAGCAGACTACAAAGTGCTTAAATGTTAGGGAACTAATATATCCCCATTGCTTTATTAGCCTGTCTGTCATCAAGAATATCAGGCAATGGACCTAGATAAATTTGAAGAATTTATTTCTCTCATGTTTCTCTTCCAATGTCATGGGCACTGGTTTAGAGGAAAGCAGAGAATTTTGCTAGTGGTGAGTGAATTTGGTCTTCGTCTGGTCTGAACCCCGGGAAAAGGCTGGAGCACGTTGTGAGGGAGGAGGGTGAGTCTGTCCGTCCCCATGGGCAGGTCTTAGGTCTTCCTGCCCCTCCAGGCTTCATTACTACTGAGCTGCTTGCCTGACTAGGCAGAGGCAACTCCTGGGGTATGGCAGGAATAGGCAGCAACTCAGGCAGGACACAAAGAGGTCAAGTAACGTGCCCAAGGTCACTTGGTAAGTGGCATGTTTGGAACTTGAACCCAGGCCATCTGGGTGTTGAGCACAGTCACTGTGCCCCTGTGTAGCACCTTCTCTCTCCACAGGGCCCCCCTTTGCAAAACCGTCTGTGCGACTGCCAATTGTCCTGGAGTTACTTCTCTGTCCATCTCCACGTTCCAGTCATGCTAGCTCGCAGGGTTTCTGGAGTCAGTACAGCTCTTCCTCGAGGGCTGCTGGCTAACTCCGCTGAGAGACAGGTACTCTGAGTCTTCCTCGTGAGAGCCAGGGATGAGGCTGTCTTTTTCCTTTGTCCTTCCCATCTGTCCTGCTGTGGGGAAGCAAGGACCACCTGCTCCTGGCATCCTGCATGAGCCCCCCGCTCTCTGTGAGCACAGATACTTTCAGAAGAATCATTTTCAGGCTGGCTTTCTCTCTCATTTCTCAGCAGTTTTTTAAGTAGGGATGGGCAAAAGTGCATGCCGAGATGTATTTCCTTCCTGCAGTCGGCAACTCTCCAAACACGCTGCTTTATACCAGGCACCCAGAGTACTGACAAGCCAGCTCCCTGCTGGCATATGCAAAGCCGCATCTCCCACTGAACAGCAATGCCCACGGAAATGAACGAGGACAGGCAAGACACAGGGAACCCACTACTGCAGAGAAAACCAAAGGGATTAACTTCCTGTCACCATTAGGACGTGGTCTCATCTGAGAGGTGATTATGGTCCAAAGGAGATGATAGTTCCCCGAACTTCCTAGTCAAGTCCCATAGGGTATTCTCTCCCCAGGTTAGTGCCGTGTGTGTGTGTGTGTGTGTGTGTGTGTGTATGTGTTGTGTGAGTGTACACATGGATATGTTCCCCCTCAACTCCTAGTCAACATCTTCTGACTTTTTCCAGCTTATCAAGAAACCATAATTGCAAATGATAACAGACTACCACCAATTCTAACATATTGAAACTTTATTTCAACCTGGGTCCAACTGCCATCTACCTCCTCCCACCTCCCACCCTCCAATGTTCAAACAAGACAAGTAGTCCCTCTCTGCAGAGTGTTCTCCAGGCCACCTCGATTCTCTTCGCTAACAAGCTCTGCAGTTCATACCTAGCACTACTGCACAGCAATGGTCCCAACTATGCAGTCTGATACTATCTCCCTGGGAGAATGTGCTAAAGTCACCCAGGAGACAATACCCAGCTCTCTGCTATTGAAAACCCTGGTAGCCAGCAGAGCGTCCAGCCCTGAGCCACCAATGTATAGGCAACATAAGTAATTAAAGACGCTCTAAGATCTCACAGCAGGGGCCAGCAGGTGACACGATGGTTTAGGCACGGGTCTCCCACATGGCCGACTATCGTTTGAGTCCCAGACCTGGCACCTTGCCTTTTTGCTTTCTCTTTCCC
>NW_006159978.1:896955-937433 GCF_000334495.1 Tupaia belangeri chinensis | reverse complement strand
TGCCCTATTGAAAATTTAAAAATAATAATAATAATTAAATAAGTAATCCTTCTTTAAAAAAAAAAGATTTCATAACCATACCCTGAAAGGAAATAAAGTTGCTATCTACCAGAACGTGGGATAACATTCCATTGAAAAGTCAGCACCGTGGAATATTGATTTTTATCCCCTTAGATAACACCTTGCCCATGGACAGTGGCAGAAATATGAAGTTATTTTCTATTCAAATTTTGTGAAAATCTAACTTTTTGCCTAATCTTTTCTAGACATAATTGCTTCACCTTTTGTTGGAGGAGAGGAAAATCCAACCTGGGAGCTGCTCATCTGAACTGTTTGTATTCATCATGCCAAATGGGAAATCTTATCCCTCCCTAGTAGGTGTCAAAGTCAAGGTGAGACGTGACTGCATAAGCAAGTTTGTGGCAATTTAGACCCCATGGAGTGACATTTTTAACTCAGTATGCATGAAATTAACAACATGTTCCTTTTGGAGAATCGGGTCTGGAGAACTCTGCATCCTACTGCAAATGCATTTTAAGATCAATCGGGGCCTGAATGAACGAACAGAGCTGTCCCCAGGTATAGCCAAAAGAGTGCTGGCATTCTAATGTCGTCTCAAATGGCTTGATAGGATCAGGCTGTTAAGATTGTTAAATAAGATCCAAATCTTGCCAGAATCCTTCTAGGGTAGGATACTTGATCACCCTTGAGCACCCTACAGTTATTAATACAAGTGGGTCATCAGATGTAGATCAGCACGGTCCTTGTTCTTGAGGAGCCCATCTGGGAAAGAAGGGGGTATTGCCCCTTAGGCAGAAACTCCAACTGGTGCAGCCACCTCTTTCTTGGTTTCCCACCGAGGGCAGGGAGGTGTCTGAGGTGACATGCTGGTGACGGTATGGCACAGTGCACTCAGGAAACTGGGGGAACCCCTTCCTTCCTTGGCTAGTATCGGGAAGGGGTAACAGTCTGAGCCACGCACGGTAGGACAGATGTAAGGAAACCTGTCCTGACAGCCCGAGCTGTAGTAGGGTGCAGGAGAGCCCTGGGAGGCAAGGGGGAGGAGAATAGGCCTTTCTTAAGCCTTGGAAAACTGCAGAAAGGAGGAGATGAAGAAAAATCTGGTGCTGGAGGCTGACCTGTTTGTATTCTTTCCTTCCTCCTCCCCAGCCCCAACAGTCTCTCTAGTTCTCCCTCCAAAAGGGACCTCACTTGTCCACCCTTCTGACTGACACTCCAGGGAGAATGGCTGCTTCGCTCTCCTGCCTGGGTGCCAGCTCACCTCTTGTGGGCCCTGCTGTGCTTATACAAAGCCGTTGCCAGGAAGCCCCCAGTGGCCTCTAGTGTCCGCGAGACCAAGCCACCCTCAGTGTGCATGGCACTGGAACTCCTCTGGGTTGCCAAGTGGCTTCCGACAACCAGCTTGTAGAGCATGCCAGCCCAGCTGCGTATTCCCACCACCTACAGCTTGCAAACCTACCGGGCGCATTTCACATACACACGCAAGGCCCACTCCATGTGTGGATGATGATGGCAGTGGCCTGGCACCTTCTGCCCAGCCTGGGTGTGCAGGGCTATGACAGAGGTCGCCTGTGTTGTGGGCTTACTACATGGGTCTCATTTCGGGTGGCGTGGCTTGTTCTCAATGAGAGCGCTGTGAAGGGTCAGGCTGGGCTCTCACCAACCCACGGAGTTTCCCACTCAGGACTGGTTTGGAGCCAACTCCTGTTTACTGATACCCTAAATATGAGTATGTCATTTCCTTCTGTTTTTGGAGTAAGAAAAACAATATGGGTAAGAAAAGGCTTTGGACCTACTGGACTCTTACTTTTTATTAGATCCCAGTTTACAGTGCTGGATAATGTCAGAGAACTTCCAGAATATCCATTATTCCTTGCAAACTTGTCCAGTGATTCCAGCCTTCCCTTGGTCATTCTCAAGAACTCCTCTCTCCAGTTTAACCATGGTCTTGCAGCCATAGCTGCCCTCTCGGAATCCCACACAGCGGTGTCTCCACGCAGCGGTGGTGTCCACTGGCTGAGGTCCCAGCTTGCCTACCTGAAGCCACCCCAGCCCAGACCCAGTGCCCCTCTTCCTCCTCCTCTCCCCGGGAGGCTCTGGCAACTACTGTCATGCAAAAAGCTCTTTCCTCCTCACACAGGGGGAAGCGCACTGGGCTGGGAGTTAAGGAAGCAGCACTTGGCTCATCCCAGATCCCATTTCCAGCCAAAGACAGACACCCAAATAACTCAAGGCTCTGATCGGTCCATTAGTCACAGATGGTGGCTCCACATGGTGACTCAGGGACTCCTCATGACGTAGCCCTGCCAGAAGCTGGCAGGAGCAGAAGGAGCTGGGCACAGAAGGAGGCTAATTTTCCGTGGGATTCTGAGAACAGCTACTTCTGCCTTCCAAATGCAAATGTCGGATTATCCTATAGATTTCACACCACCCTCTAACTTCAGAGCAACTGAGAACCCATGTGTGAATTTCCCCAGCAAAAGGGGTGCCGCTTTTTCCCTTTTACCCAGTGTCTTCATACTAAGACTTTATAAGCAGTTAAAAACCTAAAGATAAATAAGAAAATGTACACTTTCTATCTTACAGTTTCAGACTAAGAGAAAACGCCACCAGTGCCTTGAAGGTGGAAGTGTCAGATGTAGATCGACATGGCCCTTGTCCTTGAAGAGCCCTCTGAGTCAGAAGTGAGCATTGTCCCTTATGCGGAAACTCCAGCTGGCGCAGCCATGTCTTGGTTTCCCACCAGGGTGGGAGGCGTTGGAGATGGTGACTCTCTGCATGGTACGGCCCAGTGCACCCAGGCAGCTGGAGGAACCCCAGTTCTCATTAGAGTCTCTGGGCAGCACGGTGTCTAGCAATGACCCTATATGTTACAGTCTCCGGGGAGGGAGCATGATCTGCAAGCAGGTGGCTTTGAGCTGCAGGAACTAGCGAAATGCCCCGTTACTCGGCCACTACAACACAGCAGCTCCACGGACTGCCACGCAGACACGGAAAAGACTGGGGGCTATCAAAGAGACACAGACTCGAGCAGATACATGGAAAAGAAGAACGTGAAATCATGCACACCGTGTATGAAGCCCAGCCGCTCATACATCAAGACCCGTGCAGCGGTGAAGCGATGGGTGTGTGCTTCGATAGGCCGTACATTGCGGGACGAGGAGGAAAGTCATTTCTCGGTGTGGTCCCCAATCCTTTTCATGCTGATTCCTACACCCTAGACTTTGATCAGGAGCAGAAGTATCCACAGCTTTTATTGCTATCTTTTTGCACTATGGTCCATGAAGTCTCACCCAACCTCATCTGTTCACAGAGGGCTCCATGATGAAATCGAAGCACACTCCACTGCAAATAGCAGGACGTGGGCAAGGCCCGAGTGTGACTCCTTGAAATGAACATGTACGCCAGCCTCAGTCTAATTTCCAGATACGCGATGCCAAATCTGCAGCTCTGGCTAACTTCGCCTGTGAGAAGACAGCCTACAGCATACTAAACCGGCAACGACGCTAAACAACAGCCATGATGAACAGCCAGGAGAGCAGCAATCCGGAACCATGGGAGCCAGGCAGTGGTGGAGCGGTAAAACACAAAGCTCTGCAAGGCAGTCCTACACGAGAAGGTTCCTGGTTCTAGTCCAAAGACCTCCCTAAGTATGCCAGGCACTCACTTGCATGTGAGTCGGAGCTGGTTACAGGCTGGGGACAGGTCACAATATGGAGACCTTGTTGGGGGTGATCTCTGTTTTGTTTTCTTTCTTTTTTTTTTTTTGGAGAGGTTTTTGCTATAGGTTGTATGCACTTGCCAAAAAGACAGAGAGAGACAGAAAGCGAGAAATCACCCCCCAGGGGAGATGGCCATGCTGCAATCCTTTCTCCTCCATTCTCCTCTTGGGATCTTGGGCACACACGCATACGCACCCGGAGTGAGCTTAAGCCACCGGGTCTAGGACTCGAACCACAGTTGGCTACGTGGGAGTCCAGCAACATAGCCATTTCGCCAACTGCTGGTCCCTCATCTCTGTTTTTTTCTTTCTGTTCCTTTCTTGCTCATGGAGAAAAGCTAATAAACTTAAAAAAGATTAAAAAACAAAAAACTATGATTGGCTATGATGGCAGAGCAGTTATTTGGCTGGACACACATGGAAAGGTCCCCAGTTCAGGTCTCAGGGTTTCCCTATGGGTCTGACTTGTACGTGCACACACCTGTGATTTGGGCTAGCTGAGGCTGGGGGTGGATTGTGGAGTGAAGACCCTGTTGGAGGTACCTGTCTCTTGCAGTTTCTCATGAAATAAACTCAGGAAAAAATTTAAAAAAAAAGAACTATGATGGTCTCGAGGGAATAATGAGAAGTACACTCATAATTCTTCTGACCTCCAAGCCAAGGGAATTCTGCCTCTGTGTGTTCGTGTGCGCAGACAGGATGGGGCAGTACCGCCAATAGCTGGGTGGAACCCCAGCCACCAGAATTCTGAGTGAGGGCCCTCAAACTCACTCATTTCAGCTCACGAATAAAAAGCCTTAGCAACCCTTAATAGTTTAAGTAACTAGCAACCCTTCAGTATTTTGACAAATTACGTTCTTGGAGCTACTCTGGGTACATCATTTGCCTGCAAGAAAGAGATATTTCTTTCTTTTTTTATCAGCCCAAGTCTATGAGGAGGCTCCTTAGAGCTTTCCGTTAGGCACCAGACTCTGCTCTGAGAGCTGCTGGCCTGGAGAGACCCTGGGAGACACCGCGTTGTCCAAGCAGAGGGACTGGGAGGCTATCGAGTGTGGAGCACCAGCAAGACTGACTCTACCCAAGTTCCGAGTTCCTACCCACAGTCAGGCCCAAAGGTGGGCCTGCATTTTCTTACCGCTTCTGAAGAAAATAGGACAACAATTTACAACCCAGCTGGAGTCAAGTTCAGAGGCTACCTCTGTCCTGGAGCCACTCAGACCCTCCTCATCCACTCGCATCCCTGCATCTCTCCCACCTCGTCACTCACATCATTCAGCCACATCCTGCTCTGGTCAGGTCTCCTGGCATCTTTTAACTGGACCTTCCTTTCTTTGGTTAGTCTGAGGGAGCTGGAAAATCGCCCTGAAGTAGAAGAGCCTGGGTTGATGGAATATGATCTCCTTCCTTACCTACTCTACACACCGTCAAAATTGCAGCAATAAGAGAGGCCGCGTAAGTGGTAGCTAAAGCTAATACCCTAAACTGTGTACATAGTAAGCAGATATTTATTTATTAAGGCCCGATGGGGCTGAGCCCGCAATGGCGCACTCACACAGGGTTGGCAGCTACTGCCGGTCATTGGCAGAGAGCCCAGTTCGGGCTACTGGCTGGATCACTTCTGGGTCACTCGGGTTTCTCATGGTGTTAGTTATTTATATTAATTTTTCAAAGTTATTTGAAAAATAATCTGAATTCCTACTGAAATAACACCTCATAATCCCAGTCTCCTTTACGACTGCTTTGAACAACATTTTTTGTAGGATTAAGTGTTACACTCAGAACAACGCTATTACAATTGCAGTCACCTTCCATCTGGATCACTGTTTAATAACTAGCAGAGGTTGGTACACTTCTACATTTTAAAAACATTACAGGTGGATGTGATTTCCCCAAACCAAGAAAAACATTCTAATTTATAAAGTGAGAGTGACAGTGACGAACACAATACTGGGAGAATGAAAAGTAAGGGGGAACCAGGGATCCCAGCCTGCATTTTTCCCAGTAAATGCAGGAAGGAAGGAACTGGAAACCAGGAGCACTTCCTTTGGTGGGACCAGGCCCCCTCAGACAGCAAACATCACGTGGGCCAGACTCCCTGTCCCTTTGTACTACAGGAGACAGTGGGTCACCACATTAAGGACAATGATGGGCAGTGAGTGTTCCTTAGAAGCTTCCAGAAGAGGTGCTACTCCCCGCCTGGTTTCCACAAAGGACGGAAAGGAACAGTCTCTTCACTCTTGGCCACCTCCTCTGCACCAACACGGAGGGTTTTGTGAGCCCACGTGGAGGCCTGCACGGCCCACCTTCCACTGCCAGGTCCCCTCGGGTGAGTAGTTCTGAGAAGAACTGCCGGCTACGCAGTGAGGTGGGTACAGCCCCAGTGTGTGCTAGGCCATCTGCCAGGTACAGGCACCACACCCAGACACGAGAAGCCTGCCCTCCAAAATACAAATCCCAGTATTGTTTACGACGGACAAAAGCCCCAGAATTCCGTAGAGAAATCAGGGCCCAGCCCTCCGCCAGGGAAGTGACAGGCAGAGGGAACACCAGCTAAATGCCAGGTGGCTCCCCCAGGTGCCACCAAACAAGGCTGACAAGATCCAGGGACCCAGGGAAAAGGAAGCAAACTTTTTGCTATTGTCTCTTTTTTCCATGACCCCACGTTTATAATGAGGAGATAACCACCTCGTCTGTCTTTTGGCTCAGGATATCTTAGTTTTCCCCACGCTAATCTCTAAACCCAGAAATCCTACTTTACCCCTACTAGGAGTTCCTGCAATGCTGGAAGACAAGGGCCAGTGGACTTACCAGGGCACTGAAAGGAAAAGATGCTTTAGAAAGGTGCCTCCTGGTGGCCGTAAGTGACCAGCGATGGTGCCACCTGGGCTGGGGCTCCCTGGAAGAGTGGGCAGGAGGAGGGGTGGACCTGAGTCGTGCAGTTCTCACGTGGAGTCCCTCGTACAGCTGCAGCCAGATGGAGGCTGAGGTCCCTGTCACCTAAAGGCCCGATGGGGCCGTGTGCCCGCAGTGGCACACTCACACAGGGTTGGCAGCTAGTGCCGGCCAACGGCAGAGAGCCCAGCAGGGGCTACTGGCTGGATCACTTCCGGGTCACTCGGGTTTCTCAGAATGTGCCCCTGGGTTTCCAGAGGGAGAGCCCCTCGAGACAGACGAGCGCTGCACAGTTTCCTGGGACTGCTCAAGGTCCAGAATGTCTCCATCACATGGCACTGGTCCGGAGCATTGAAGGGCAGCCTGGCTAAGGGAGTGGATCTGCTGAGGGAGAGGCGAGGCCACGTGGCAAAACACGTGAGACCAATACCATGTCTTCCGAAGACGCCCACACACAGCTACACCACGAACCACGTGGGAGATCCTGGTCCAGGCACCTGTGGCGGGTGGTCGGCCGTGGGGAGTCAGACGGCCGCTTCAGAGCAGCAGTGGGCAGTGTGTGCCGGCACAGCCATTGGGGACAGCCGGTGCCCCAGGTGGGGACAGGCCACACCCAATCCCAGCTCGTGGGTCACCTGGGTCTCCTGGAGACCCAGCCCGAAGAAAGACCCAGTGCTTTGAGGTCACACTCTGCGGTCACACTCGGAGGTCACAGTCAGAGGTCACACTCTGCGGTCACACTCGAAGCTCCCTCCCACCCCCTCTGCACTCGTCCTCGTGGGCAGGAGATGTGGCCGGCCGCCCTCCACAGACCTGTGGGCCCCTCTTCCGTGGAGAGTTGTCACTGAGGGGTGGCTGTCCTGCAGGAGTGTTTCCCAGGCACCCCTGCTGTCCCCCGTGGAGGTGACGCATGCCTTTCACACACAGGGCGTCGCCTTCCCCTACCCGCCGGATGCGTGTGCAATAAAGACCCTGAGCCCGAGAGAAGGCAGAGCCACAAGACGAAGGGGGCCCCTGAATGACCACGTGGAAGGCGCTCTGCCTGCCGCGTGGTGTAAACCTCCCCCGTGCTGAGACGCAGACCCAGCTGGAGTTCCTGCCCAGACCCACTGCGCCGGCACGGCCACCTTCAGCTCGAGGTTCTGACCCAGGAACTGCCACGTCCCAGGCAGACCTGGAGCCCACACCGCTTTGGTAAGCAGCCGCTGGCAAACCTGTCTGGTGGCAAGTAAGTGCGGTGACACAGAAGGCCCAGGAAGCTTAGGGGGCTGAGAAAGTGTCCCTAGTCCAGTCTGGGTCAGGGGACACAGTACGGCCACAGACGATGTCTCCTCATTTTTTGCGACTGTTCTCATTTCAAATTGAGGGCTGTGAAGAAAGAACACTTCAGCAAACGCTTTCATCAAACATATCATCAGATCTTAACTTGGGGGAACATTACCCGGAAGGAGAGCCGTGTTCGGACTAGGGGAGGGGTTAGAATGAAGGCAACAGCGTCCGTGTGTTTAAAAATACCTGCCGTGTCATAACGGCTGACAGGGTGCAGAAGCTGAGCGGGGGGCGGGCCCCAAGTCCTGCTGGAGTAGCTGTGCCCTCCCGGTACAGGCAGGCGCGACGGCGTGGGCTCCCAGCCCTGCAGAGAGAAACGTCCTCCCCGTGTGAGGGAGGGACAGAACTGTCAGGCCAGCCATAAAACACGGGGCAGCAGCGGGGATCACCCGGCTATGGAAACACAGGCCCAGGGACTGCTGGGACCAGATGAGGGAGACACGGGCCCAGGGGTGTCAGGCGCAACCCCGGATGAGGGAGGACTGAGGGGCATGAAGTAAGATGACGCAGACAGGGGAAGAGAAAACACCTCTCTGCAGAGGGGCCTGCTGGCGTCAGACCAGCGGAGCAGGGGAGGTGCAAGCTAAGAAACCAAACAGATCGAGGAGGAAACAAGTAGAAGAGGGTGCTTGGGAACATGAGTTGGGGGGACTGCGTGACCCCAGGGGTGACAGATGGAGCAGCAAGGTTTGGGAGCCCTGGGAAGACTCCGGAAATGAGGGCTGTTAATGAGGCAGTGGCTGCCCCTGGGGCTCAAGGCCAGGGAGGCCCTGCTTCTGGGGAGGAGACTGGGGGACACACAGGGGCATGCTGTACCCCTAGGAACCGAGTGGCCTGGGCTAAGCCCTCAACCCTTCATCCCTAGGCCTCGGTGTCCCCTTCTCTAGAACGATCCCTAGGTCCTTACAGTGGTTGCAGACCACTGACCCCAACACCCCCGGGGCCGATATCATGAATCCTAGCACCATCCAAGGAAATGGTACCCGGCACCCTGACCAGGTGGACGAGGCCCCCTCTGATGTCCCTTCATCTTCCTCAGTACTGGGAGGAGACAGGAGGCACAGCGTCCTCACTCCACAACTACACGGTACACAGCAAGAGGTCGCTCCCAGGTAGACATCGAGTTCCTTGAACCAGAAAGAAGGCGGGCAGCCGGCTCCAGGAGCTCCACAGCAGCACAGAGGACGTGGCCGGGAAGTAGCCTGGCCATGGTGGCCGTGGGACAGCAGACCTCACTGCTGGGTCCTGGGGGAGACCCTCTCTCTGTCCACCACAGGGAGCCGTGACAGGGACACCCCCAGCCATCTCCTGTACACAGTTCAGACCCAAATCTCACATGCCTGTCCTTCTCAGGCCTTCTCTCAAGGTTTTAACAGGCGATGACAGAGGAGAACAAAGGAATAGGGGCCCCAGGAAAGGCTGGGAATAAAGGGGTGCGCTGTGCATAAAAAACTTCACAACAGTGTGGGAGTGTCACAACAAAATTAAACAGAGTTACCGCACGATCCAGCACTTCCATTTTTGGGTATTCTCCCAAAGGAACTGAGACCCAGGGTTAGAACAGAAACGTGTACGCAAACGTTCTCAGTGGCGTATTCACACTAGCCAAAGGGCAGAAACAACTCAAATGACCACGATGAAGGAATGGATAAACAGACCGCGGAACGCACATGCCATGGAAGAGTACTGGTCTTAGAAAGGAAGCAAATTCTTTTTTCATTTTTGGAGAGGCTTTTGCTATAGGGCACGTGTGCTTGCTTGGAAAGACAGAGAGAGTCAGAGAGACAGAAAACGCAAAATCATCCCCCAGGGGGGATGGTCACGCCGCAATCCCTTCTCCTCCATTCTCCTCTCAGGATCTTGGGCACTCACGCACACGCGCCCAGTGTGAGTTTAAGCCACCAGGTCCAGGACTTGAACCGTGGTCTACTACATAGGAGACCAGCAACGTAACCGTTACGCCAACTGTTGGTCCCAAAGGAAAGAAATTCTAACACATGCTACAACTTGGATGAACCTTGAGGACATTCTGCTAACTGAAATAAACCGGTCACGAAAGGATAAACGCGGTCTGATACTTATGGGAGGCCTCTGGAGTGGCCCCTCACAGAGACAGGAAGTAGAAAGGTGGGTGTCGGGGTGGGGGGAGGAGAAGATGCGGGGTCGGTGCGGAATGGGTACAGAGGTTCGTCTTGGGAAGATGCAAAAACGTCTGGAGATGGAGGAGGTGACGGCGGCTGGCAGCCAGTGTACTTAATCCACAGAACTGGGCACTGGAAAATGGTTAACATGCTAAATATTATGTTATGCATACTTACCGCAAGAAAAATTAATAAAGGGCTAGCCTGGCAGTCTGCTGTTTAAGAGAGACAGATTCTACATAGCCAACTGCATGGTTCGAATCCCAGCCCCGCTGCCTTGAAAAACACGCTGGGCATATGTGCCCCTGATCCCAACAGGACGGAGAAGTAAAGGAGAAGGGAGTGGGTGTGACCATGCTCCACTGAGGGTTGTTTTCTCCTCTCCCTCTCCATCTCTGTCTCTCTCTGTTGAGTGTATATGCCCTCTGGAAAATAAGTCACTAATAATAATAATAATGATAAGAATAATAAAAGTTAGATGACCTATGCCACCATTGGCCAGCAGTTGAGTCATCATCAGTGGGGACAGACCACCACCACTGTGGTCCTGCCTGGCTGCTCCTTGGGAGCCACTGTCCTCCCTTAGATGGGTAGGGGTTGGCAGAGGTGGGTCTGCAGGGCTAAGGTAGGGTCCCACAGGACTGGCATGCAAGATGTGCAACACTGGGGTAAGGGGTGCAAGAGCAAAGCCCCTACCAGAGCCCCTTGAATGTGAGGTTGCTGTGCTTTTGTGCTCGGGCATCTCTGAACGTGCCTTTCATGGTTACAGGGTGCCCCCCCCCCATATCTCCGCACCATGGACCACCTGGAATGTCAACACGGAGGATGAACCCAGTCTCAAGGTCAGCACCGCAGGCCACGGCCCAGGCTAGAGCCTGGCAAATCATCCCCCAGAAGGTCTAGTTCTGCTCGGATAATCTGCTTACTCGTTAAACACGGATTAAGGGAAACATCAAACAAACCCTGTGAGTAGCATGGGCTTGCAGCATCATGACCGTGTTTTTTCTCTGACTTTTGCTAGTTTCGCTGTCTTTTGAGACGAGGGGAGAAAGAGGTTGGCTGTAATGATAATTCTGGCTAACAGCAGGTACCGTTTATCATCTAGGAGTCTGGCGTGTGTCAGGCACTGGGCTGTAAACTACACCCCACCCTGAGACCGCAGACTCCACGAGTCATGGTCTGTCTGGCTCACAGCTGGATACCTGGCACCTGCTGATCACAGGCACCTCAGAGAGACGTGTAAGGTCTTCATGTACACTAGGTAGCCGCGTGGTGACTTCAGGAGGCAGGACTGTTACGGTCCCGTTCTATAGCTGAGATAACAGGCAAAGAGCATTTAGACGACGCGCTCCAGGTTATAGCGGAGAAGTAAAGGAGAAGGGAGTGGGTGTGACCATGCTCCACTGAGGGTTGTTTTCTCCTCTCCCTCTCCATCTCTGTCTCTCTCTGTTGAGTGTATATGCCCTCTGGAAAATAAGTCACTAATAATAATAATAATGATAAGAATAATAAAAGTTAGATGACCTATGCCACCATTGGCCAGCAGTTGAGTCATCATCAGTGGGGACAGACCACCACCACTGTGGTCCTGCCTGGCTGCTCCTTGGGAGCCACTGTCCTCCCTTAGATGGGTAGGGGTTGGCAGAGGTGGGTCTGCAGGGCTAAGGTAGGGTCCCACAGGACTGGCATGCAAGATGTGCAACACTGGGGTAAGGGGTGCAAGAGCAAAGCCCCTACCAGAGCCCCTTGAATGTGAGGTTGCTGTGCTTTTGTGCTCGGGCATCTCTGAACGTGCCTTTCATGGTTACAGGGTGCCCCCCCCCCCATATCTCCGCACCATGGACCACCTGGAATGTCAACACGGAGGATGAACCCAGTCTCAAGGTCAGCACCGCAGGCCACGGCCCAGGCTAGAGCCTGGCAAATCATCCCCCAGAAGGTCTAGTTCTGCTCGGATAATCTGCTTACTCGTTAAACACGGATTAAGGGAAACATCAAACAAACCCTGTGAGTAGCATGGGCTTGCAGCATCATGACCGTGTTTTTTCTCTGACTTTTGCTAGTTTCGCTGTCTTTTGAGACGAGGGGAGAAAGAGGTTGGCTGTAATGATAATTCTGGCTAACAGCAGGTACCGTTTATCATCTAGGAGTCTGGCGTGTGTCAGGCACTGGGCTGTAAACTACACCCCACCCTGAGACCGCAGACTCCACGAGTCATGGTCTGTCTGGCTCACAGCTGGATACCTGGCACCTGCTGATCACAGGCACCTCAGAGAGACGTGTAAGGTCTTCATGTACACTAGGTAGCCGCGTGGTGACTTCAGGAGGCAGGACTGTTACGGTCCCGTTCTATAGCTGAGATAACAGGCAAAGAGCATTTAGACGACGCGCTCCAGGTTATAGGAGTTGAACCCAGGCCCCCCCCCCTTTTTTTTTTTGAGAGGTTTTTGCTATAGGGCGCGTGCGCTCGCCAGAAAGACAGAGAGAGACAGAGAGAGAGAAAGCGAGAAATCACTCCTCAGGGGGATGGCCACACCGCAATCCCTTCTCCTCCAGTCTCCTCTAGGGATCTTGGGCACACATGCACACATGCCCGGCATGAGTTTAAGCCGCCGGGTCTGGGACTCAAACTGCAGTTGACCACATGGGAGTCCAGCGACACAGACATTACATTGACTACCGGTCCCCTCAGGCCCCCTCTTAGCAGCTCCTGTTGCAACATTCCATGCCACACGCTCCCTGGAAGGTCACTCTGCCTCCTGAACATGCCCCTGCCGCTGGTCTAGAAACAGATAGTGGAAGGGAAGAGATGAAGCCATGATGGGAACACCCCACTAAGCTCGTGAGAGTGAGTCTGAGAGCTGAAAATCACCTCTTAGCAGCATCCCCAGTGCTCTGCTCAGTGCTGGAGCCGGCATCCTTTGCCAGAGGGGACGCCGCCTCAAAGGCCCTGGAGGCAGGAGGTGGGCCATCGGGAAGTCCGCCTCCCATGCCGGCTTGCTGGTCCTACCGCAGAGGTGTCTCTCTCCCCTCGTACCCCAGAGATGGTACATCAAGTTCAGTGTCTGGGGTGAGGCAGGGAGGGGCACAGGCCGAGCAGACTCTGCCCGGTGACGTCCCCACTGTGCCTAACTGGACACTGGCCATGGGAGACAGCCGTCGTGCAGAAGCCCTGGGCCGGTGTCAGAGGGGCCTTGTGGCTGTGTGACCTCAGCATGCTACTTCCTGCAGAGCGTGGTTCTCCTCTTCAGTAATGGCACCACCCGGCAGCCCCCTCCGGGCAATTCAGGAGAGACCAATAACGTACAGGTGCTAAGAGTGGAGGCACCATCCAGGATCCACCAGTCCCTGGCTGTGGCAAGAGCAGCAGCACCGCGTGCTTATTAAGCACCTGCTGTTTGCCAGGCAGGGTTCTCGTCTCATGCGCCACCCGCTCCATCTCTCAGGTTCTGTCCTGATCCCACTTGTTGAAGACAGGGACGCGAGGACTTAGAGAGGCTAAGTCACCCATCTGCATTCTCACAGCAACCATCAGCAAGAGCCAGGATTCGAACCAGGCGGCATGCCCCACCCAGCCTGGTCTCCTAAATCTTACGCTGCTCTTCAGCCGTGGCCGGTCAGGGCCAGACTGTGAAGGGTCACTTGAGGGGAGAGGGCAGTAGACACCAGATCTATCTTTTCCTGAGAAATCAACCCTCTCGAAACAGCCTCCTGACAGCCACAATTTAACTCATATTTAAAGGTTCAGGATCTTCCAGGGCCTGCTTAGAACACCGCATCCATGAAGCCACCCAGAATTGACCGGTCAGGGCTCTGAATCTGCCACCCTTTCTGAGAACTCAGCAACCTTTCCACCTCTCCTTAGACCTCCTTCCTAGCTGCCTTGGGGCAGACTTCCTAGCCCATCAACCTCTGCGTCTCCACACCCCCAGCAGGCACAGAACAAGCCCCCACGTATATGTTGATTATGTCTCTAGAAATCAGAACTGACCTTAAAACCTTCTCTCCATTAAACTGCCCAGAAAAAAAAAAAAAAAAAAAAAAGGCTCTGAAACACGATTATGGCATAGCATACAACCACCCCCTTCAGTCTCGATAAACGCAGCCCTAGAATTTAAAGTAAGTTTTAATTACAGAAGAGAGGCTGGAATCTCTGTCCGTGAAAGCCTGTCATTTTCCTTTCTTAAGCTGATCATTTCCAGCGTTACTCTACCCCGAAGGCCCTGCCCGCCGGGCTCTTCTGAGGAACTGTAGAGCGCATTTCATGCTTGAATTGGGGGGGAAATACAGCGGGTGAGGCGGACAGAAATATTCACAATGCCCAAGCGGTAATCAAAAATTCATTTCGCTCGGTGTTTACTCGGTTCATGTCTCATTGGAGTCAAGCTGGAGTCATTAACGGTGTGTTCCAGGCTAATTCCGGCTCGCATTTCAGAGCCCTCTGCTCATAGTTGAAAGTGTGTTCTCCGCTGCTGTTTCTGGATGGCCCAGGTCTGGCCGCACTGATCTTCCCAGGGAAAGGCCAGGCCCCCAGAGTGGATAAAGCCATGGAGCGAGGGGTTCAGATGCACAGGCCGACAAGGACGTCCAGGTGTGTGGGGAGCATCTTTTGAGCTCTGCATTACCGTTCATTCATTCCCAAGCGACGGAGCCCACTTGGCCAGGCACCTTGCAGGGGTAGGCAAGCCACCCTAGCTGAGGGCTGACAGCCTCTCCCTGTCCTTGGCAAGCTCCCATACAGAGCAGAGACCAGGCGGGAGGCAAACACACTGTCATCTGTCATCGGCATGAGCCCTGCTGGGGGCGGGGAGTGGCATTTGAGCACAGTGGTAACAGAAGAGAGGGCAGCTCGTTCTGCCTGGTGCACCAGTAGGAAATGTTCCAGAAGAGGGAGACTCGAGTGCACCTGTGAGCGAGGAAGGCACGCATCTCAGGGCAGAGGGGCGCTCTAGGAGGGCAGCACGTGTAGTGGCTCCGTATGGCTCACAGGCCTTGTCTTCATCCTGGCCGGTGTGTGGCTCCCCTAAAGAGCTGTCAACCCACACCTGCACCTCATCCTCTCTGTGCCCTGCAGGGTCTACACAGGAGAAGAGAGGCCCGGAGAGCAGGTGGTAGCCAGACACAGGGCACGCTTCCGGCTCAGGGCCAGGTCCTCACCAACTGTGGGGGTTCCTCTTCTGCTGGGGTTTGTACATGTGAAACTGACAAGAACTTATCTATGGTTATCAGGACAACCACGCCGCCATGTAACAAAGGATGGGGGAACCAGGGAGCAGGCGATCCACCGACCCCTGCAGTGGTCCCCACACGGCCTACAGGGCCAGGTCTAAGCGACTGAGTGAGGAATTGAAGCCGAGCGGTATTCGCCAAGGGCTCATGGCTGGGTTTTCCGACTCTGAAATCCAGTGTTCTCTACCCCCACACCAAGAGGCTCCATGGCCTGGAAGAGAAGCACATTTTGTTTCTGCCACTAGAGGGCAGAGTGCCCAAGGCAGGCCCCTGTCGGAGCCCAGCACCAAGGAACAGTCCCGGATCCGCTGGTCCAAGCGCCGCCGCTTTCTTTGACTTGCTCTTGGATAGATTTAGGACGGATCAAGGCCTCTGCTTCCAGGGTCACTGGCCGATGCACGAGGCGTTCTGTTCCTGCTCTGACAGCTTGGACCTGCGTCCGTTCCTGCCCTGACAACAATCAGTGGCAAGGTACCTGGCGGTTTCTGCTTCTACTAACTGCGTGGGTTTGTCTGGGGATTAAACAAGTGAGCAAAATGTTGGACCTGAATGGGCCTAACCTGGAGCCTCCCTGCACACAAACCGCCAGCTATCACAGACCAGGCACAGATCTGAGCGCCTCACACATATTAAACACATTTCGTCCTCACAACTGGAGGCAGGGACTTCTATTATCCCCACTTAGCAGATGGGAAACCAAGTCTGAGTCTGGAACTGCAGAACAACGCCGGTCTGACTTCAGGGCCAGAGGGTCATTTAAAGTATGGATTTGTTTTTGTATATAAATACACAGTACCTAACTTTTGTATATATGTAGACACTAGTGCACACACACACACACACACACACACACACACGCGCACACATGTCTGAGGCTTCTCAGAGGAGGTGACATTTATTTCTTTTTATTAGCTATAAGGCACGTGCACTCACGGGGGTGGGGGAGGCAGTAAGAACACACCCTCCTGGGGTGTTGGCCGTGCCACGACCCCCTCTCCTCTAATCTCCTCACAGGATTTTGGGTGCACACACACACACACACATGCACCCAGAGTGGTGTTTAAGCTGCAGGGTTCGGGACTCAAGTCACATAGTCAGCCATGTGGGGTCCAGCCACCTTAACCTCTACACCACCAGCTGGCCCAGGAGGTGACATTCGAGCTGGGCCCTGAATGAGTCAAAGGAGCTGTCTTAGCAAGACCTAGGTCAAGTGTTCTGGGAAGAAGCGACAGGGAGCGCAAAGGCCGTGAGACAGGAAGAGATTTAAAGAAAGCACGCATGATCAGCTAGGAGGTTAACTGGGGAACTTCAGAGAATAAACAAGATGCTAGATAAGAATTGCTACCATCAGGCGGGATGTATTTTAAGAACTTTTGTGTATTTTTTAAATAACCTGCCTCAGGTTTCCTACAGATTTCCGGAAGTATGAACTAGAGAATAAACTGACGGGCCGGCAGGTGGCGTAGTGGCTGAGGTGCTGGAATTCCACGCGGCCGACCAAGGTTCAAGTGTCGGGCCCAGCAGCCTGAAAATCACAAATAAATGGATAAATAAATGTTTCAAAAAATAAAGAACACACTGACCAGTCACCCGGTGCCATGGTGGTTAAGGCAGGTGGATTCCACATGGCCTGCTGCACAGTTCGACTCCCTACTAGGCAACTTGAGAAACATACCAAGCACATATATGTGAACATCTGATATCCCAAGAGGAGAAATGGAGAAGGGGGGGGGTGGCACGACCATCCCTCGAGGGCGGTGCTTTCTTGCTTTCCTTCTTTGTCTGTCTCTCTCCTGCAAGCACAGGCATCCTCTAGCAGATTTTTAAAAATAAAAAGAATATACTGCCTAAAGCAGTCTCTCTCCACGTTAAAACCCGGGGAACGTTTAAAAATCCTGAGTGGTTACATCTCCGTATTGGGAAAGGAAGGGTTGGGACCTGGATGGTTTTTAGACTTGCTGGAGCTCCCGAGGTGATTCCAGCCCACAGACATGGTTGGACACCACTGGTCTAAAGATAAAAACGAAACAAACTGCTATGAAATGATCAGAGGACTCACAGTATTGTGCAACGGGACGGGAACCCTAGGCGACCACCTGCCGTGGCCAGGGAGCACCTTGGCCGTGCACTGCAGAGACCACTCGCTGGCATGGCCGCTGCGACCGTGGTCTCAGCTGAACCCACATGACAGGCCAGGTCTACACGAGAGCAACAGAGGCTCCAGGGGGTCACCTCCCTGGCCCACAGTCACTTGGCTCAGAGGTGACAGCACCTGGGATCTGGCCTGAGTCCCTAGATCTTCCAGAGCCTCTGCCCTGGCCCCAGGCCTGCCCACCCAGCCCAGCACTGTCCACTGTGCCCAGGGCCGAGGAGATGGCCGAGAGCCCAGCCAGTGCTGGGTGACTCGGCAGGAGCTGCCAGATCCTTCTGGGGCTGATAAGCCACATTTGCCTTAAGAGCAGAATCACGGCTGTGACCCAGAGGGCCCAGGTGTGCAGACAGCGGGGCCTTTCGCTTCGAGTGGTCAGAGAAGCCCTGGTGTTGGCCACGGCGCTGCAATCAATAGCCCCATTGACCACGAGTTATCCAGACCTCAGCTGCTGACGGCGCTCACCCAGACACCGGCCACTGACACGTGGAAGCCCCAGGCAAAGGCTGAGCCATCACCGCTACGAGTGTTCCCGTACTTGCTCGCTCGCGCTCTCTGGCAAGCATGCAGGCCCCATAGCCAAATATAAACAAACAAACAAGCAACCTGGAAGGTGCTGGAGTCACCCTTCTTCCAGGAGAGACACACTAAGACCACCAGAGGCAAGGGCAGAACCATCGGTCAGGATGTGAAGTGATAAGAACACCCAGATGTTCTGGAAAGCACTCGGCCCGGTCTGTGAAAGATGTAGAGATGCCTTTGCATGACCCAGTGATTCTGCTCCTGTGCACCCCACAAAAACGAGCACCAGGTCCCTCAAAGACAGGCACAGGATGCTCAGGGCAGGGTATCCATAATGGCTCCAAGGACCTAAATGTCCATCAACAGTGGGACAGACAAACCCGTGGCTTCTGTACCTGTGTCCCAGATTCCATGAATGACAGGACAGAGGGCACTACGACTGCCAGGACACGGAGCAATCGGGGTGGGGGACGACAGGACAGAGGGCACTACGACTGCCAGGACACGGAGCAATCAGGGTGGGGGATGACAGGACAGAGGGCACTACAACTGCCAGGGCATGGAGCAATCGGGGTGGGGCAGGGGGCCGTGGGGAAGCTCAGGAATCCAGATGTCTTCCCTGAGGGCAGATGCATCCACATGCTACCCAAATCCCCCATTGGTCCAGCCCAGACTCACACCCTGTCTGTGTCCTCTTCAGAGCTCGGCCCCTCCCTTGCAGTCAGGTACCAACACCTCACTTCACCAGAGGAGGAGGCCCAAGCTAGCCAGGCCCTCTCTCCCTCACTTCACCAGAGGAGGAGGCCCAAGCTAGCCAGGCCCTCTCCCCCTCACTTCCATGGGCAAACCTGTCGCCATGATCTGCCTGTTCCACCTGTGGCCTCTCCTCAAATCTGTCTCTTCCTTCCATCCCCACTGCTTCAGCAGAACTTCAGGCCCTCATCATCCTACTTGTGCCCAAAGCCTGCTCTCTGACGGCCTGGGCCACTGTCCCTTTCAGATCGTCTTCTACACAGCAGCCAGAATGGTCACCCCAACCCCATCGCTCTCCATGTCCCTCAGGACAAGGTCCAGGCCCTTCTGCACAGTGTATGAGGTATCCATGAGCAAGCCCTCCCTTCCTCCGGGGCCGTCTTCTCTCCTCTCCGTCTGGGCCAGGTCAGCTCAGCACACAGCTCCTACTGTGGATCCCCATCCCTTCGCTCACGCTGTTCCGTGTACTTAGAACCCTTCCCACCTCCCCTGTACATGCCTGCCTTTTACCTTCAATACCCAGCTCAGGTGTCACCTTCTCAGTCTGAGGAAACAGTTCTCTCGGCTCTCGGTCCTTAGGATACTTACTTTATCTTCTTGAAGTTTCACCTCCCTGTTACATTCCAAGCACTTAGGGCGAGGACCACACCGCATGGCCCTCAGGTGAGAAGAGGTGCTGGATACATGTTGGTTTAGTTAACAAAGCTCATCTTACCCATTTGGTCTTCATGTCCCCTGAACATATATCATTCTTCCCATTCTATTGATGGGCAGTTAAGGAAACAGGCTCTTAGCGTGAGACAGATCCAAGCTCAAATCCTAGTTCTGCTATGTGGTGGTTGTGTTTCTGGACAACTGACTCCAACTTCCTGGTTTCTGGTTCCACCCATGAAGTGGGGCGATGTTTACCTGGCCACAGGACAGCTGAGGAGACGTGCATGTTGGGCTGGCAGCCCCAGCCCCCGTGGGGAGTTCAGGGTGACAGGTTCACTTAGATGAGGCTTCTTGGCCTCAGCGCTCTTGACATTGAGGCCGGATAGCTCTTTGCCTGTGCACTGCAGCCTGTCTAGACGCACCCCTGGCTTCTACCCACCAGATGCCAGTAGCAACCTCCACCTCCACCCCAGGTTGTGGCCATCAAAAATGTCCCCAGACACTGCCAAGTGTTCCCTGTGAGGTGGCTAAGAACCAACCAGTGACTTAAATTTTGATCCCCAAATCTAAAAATTTTCCAGGCATCTGAGCTAAAGTTGGCTTCATCCCCCAATCCTGAAACTGGAAGGATAATCCCTGCATGGAAAAAAATGTCTGCCCCAGCTGGGGTCAGGGTACACGTGCGCCCTCTCAGCAGGAGCTGAGCAGGTATGGACCAGCCCACCTGGCAGAGAGCCTTGGGGCACTGGTCAGCTCCAGCCCAGGCCACGTACGTGGCACACCTCTGATGGGTCAAGGAGGAAAGCCATGTCCTAAATTTCCCCCATATGGCCTCTGTGGCCTCAGAACACGGACGGGCTTGGAGAAGCCTGACCACATTCCTACCCATGATCCCCTTCACCCGTGTGGCAAGGGGATGTCAGGCAGGGGCTCTCACTCTTAGTTTTGCAGAAGAGGTAACTAGAGTGTGGAGAACTGGCATGTCCCAGGCTGCCGGCTAAGCCCATTCATGGCTGACTGTAAAAGCTTGGTCATGGGGCCAGCAGATGCCACAGTGGTTACATCACTGGACTGCCACGTGGCCGACCACAGTTCCAGTCCTGGACCTGGTGGCTTCAAAATCACTCTGTGTTTGTGTGTGTGTGCGTGCGTGTGTGCCCAAGATCTGAGAAGGAGAATGAAGGAGAAGGGATAGTGGCATGGCCATCCCACTCGGAGGTGATTTCTCACTTTCCCTCTCACTGTCTTTGTCTTTCTCTCTCTGGCGAGCACACATACCCTAAGGCAAAAAAAAACTAAAAAAAAAAAGAGAGCGAGCGAGCAAGTGTTCTCACAGCAATCCTACAAGGTAGACACTATCAGTAGTTCCATTTTACAGATGAGGAAAATAAGGCTCAGAGAGGTTAAGGAATTTACCCATCAGCACACAGCTAGACACAGCCAGGATTTGAACCCATGCTGGCCTTGTTCCAGAGCCCATTCTGTCCCTGTATCCTACTGCTCTCTTGGGCCACACACCTGCAGATCTTTCCCAACTCATTTATTTGGTCTCATGGCAGACAGAACTCGAACACACCATTCTCTTTTTAATTGAGGCAAGACTGAACATGAAGGACAACTTGGTGGCATTTAGTACATCACAGTGTTGTAAAACCTCCCCCACCCCACCTAGCTGCAGAACATTTTCCTTATCTAAAAATAAACTCTGTACTCATAATCAATCACTCCCTACTGCAACCCCACCCTCACCTCCGCCCTTCACCACCCCAATCTGCTCTCTGTCTCTACGGATGGGCCTGTCCTGAGCATTTCATGTAAATAGAGGTTTCCGGTACGTGGTCCTTTGCATCTGGCTTCTTTCACTTACTTAGCATAACATCTTCCACGCTCATTCATGTGTCAGTATGTCATTCCTTTTCATGGCTGAGTAATATTCCATTGTATGGATATAGCACATTTTATGCATCCATTCGCTGGCTGATGGACATTGGGTTGTTCCCACCCTTTGGCAATTACTAATAATACTGCTATGAATATCTGTGTGCAAGGTGTGGTCTGAGCACAATTCCAGTTATTTTAGGTAGACATTTAGCAAGGGAATTGCTGGGTCATATGGGTATTTTGTGTTTGACTCCAGACTGTTCTGCACGACTTGATGTTCTCACCAGCAATGCACGAGCGCTGATTTCTGCACGGCCTCCTAACCTGTCTTACGTTTCTTTTTTGTTTTTGAAATCAAGACCAGCCTAGGGGCATGAGTTGGTGTCTTCCAAACTGTTGCTCACTCAGTGAACCTCTTTCTACGTCCTCAGCTCACTTATGCAAGTAAAGAACTGAACTGTATTTCATCCCACCAAGTCCAATCCCCAGAAAGCTGGAACTGTTTGAGGGGAACTTAGCCACGGCATTAATTTCTCAAATTTCCTTGGTCTTATTACCAGAAGTTCTGGAGTAAGGACTGGGGGTAGGGCTGGGGAGCAAAGCTCATTTCTAATCAGATTTAGGTTATTGTTGTAACTCTGCAGGCCGGCAGGCGATGAAATCATATACTTTTTAATCTGTTGACATTTTGCTACCCAGAGGACTCAAAAACACATGTGCATTCCAAAATTTAATAAACCCAAAAGATAGGAGCAAATGTTTAAACGAATTAAAGATCTATTAACAAAAATAGGTCAAGCAAGCAAATTGCAAAACATCACACCCAACGTTTAAAGGTCCCCTAACTTTAGTTGTGTAATACGATGCTGAAATGTCCTATTTTTAAAAGCTCAATATACTGGAAGCATGAATTTAAAATTCAGACTGAGATCTCAGATGCTGAGGAAAAAAAAAAAAAAAAAAAAACAAGAAAACGCAGCAAGGGCTGGTGGCGCTGAGCGATGAGGAAGGGAAGGTGGAGTTGGGGAATTGTTGCAAGAGACCTTCTGTAGAAGCCTGAGCCCTCTGCAAATTGTGTCCGAGCTGCATGGAGTCCAGCTGACAGGCACCTGCTTATAAGGAGTAACCCTGGGCATGGAAGAAAATCTTCCATTTACAGAAATCAGCTTCATGACTTCCACCACCTTCCAAGGGACTGACTGCGCACCTTGGCCAGACAGAGCTAGGTTCTTCAAGCTGATGTTGGGTTTGTTTCTGGCCTTGCTATCACTGCCTGGGGGACTGTTCCTCTGAGCCTCCAAGTCGGAACTTTATCTCCCTCCACCTGAAGGAGGCAGGTCTGGGGTGCTTCTCATACAGGAGAGATCCAGGCCACATTAGGGCCCCCCTCTTACCTTCTGGGCTTAAGCCCCGACCAACAAAGCCTCAGTGGAGCCCTTCTTGGCCCAGGGAAGGTAAGAGATCAAAACTCTATGGTTCTGGGGGAACCAGCAGTTAGTGTAATGGCTATGTCACTGGACTCCCACGTAGTCGACCGCGGTTTGCGTCCCGGACCCGGTGGCTTAAAACTCACGTGGGGCGCGTGTGTGTGTGTGTGTGCCCAAGATCCTGAGAGGAGAATGGAGGAGAAGGGATTGCGGCATGGCCATCCCCCGGGGGGTGATTTCTCGCTTTCTGTTTCTCTGTCTCTGTCTGTCTGGCGAGCGCATGCGTCCTATAGTGAAAATCTTTCAAAAAAAAAAAAAAAAAAACCCTCTATGGTTTTGGATTTACACATCCACTGACTGTGACAGCCAGGGTGGTGAAGGGACCACAACCTGGAAGTGGACACTTCCTGAGGCACAGCCCGAGTCCAGAGACTGAAGAAGGAAGTACATGTCAAACACTTGACAGGCCAGGAGCCCCCAAGGGGAGGAATCAGACCCCACACAGGGAGGCGGTATGTAAGTGTCTTATGAAGGGCACCCACAAGAGTTCGAGTCCCACCAGTTGCAGACACTTACTGGGATCCCAAAGGCCACCCAAAGAGCAGAGCCAAGAGTATGAAATAAGTATGTTTGCAAAGCCACTGAGGCTCTGGGAGGCATTTTAAGACTTTGCATGTCGGATAATGCCTTTACTCTGCTTCATACTTGATTGGCAGCTCGACTGGGCAGGGAACGCTGGGCTGCAGTAAATAGTCTCTCTGGAGTGCCACGGCCTCACCCCATGGCCTCCCAGCACCCAGGGCTGCTGCCCAGTCTGATATGCTCTGCTTCCAGCTCCTTCACACAGCCCTCTCCACCTCTCAACCCTCCAAACTTTTAGACGCTTTTCTAAACACAGGACGATTTCGTAACGGTAGACCTCAGTGAGGCCACACTCTCCACTTTGTGGAGGACAAACCCAGTTCCAAGAAGTGTTCTCAAACCTTTTTATGACTTCTCACCTCTGTATTTTTGGTCTTCTCTTTCTAGACTATTTTTATGATGTTAGACCTTCAGATCAACCTCAAATTGTCATTCCTTTTTCTCTTTTGTTTCAATGAAAGCATGTGTTATTTTTAAAAGTATGTTCAAAGAATGCTTCTCAAGGGAATAAATGAATGAATGTGAAGAAGTGCAGCCCCAGCAGCAAGTGCATGAACGCCATTCACAGAGAGTAGGCCTGTAAGTCAGGGAGATCTCCGAATCATCACACCCGCTTTCACATTCACGGGGCTTGGCCGGACAGAGATGGTACGTATCCTGTTCCTGACAAAGAACCTGAAGCCCACAAGGCCAAGACGTCCCCAGGTTACACAGTGACCATGTGGCAGGTTCGGGCGTCTTCTGTCTTTAACCCGGCCTCCTTATGCTGTTATCTGGGAGATGTTCTCCATTTGATCTCAAGCACTTTTTAAAAAATTCTCACTTCAATTTTACTCAAATCCTACAGGTCTCTTTTGTATTTTTAGTATTAACTTCATGACTTCTCAAAACCAAAGAAAAATGTAAAGAATACCATAAACACCCAGCTACCCCTACCCGGATTCACCCACTAATACATGGCACGGCTGCTTTCCCTAAATCACCCGTCTGCTTCTGCTTTGCTCAAGCAATTGAAAGTAAACTGCTGGCATTATGTAAGTCAACCTTAAATATTTTGTATTTAATTTTTTTGAGAGAGAGATTTTCGCTATAGGCATGTGTGCTCACCAGAGAGACAGACAGAAAGTGAGAAATCATCCCCAGGGGGATGGCCACATCACAATCCCTTCTCGTCTCCTCTTGGGATTTGGGGCACACGCGTGTGCACATGCACATGCCCGGCTTGAGTTTTAAGCTGCGGGTTAGGGACTCAAACTGCTGTCGACCACACAGGAGTCCAGTGATGCAACCATTACACCATCTGATGGTCACTCAATTGATGGATTTATTTATTTTGCCAGAGAATACATTTGCTCTCCAGAGAGAGACAGAGATTGGAAGAGAGGGGCAAACAGGAAAACGTACCCCTGCCCCATGGGGAATGGCCACACCGTAATCTCTTCTCCATGTCTCCTCCTACACACCCACACGTGTGCCTGGTGTGTTTCTCAGGCTGCCTGCACGTGAGCCACACTGACAGCCATAGGAGTGGTCGATGAAGTTGGGATCTGGCTGCCTTGACCACTCTGCCACGAGCTGGCCTACCTTTTCCTCCTTAGAATAAAAATATTCTCCTCCACACCAATCAGCCTCAACTGAGGGCGAATTTGCAAAGCCTTCCCCCAAATAAAAAGACATTTTTATTCATCGAGACCTGACAGGGAAGGGAGGCCACTGGCACCCAGTTTGGCCAGGAGGAGCAGGTCAGAGACACTGCTCAAAGTCCTACAGAGCCCAGAAGAGACCCTGCCATCATGAAATAGCCAGCCATAAACATCGAGCACGCCAGGCAGGGAAGCTCTGTTCCCACCCTGTGTGGTGATGGCTGTCACTCACTCACAGCTCACCTTCAGATCCCCGGTTAGCTCAGAAACGTGCCCCAGCACTACCGATTTCTCCAGTCCTGGCTCTACATTGCACCTAGTGGTCACGTCTGCGTCATCGCCTTTGCTGTAGAGTCCACGCAGCCTTTTCTTCTCAGTGACGTCTTCGAAGTCCCAAGGCCACAGCTTTAGGGCTCGTCGGACGGTTTCCTCACGATCACGTCCACACCGAGGTCTTGGCCAGAGCATCCCTGGGCCAGCTCCACTCCATCTGCTCACGGGTGTCCCACGGCTCCCTGCACAGCTGGGCGCCTCCAGGTGGCTCTTCGGTTGTCTTAGACTCACAAAGTCAAGGCTCTCCTCGGACACCTGCCTGGGGATTCCGGGAAGGATGGTCTTGGAAAAGGGACAAGAAGAGCTGCCTGGACACTCTGGCATGGGGGTGAGGCTGATGGCTGGTCAGGATGTGCCAGGGTCGTCTCTGGCGCATTCTTAGATCTCTGGTCGCAGGCTGCTCAGATTCCCAAAGAAGAACTTTCTGGTCTCCTGAGCGAGTCTAGAACTGACAGCGCTGGCTGGAGCTGAGTTGGGGAAGGATGTGTCGGGTCTCTACACCCACAAATGCACTTCCTTTTCATTTCTTTCTTCCTCGGGCCCTCCATTCCCCTCCCTTCAAAGTAAACCCTTGTTTCCTGCCAAAATTGGCGTGGGGGAGGATATTCTGGTTGTGCCGGACGAGGGCAAGGAAAACCTTGACCTCCCACCAACTCCCCTGTCTTCAGCCCAGCTCCGCCATGTCAGTGTCCCCGCGGCTGTCTCAGATGACGCACTTACTACCCACAGCTCTGATTTCCAGCCTCCCAGGTCCTCGTTTCTTTGTCTTTCTGAATTTTAGCTTTTCAAAAAAATAATAATCCTTTCACGGCTCCCATGATGGGGCTTCTGCAAAGGGATGGAGGTGAGCGTCCATTCAACCCACTGCCTTTATAGTAAGCCCGTGTCCTTTCACGCTTAGGAAACGGCCAGTCACTGCGGAAGTTCAGAGGAACCTCTCTTCAGGTGCCTCCAAAAGCCATTAGGGAAAAAATGACCCAGAACTGCAAAAGGAGGCAGGTGGGTATCCTCTGCCCTTCCTGTGCCATGCGGGAGCCCCATCTAACAAGTAGGATTCTCCCCCACCCCCAAAGGTAACCTGACCAATTACCCGGCTGCGGCTCAGACTTTGTGGAGTCAGAAGTTAACTTGCTGTAAAGTGGTAAATTGCCCATTGTTTCTGTCTAAAGGGATAAAAGATAATCCCAAAGGTCAGGGTTTTATTGCCCTGCAAGATGTTAGTGGGTTTGGAATCTAATTTAGAAATCTCATGGTAGCATTCATTTTTTAAAAAGTACTTTCTTTTTTTGGAGAGGTTTTTGCTATAGGGCACCTGCACTCGCCAGACAGACAGAGATAGAGAAAAAGTGAGAAATCACCCCCAAGGGGGACATGACACAATCCTCCATTTTCCTCTTGGGATCTTGGGCATACACACACATGTGCCCAGAATGAATTTAAGCCACCAGGTCTGGGACTCGAACTGCAGTCAACTACATGGGAGTCCAGCGATATAACCGTTAAAACATCTGCCGGTCTCACTTTTTTTGTTTGTTTGTTTTTTAAGGTTTTTACCATAGGATGTGTGCACTTGCCAGGGAAGGGGGCGGGGAGGATGAGAAACAGCCCTCCAGGAGGATGGCTACGCTGCAATATCTTTTCATCCTGGGATTTTGGATGCATGGTCCAGCTCTCTGCTTCAGACTCAAGTCTCATAAAAATTCACAGCTAGACACAGAAAAGTCCCAGCTCAGTGGCCAGCACCATAAGTAATCAATGAGTAAGAGTTGCCGTTAGGGTCATCTCTGACCTGACACTGGGTGTAGGGCCCTCAGTGTCACAGCACATGCCACCCCAGAAGATTTTAAGGTCCTGGGAAGTAAGGCTGCATGATTTTCAAGCTGCTGGGTCCAGGACTTCAACTGGGTCCAGGACTTCGACTTTAACTCCCCGGCCATGTGGGAGTCCAGCTCCTTAACCACCAGGTCACCTGCTGGCCCCTAACGAGTACTTTGAGAAGTTTATTTATGGGTGAGCAAGCTGATAAGCAAGTGAGACAGGCAGCGCCCCAACAGGGTCTGGATGCCGCAACCGCCCTCAGCTTCCACCAGCCCCAGGTCCTGGGCAAGCATGTGCCCAGCCTGCTCAGGGAGGTCTCCAGGTAAGAACCCAGAGCCTTCTCCTGAGGGTTGGCCTTCGGAGCGCCGTGATTCGGCACCGTGCCATGTCCAGCCCTCGCTCCAGTTTCCTTCCACTGCAGGGATGTGTCTGTCTGCTGCATCTCCGCCAGGGCATCGCCCCCAGCCTGCTGGCTCCCTGAGCAAGGAGTGAAACGAGCCCCTGCCATGTGCTCGCTGTCTACTGTAAGAGCACTATGTGTTTCACTACTTCAGAAATAAACCTGGACAAGTCTCCAAGCTTCTGCTTCTCCTGCATGCCCACTCCATGACGCCCGGGAACAGATGCCTGTTCTTCTCCTGCTCCCCCACAGCACCCCAACCTGTACGCCCCTCACGAGGCAGACTGGCTGAGGTCTGCTGTCCTAGAGGACAAGTGCCACCTGGAACAGAGCGTCACAGAGCAGCTCCGGACCTCGCCAGCCATTTCCCCCAGAACAGACGGTCTCTGTCTGTCTGTCTGTCTGTCTGTCTGTCTGTCTCTCGGCCTTGCTGTGCTCCCTTTCCAGCTCTGTCTCTCCCTTGGAGAGCTCCCTTCTCCCTCTCAATGTCCCTTCGCTCGTGTTCATTTCTTGGACAAACCGTCTCAGCTCCTCGCCTCAAATCTCATCTCCCAAACAAGGCTGGAGCCAGCCTGGGCATGAACAGAACTCTGTCCCACCACTCTGCCCACAGTGGGAGCCGGTGCATGGGGGTGTGTGGGTTTGGATTCCAGCTCTGCCGGGCAACCCTGACCCCGCTCTGCCCTGGTTTCCTCATCACGTCATTCCGTGTCAACTCACTCGTAGTGAGGATGGTACACGTGGGAATACACAGGTTTGCACAGCATGGCTAGAACGCGCCTGGCACAGAGTGCGCATGCGAGACGATGCACAGGTTCACCAGGGCTCCGTCCGCTGTGCCAGGCACTGTCGGCTTCCTTGTGACGGAGGCTGCATCACAGACCTCAGCCTGACTCAGCCAGGAGCTGCTTCTGCTCTCCTGCTGCCACAGAAGGTACAAACATGACAAACGACTCCCTGCAATTCCTGGACGGCACCCAGGGCACCGTCTCCTCCTTCACTCCATCTCAGGATGTGTCACTCCAGAGCCATGCAGAAAGTGTGTTATCCCTTAGCCAAGCCAGGAGGGCAGGAAAGTGCTGGTCTCAGGATGAGAGGCCCAGTTCTAGCTCTGCCATGCTCTCACCAGCTGCGTGTCTCTGGGCAAGGGACGGGCTTTCTGAGCCTTGGGCTGAAACACCAGTGGAAGTAATCACCCCTCCCCTGCCTACTCAGAGTCATTTTAAAAATTTAAAAACACAATGCTTTGAAAACCCAAAAAACACCTGCGGTGCCAACTAGCACCCTGGTCCCCATTCCCCAGGTGCCGGAGAGACTGCCTCTCCAGTGTGGATTCTGCCATCTGGAGGCATGCATGTCTGGGCTGGGTCTGCTCTTTCATTTCTAAGCTCCCGCCTCAGGGAGGGGGAGGAGGACTCAAACGGGAGGGTATTATTTCAGGGCGAGAGATTCCACGCTCAGCTCTGAAACCTCAGGGCAGCCCTGAGCATAACACTCCATTAAAGTCCGACACCACGTGCTCTCTGCGGCTGTGGGACAAGGTTGTCTCCAGCAGCCATCCTGCCACCTCCAGATGCTCCCGGCTGACAAGGCTGCCGTGACCTTGTCTCTTGTCCTTCTGGCCAGGGAAGAGAGCTGCTTATCCTGAGCATCTGGCTGACAAACCCCTCCACCGAGGGGAGGGTCTCCAACCTCATCACCCCAGGACTGCCACACTGGCACACGCTGCCTCACAGCCTCCCCAGAGGCCTGCTCCTCGGGTCAGGTGCTCCCCAGGGATGGCTGAGGCGGCCGGCACCGAGGCCATGTAACCAGCATGGAAAAGCGAGCCTTCCTGTCCCCTCCAGCTGGCTTTTGCCACTCTCACTTACATTCTCGGTACCTCCGTTTCCTCATATATAAAACGGGGATCTAACGGTGCCTATCCCACAAAACGCCGTGCAGATGAAGCCTGTCTGTCTGCATCGGTTAGGGTTTGCTGCCTCACAGCGGGGTCGCCAATATCAGCTGTTGCCATGAGTGCCTGCGGTATGGTGGAGGGCCACGGAAGCACCATGCAGTGCTGTTTTGTACGTGGGCCCTGGCGCCAGAATGCCTAGTTCAAATCCTGCCTCTGCAACTTACTCCAGGTGACCTTAGACCTGTTCATTACTCTTTGCTCTTTGCTTCGGATTCCCCAAGTCTCGTAATTCACAGTTATTACATGAAAATCCAAGACGTGTGGTTAACACAGGAAGCCATCAACAAGTATGAGCTGCCATTAGGTTCTCTCTGGCCTCTGCAGGGACCTGGGGGTCACAGCGCATACCATCCCAGAGGAGCGTAAGGCCCTGGGAGTGAGGCGGGTTGTGTCACCAACGTGACACAGTATAAGGTAAGCCGTCATGGGTCCCCAGCACAGGGAAGAGCCTAGGAGGGACAGAGAAACACAAACCGATACCCAGTTTGTCATAAATGCCAGAGCTCAGAGCGGGGAAGGCACCAGTCTAAGCCCTTCTGGGGTCACCCTTCTAGACTTGAAGACCTTGAATGCAAGCTAAGAAGGCCTTGCTTCCAAAAGAGAGCCACTGGCAACAGCAGAACTCGGAATCCCCAGAGTTACTCTACGCACCCCAGCTGCTCCGCGGACCCCGGCTCCTCAGCACACCAGCAGCCCGTGAGGTACACCCAGCTGAAACTCAAGCACCTCCCCAGTGCGTGCGGTGCATGCCAGGCCCCGTGAGCCAAATGACGAGCATGTGCCCTGCTCTCAGGGAGCTCCCAAGACATGGGTGGTGGCAGCCGGGAGTTGGGCAGACTTAAAGGATGGCAATGCCAAGTGGCCTGGCTGTGCCAAGAGAACAGAGCTTGGTTCAGACTGGGGTATCCAGGAGGGCCTCATGGGGGAGGCACCACATAAGCTAAGCTAAGCTGGGAGAGTTGGGGGGGAGGAGGGACAGGAAGAGGGGAGGGCAGGGGCAAGGCAAGGAGAAAGGACTCCCAGGTTACATCTGGGAGCCTAAGCAGGCTGTAGGCCACAAGGACAAGGGTAAGGGGCACCGTCACTTGGCAATGCTGATGAGGCACCCTGTCTGCCAGGTACTGTCTGAGGGCCTAGTGGAGACCCTACCGCACGAGCCACAGATTCGCTCGCTCACTCACCCGTTTATCAACCCCAGGGGGCGATGGCGAGACTCTGTTCATTGAGTGACTAGGGAAGGAAACTGGGGGAGGAAGGGGGAAGGCTCAGCTGTGCAGGGATGCGGGAAGAGAGCTCCTGCAGGGCTGGAATACACGTCCCAGTTTGTCCAGCCATCCCTGCCCGCCCTTCCTTTCCTGCGTCCCACTTCTGAGACTGCGGTGGGGGAATCTATCAGGGGAGGCTGTTTTCTATTGGACTCTGTGTCCCAAAGTCACCTCCTCATGCCCACAGCCCCCATCCGCCCACGTCCCCCAGTCTGCCCCGCTCAGCTGGTGCTGACGGTGTATACACTCGCTTTCATCCGGCGTGTTTACGGGTAACTGTTTACACTTATCTCTCCCTCTTCCTTTTCCTCATCCTCGAGAGCAGCTGTCCTTTCCCTTCCTTTGTGGCCCTCACCTGTCCTTTGTCCTCCTGTCCTTCCGTCCTCATCCACTCCCAGCAGCCTCACAGAGAGCCTCTCCCCCCAGTTGAAGATGGGGCTGCCCATGGAGGGACGCGGGCATCACTAGCTCCACTCTGTGAAGGTCTGGCGCCATCACGTGCCACTGGCTGGGTGGTACACTGCGGCACGCGCAGAGCGTCTGGAAAGACAGCTAATTATGTGACACACTAATTACAATCATCTAATTATGTCACGAGAGCAGGAGTGGAAAACCAGAAGGTAACGAACTCTGCCTCAGCAGTCGGGAACGTTTCTGGGTGGGAGGTGCCCCGTCCACTGGCGCTGCAGAAGGAGTGGGTGTCACCTGGCAGAGGATGCTGGGAAAGACACCAGGCAGAGGTGTCGCCCAGCAGAGCCAAGCGCAGCAACAGGAAAGCCCTGAGGGCAACACAATTAAGGCACACTGCTGTGTCTGGAGACCTCCACAGATGGGGTGACGGGTGATGAGAGCCAGGGCTCGGGGCATTCCAGGCTACAAGCTGAGAAGTTTCTTCTTCCTCTGAGAGCGGCGGGGCAAATTCTGGAGACTTAGCCACAGGAGGGACAAGGACAGTGAGCGCTTTTAGAAGGCCAAGCTGGCAGCCACATGCAGCGTCTGGCAGCCCAGGCACTGTTGGTGCTGTCAACACGGGGCAAGAAGGGCAGGTGCCTGAAAGTTCTGTGGAGCACAGAGCAAGCAGTAGCCCCTGGCCACATGCTGGTGACCAAGTGACACGGCAGAGCCCCACCTCTGGACAGTGTGGGGAATGGGTCATGACCAGGCGGCAGACACCAGGCAGCCTGCACAGCAGGGAGCCCCCGGGATCTGACTCCACGCTCAGTGCTCAGCCCTGAGTTCACCTGCTCAGTCTTCGTACCCTGCACGTGTCCCCTCCTTCACTCAGACATTCCCAGGTGGCACCCACCCAGGGCAGAAGCAGATGACCGAGAAACAGATGGCACTTCCTCTGTCTCAGTCTGCCTCTCTCGACCTCTTCGCTATTAGTTTTAAACCCACCGACACGGTGTGAGTCTCATGAACTGGGGCTTGGCACGACCTGGAGGAAACGAAGCAGAGAGAAGCCTGCTAGGCTAAACACCTCTGCCCGCGCGGCCCCTGCAGTACGCCACCTCCTGGCATGGCGCCTGGCACGCAGTAGGTACCCAGTGCTTGCTGACTCCACGTCAACAGCATCGTCCCCGCCGCCCAGAGCTACTACAGCTCTCGTGCATTCGCTCTGCAGAATACTTGGAGCGAAGTGTATTGACAGCACGGGGCCTGCAGGCTTTCACAGATGGTGACACGGAGGATGTGTCACGTGGCCTGCTGGTACAGCCAAGGGGCCTACTGCCACGACAGGGCAGTGGGCTTCACAAAACACGGCACTTACTTCTAACCAGTTTCCCTTCCCCTGGCAGCCCCTAAACTAGAGGCTACCTCTGCCACGGCCCCAAACCTCTTTCATGGAGGCCCGTCCATGTCAGTGGCCATGCAGACGTACTGGCTAGGTGGACCCAACTGGCCAGCTTACCCACTCCCAGTCTGCTTTGCAGGGGCAGGGGAGAGTGGAGAGGGAGGAACCGGAGAGGAGACGGAGGAAGAGAAGGAGCAGCACCAGGACCAAGAGCAGGGAGAAGGGATGGCCACCAGGAGGGGGCCCAGACTGCAAGGAGGAGGCGCCGTCATTGAGGCATCTTGCAAATGGAGCTGCTTCTCTCTCCACAGCCCCGGAAGAGCAAGAACAGGGAAGGCTAGGCCTGAGGGAGGTGTGAGGCCCGAGGTCAGACACAACAGCTGGATTAGGTGGGAGAGGGAAGCCTGGACCTGGGGGTTGCATTTTAGCCCAAACAAGCAACCAAGCACAGGTAGGAAAGTTCCATGCCCCTCCCCAAGGCACGTGGTCAGGGACGTAGGCCTGCTCTGACCTCCCTGTGCTCCAAGCCATAGCAGCATCCGTTCTTCAGCAAATACTTCCTGAGCACCTGCGAGCCAGGCACTACACAGGGGGTCCCCTGGGGCCCCAGAGTAGGGTGATTCTCAAGGTGTTGCCTCGGCCCCTTCTTCCCCTCCACCAAGACCCCATGTCCAACCCCCAGCTCTCTGACTTCCTGGGCTCTACTTCCACAAACAGCTGGCACTTGCTCCTCCTCAGAGGGCCCCCGGAGACCTAAAATCACCACCACTCAAACTGCACTCCCCATCTCATCCACACCACGCCCCGGCAGACCCAAATGCAGTCATTTTGCCTCTTGACTCCCTGTTAATTACCAACCTGCTCTGCTTGTTCCACCAAACACTGCCCATGTGTTTACTGTTTCTCTCCCCCATGAGAGACCGCAACACCACGAGGGCAAGGACTTTGTTTTCTCCTGTCCCCCGCACCCAGAATGGCCACATCTGAATCTGTTGACGGGATGAGTCCAGCCACGCTGCCCTTGCCTTTGAAGGCCCGTCTTCGCGCTTTTCCTTTCCATTTTCAACCTTCATTTGATTTATCATCACAGAGTGCCTTCGATGGCAACCAGCAATCCACGTGGCTGAGATCTTAAGGTTTAAAAAAACTCATTTTACCTTCACAAGCCTTCCTCCCTCTCCAACCCATTCCTCCACTCCACAGCATTTGTGAGGAGAAATACTTAAAGCCAAAGATTGTTTTTAAAACATTTATTTTTTAGCTAGTGCAGGGAACATTTTTGCACTTTCAAATACTATCTTCAGCAAAAAATGTTCTATTACATAATCGGTCAACATCCTCGAATGAGAAATGTGTGGGGAATGATGCCAATTGCAGAACACCACCCGCGACACTCCAGTCATGGGCGTGCTAAGGCTAGGGACACCTGTGGCCTCTTACACCCTGAGGCCTCTGGCTGAGAGCAGAGGCTCCAGGGCGCGCTTGGTGCATGCACCACCATCTCAGTCTAGAAGATTCAAGTGTTCCCTTTTGTTTCAAACATGCTGGCTTTAAAAGGCTGGGCTGCATCTTCAATTACTTTCATACAGGGAATGTCTTGTCCTCTAAGACACAAGGATAACGCTGCAGCCGAGGTGAGCATTTGAGATTTTCGTGCTGCAGAGACTCTGAGAGGAAGCTCTGTGGAACCCAAGTGCATGGTGGGTGCAGAGAGAGCGCGGACCCAGACAGTGAGATTGCTGCTCCCGAGCTGGGGCACCAGGGCAAATGGCTTGAAGCAGAGTACGTGCAATGTATGGGCACCATGATTGGGCAAACCGTACAAATCCAGAGGAGGCGACCGTCCAATTAACAGTGCTCATGTTCTCTGCAGCCGCTGCCTCACCTGTGGAATGGCATCATTTTATCTGTAAACTGAAACAGTGATCATTCTCAGAGACCTCCCCTCGTGGGGGTCTCTGTGGGGATTCAGCAAAGCGTGTAACCATGTGTGTGCGTTGGAAACTGCATGTAGTACAGAAAATAAAGTTCTATCCTTAAAGTACTGGGTAGGCATCTCTGTCCAAAATGTCTTCACCTACCAGTGAAAATGCCTGAAATCCCTTCACCAAAGACTTTGGAGGCTTGAGGGTCTTCAAGACACTATTAAAATGCACATAACTTGGAAAACATAAATGCATATTCTCTATCAGCTGAGCCGTGTGCAGGAGAAGGAAGTGGGCACAGACTCTTTGAGGGTTTTAAATGCTGAACTGGGCTAGGCCTGGAAGAGACACACCCTCTCATGAAGGGCCTGGCCTCCCTGTATGCCCACCCAGAGCCGGGCCCTGCCAGCAGCCGTGCTGAGTCAGCATCTGTCAGGCCCTTCCTGGGTCTGCCAAACGCTACCATGCCCATTTGCTTATATACCCACAATACCCCCAGTACACGGAGTTGGGGGGGAGGGGCAAATATCAATAGATCGACTATTTACTGTAAAGAAAAGAGAAGTTACAAAACTCAAAACAAGAGAGAATGATCTTTAAACACTAGTTTTGCTTTCTACATGGGATATAACTTCATGATAAGGATATAAAAAATTCATAGCACCAATTATTCAACTGGCAATGGAATTTTCTAATTAAAAATGAGTCACCAAAGCTTGTTTCAAAATGGCCCAGTCACAGTGGTACAAAGGGGAAAGCACTGCCAGGCTGTGGCTGAGGCCACCAGAGGGGTGAGGATGGGAGGGTGGTTCGGTTTCTGGATCAGCCTCAACAGCGTGGCACAGAGGCAGATGCCTATGTCCTAGCTGACTGACAGGCTGGGGACAGGGAGATCACAGCATGAGACTCTGTCAAAGGCAGAACTCTGGGGAAAGTAGGCAGGAGCGAGTCTCGCCTGTTTGGAAACAGAACTGAAGCCAACCTAGTTACACAGCAAGTGAGCAAAAGGTAAGATGTTTGGAAGCCACGGGAAGGTTTAATGTGGCAATCTGGGTGTGTGGGGGAGGGATTAGTGACATGATATACATTTTTTTTAAAGAGGTCTCTTTTTGTTTGTTTGTTTTTGCTATAGGGTGCATGCACTCACCGGAAAGACAGAGAGAGACAGAGAGACAAAAAGCAAGAAATCACCCCCTGGGAGGATAGTCATGCTGAAATCCCTTCTCTCCAGTCTCCTCTCAGATCTTGGGCATGCACGCACATGCGCCTGGCATGAGTTTAAGCCTCCGGGTCCAGGACTCGAACGACAGTTGACTATGTGGGAATCTAGCAACGTAAGCATTATACCATCTGCTGGTCCCATGATTTACATTTTTAAAAGGTCACCCTACATTCGGGGGACAACTGGGTTGATCTAACAGAAAAGGTGCAGTCACAGACATCAGCACTAGGTAAGTTACGGATTGGATGGTGAAATGAAAAACTACAAACTTTTTAGAAGGTAAAGCAGAAGAATATCTTCAAGATGGTAGAGAAATCATTTCTTAAAAATTGTATTCATTGCCATTCAATAATTAATGGATGTATTTATTTTTTGAAGTTGACCAGAGAGAGACAGAGAGAGAAAAAGAAAGTGAGAAAGCAAGCTGCCAGGTCTGGGACTTGAGCCACGGTCAGCCACATGGGAGTCCAGGCACCTTAACCACCAAGCCACCTGCCAGCCCCCGGGAAATCAATTTTTAACAAAGCACAGGGCATACTAACTATAATACAAAGAAACTGATGTATCTGGCTATACTGAAATGAAACCTCTCTTTGTATCAAAAGATACCCTTAAGAGAAAAGAGGCAAGCCACAGACTGGGAATTACTTGTAGCAAAAACCAAGTGGGTTATAAGACAGACAGCCTATAGAAAATGAGTGAAAGACATGAACAAGCACTTCCCCCTAGAGGATTTGGAATGGCTACTGGAATAACAAAAAGATGCCTAAACTTACTAGAAATCAGGGAGATACACATACACAGCCCCACCCCGCATGGGGTTCTAACTAAAAAGGTCACCAATACTCAGTGTCGGCAACAACGTACAACAATTAGAACTCACAGACACAGCTACGTGGAGCAACTGGAACTCACAGATTCCACTAGAGAGAATGCTCATTGAGAGAAACCGGGAAAGCTCCTTGGCAGGACAATCAGGCAGTTCTGTTTCTAGGTATCACCCACAGACATGTAAGCGTGTGTACCAACTGAAGTCAGCAAGGATTTATAAGCGAAGTATTGGTATCAGCCCCATGCAGGAAATAACCCACACATCTAGCAATTGCGAGTGGGTATACTGTATGAAATAATCACAACAGTCAATTCTGCTGTATGAAATAATCACAATAATCAATTGCACTGTATGAAATAATCACAATATCAGACATGGAGCTACAAGGAGAGACCAGCAAAACTAGTAACACTGAGTAAAGCAAGAAAATGTGCATATTTTCGACATCACACTGCACACGATGGTTTAAAGGCAAAGCTAAGCTAGTTTTCCCTACTGAATAGTTTTGGAAAAGCAAATGATCTTGTCGAGATAGGATGGTGGTTATTGGGGGAATGCAGAGGGCCCCCAGGGACTCTCACATGGCTCTGTCCCTTGATATGACTGATCCCTACATGGCAGTTCACTTTGTAACTAGTGATGCGTATGATTTAGGCATGATCTGTATGTCCGGACAGAGCTGATTTTTTTTCTTCTTTTTTTGGAGAGGTTTTTGCTATAGGGTGTGTGCACTCGCCAGAGAGACAGAGAGAGACAGAGAGACAGAAAGTGAGAAATCACCCCCCAGGGGGGATGGCCACGCTGTAATCCCTTCTCCTTCATTCTCCTCTCGGGATCGATCTTGGGCACGCACACACATGCACCCAGCGCAATTTTAATCCAGCGGGTCCGGGACTCAAACCGCAGTCGACTACATGGGAGTCCAGCGACATAGCCATTACACTAACTGCTGGTCCCAGAGCTGAGTAAATCATCCTGGCTATGTTGAGAGTGGACGGTGGAGAGAAAGCAAGCAAGGAGTTTGGTACAACGTGTTTCTACTAGATGAGTCCAATCTGCAAGGCTGGGCTGCGCTAGACCGTACAAGCCTGTGAGGCCAGGACGACCTGGAGTGTTCCAGAGAAAGGTCAGTAGGTACAAAGGTCCTGGGGCAGGAACGAGCCTGGCCCATTTGGAAACAGAACTAAAGTCAACATGGATTATACAGCAAGTGCAGGGCTAGCTGTCTCAGCTGGCTTTCAGCCCCAAGACTAGATCTTCACCCTAGACTCCAGTAAAGATGGTGGCTGGGCTTGGGGAGCTGGAGATGGAGAGAAATGGACAAATTGAGGATGTGCTTGGGAAGCAGATGGGTCAGATCGGTGATGAGGGGAAGGAAGACATCCTTAGCTTCAGCCCGTGTACCTGGTGGTGTTGCTGAGATGGGTAAAACTGGGGCAGCCGTGGGGAAGGGCACAGGAGGACCCCCAGTGAACATGGAGGTGCCTGCTTGATGCCAAAGAGGAGATGTCAGGGAGACAAGGAGTATCGGAGCCTGGAGCTCAGCACACTGAAGAGTAAGGGCAACCTGAGCAGCCTCACCGAGGAGCCTAGCCCAGGAGCCCAGCCCTCCTGCACGCCAGCACCAGCACCTCAGAACACGCGTGTCTCGGCAACTTCATCACTCAGCGTAAGGGGCCTTCAGCAGGTGCTCATCACCATCCAAACCACATGGATTACTCCGTCATTGCCAAGGGTCAACCTAACTAAAAAGAAACATGTTTCGGGGCTGGAAGGTGGCGTGGTAGTTAAGGGTGCTGGATTCCCACATGGCAGACCACGGTTTGAGTCCCAGACCTGGTGGCTTTCTTTTTCACCTTCCCTTTCTCTTTCCTCCTGTCTCTCTCTGATCAAATTAAATAATAATAATAACAAATGGAATTAAATAAATATTAAAAAAATAAAATAATAAACATGTTTCAAAGTGAGTCACCGCCATTAGTGCTTTCGGTGGAGAAGCAAAGATCCCTGCCAGTTGCCTGTATCTGACTGGCCCGGCTGAGTATTGCTTGTTTCCAGTTCCCTGCACACGCTTCCACCTCACGCCCCCTCCAGGTAGGACTGAAACAAGGACTTTGAGGAAGAGAGAATTTTTTTTTTTAGTAGAAAAGAACCAACTTTAATTTCTCTCTCTACTCCATATTTTTTGATGAAATAGCCTCCAACAGTGAGCTGCCAGGGGCACAGTCTTAGATGTTAACTCACTGAAAACACATTCGCTCAGACGTAGTTTTGTGCTTTAGGGAGTTCTCTCTGCAAGACTTCACTTCCTCTTAGTCCATCTCACCAAAAGCAGCCTAAAACAGGCTGAAACAAACTTCCTTCACTGGTCGTGATTTGGAAATTAAACATGTATTCTTTTTTTTTTTTTTGGAGAGATTTTCACTGTAGGGCGCGTGTGCTCCCCAGACAGACAGAGAGAGACATAGAGACAGAAAGCGAGAAATCACCCCCCCAGGGGGGATGGTCACGCCGCAATCCCTTCTCCTCCATTCTCCTCTCGGGATCTTGGGCACGCACGCACACGCGCCCGGCGTGAGTTTTAAGCCACCGGGTCCAGGACACGAACCGCGGTCGACTTCGTGGGAGTCCAGCGACATAGCCATTACGCTAACTGCTGGTTCCCAAACATGTATTCTTTTATTATTTTAAAAACTGTGGTAAATACACAAAATAAAAAATGTACTATCAAAACTGTTTTTATAAGAGAGGTTTTTTTTGCTATAGGGCTTGTGTGCTTGCCAAAGACACAGAGAGATACAGAGTGAGAAATTATCCCCTGGGGGGATAATCTGTTCTCCACCATTCTCCTTTTGGAATCTTGGGCATACATGCGCACACACTGATGTGAGGTTTAAGCCGCCAGGTCTGGGACTTGAACTGCAGTCAACTCCGTGGGAGTCCAACAATGTAACCATCACACCATCTGCTGGTCCCATCGTAACCATTTTGAAGCACAGAATTCAGGGCTTAAAAGTTAAATTCGGTAAACGTGCATTGTTATATATTCATCTCCACCTTCCATCTCCGAACCTCTTTTCGTTTTATAGAACAGAAACTTCGTATCCATTAAATGCAACTCCCCATTCCCTGTGCCATCAGCCCCAGGCAACAACCGTTCAACTTGGTTTCTAAGAATCAGACTGTCCTAAGTACCTCATGTAGGTGAAATCAGTATTTGTCCTTTTGGACTGGTTTATTTCACTTAGCATAATGCTATCAAAGTTCATTCACACTGCAGAATGTGTCAGAATCTCCTTTTTAAGGACTGAATAATATTCCATTGTGTGCATATACTACGTTTTGTTTAGCCATTCATCGGTCAGCAGACACCTGGGTAGCTTCCGTCTTTTGGCTATTATGAAAAATGTTCCTATGGACCTGGGGGTACAAATATTTCTTCAAGTCCAAAAAGGTAACAGAGAGTCTTCATAGTTAAGTTTCCTAAGTGAAATTTAATCAGGCTGGCCTGTTTCTGTTTTCACACCAGCATGGCTGCCACTTTATTTCTTAATCTTTACTGATTTAGAAGTTTTTCTCCTTGGGGCTAGCTGGTGGCACGGTGGTTAAGGGAGTTGGATCCCACGTGGTCAGCGGTGCAGTTCGAGTCCAGGAACTGGCATCTTCAAAATTGCACCCAGCATATGTGCATGTGTGCCCAAAATCTCAAAAGGAGTAGTGGAGGAGAGAGGATTGTGGCGTGGCCATCCTCCCTGGGGGCTGATTTCTCACTTTCCCTCTCACTGTCTCGGTCTCTTTCTGGCAAGTACACATACGGTATCGCAAAAACAAAGGAAGGAAGGAAGGGAGAAAGGAAGGAAGGGAGGGAGGGAGGGAGGGTGGAAGGAAGGAAGGAAGGAAGGGAGGGAGGGAGGAAGGAAGGGA
>NW_006159978.1:886785-896710 GCF_000334495.1 Tupaia belangeri chinensis | reverse complement strand
GGAGGGAGGGAGGGAGGAAGGAAGGGAGAAAGGAAAGGAGGGAGGGAGGGAGGGAGGAAGGGAGGGAGGAAGGAAGGAAGGGAGGGACCTACCAGGCCTCTCCTGCACCCGATGGCCTCTTTGCTGGCTGTCCTGTCCCCTGAGCATCTGCGTGCCACTTCACTCCCCTTCACTTCCTGGTTCACGTGCCCCTTTCTCAGAACGGCCTCTGCTGGCAGCCTCAGTGATACCCAGCTCTACCCGACAGCACCCCATGCTCCCTGACCCGCTCCACTTTCCCCAGTACACTGATCCCTCCTGGGCCTGCTACTCTGGGGGAGCTCTGAGCACCCGGATCCCCTGTGTGCCCTGGAGCTTGTCAGAAGTGTGGCATCTCAGGGTCACCCAGAGCTACTGACGGAAACCTGCACTTGCACGGGACTCCCGGGGTGACGTGTGCACACTAACGCTGTTCTCCAAGAAACGGCTGCGACGAGCCGGGAGTTCTGCTCTAGCACATTAGAAGTGCTGCTTATTCGTGGCTGTTTCCTCCCCACCAGACCGTAAGCTCTACAAGGCAGGCATTCGCTCATTTTAACCCCTACTGTGGCCCCCACACTAGAAAGGTCCCTGCCTCCTGGTATGCAGGCTTCTACGTAATGAAAGCTAAAAGCAGTCTAGTCACATGGCGAGGCTTGGTGTGTGTGGGCGGCCGGCCATACTTCACGAGAAAGCAGGTGAGCTCACCGAGGTACAGACCGCCTCTGGGTTTCTGATGGACAGATTCCTGTGGCCGAGTTCATGGGAAGGACATGGAAACCCAAGGGGCAACTGAGCTCACTTTCCCCTAGCTAGTGGCTGTGGGTGACTGGGATGGCACACTGGTGCCACCCTCCTCCCGGCAGCTGCACAGGGAGCTGCCTGAGGACAGCGGCGGGCACAGGCCGGACAGGCAGCCAGAGTGTGGCCTGCTATGGCTCTCCCCCGGCTGTGCGAGGCTTACCTCCGGGGACCCTGACCAGGACGATCCGTCTCTGACAACACAGCCAGGCAGGGTGCGACTAATGAGATGAGTGCACGGAAAAGCAAAGAGGGAGCACACAGGCTAGATGACAGAGCTGCAGTGAAACGCAACCCCGTAAGGCACATGGGAAGAGGGAGCACACGGGCTAGATGACAGAGCTGCAGTGAAATGCAACCCCGTAAGGCACATGGGAAGGTCCCCAGTTCACGTCCAGAATCCTGCCTGAGTATGCTGGGCACATGCATGCCTGTGGTCTGGGGCTGGCTGACGGCTGGGGATGCCCCGTGGCATCAGGACCCTGTCAGGGGGTTCTCTCTCTCCCTTCCTCACTCTGTTTCTCTCACGTGTGGAAGAAATAAACTTAAAAAAAAAAAAAAGACAACACAGATGATTCAAAAAGGAAAAGCTGCTTGAACTCACTATCAATGAAGTAGGAATAAAATTACACCAAGATACGGACTCCACCTCCAGGCTGGCAAACTTGGCAAGTGTGCGAACGCCTCCGGAGTTGGGGGAGACCCTCTCATCCCTGGCTGGGACGAAGGTTGCCAACCGGTACTGACTTGACAGAGGGCCATAAGCACCACTGGTGACCATGACTAAGTCACAGATCTCTGACTCAGCAGTTCCCCTTCTAAGCCACTTGTTGCTACAGGGTCTCCTGACCTCCTTTGCTATAACTCTGTACGTGCATGTCTGTTACTAAAGAACCCGTTAACCAGATCACAGCCTATCCATGCAATGAAATACTGTGTAGCCAATTAAAGGGGAGTGGGAGAAACACTAAATTACTAATGGTCTGGGCTGCTCTTTAGTCACCAGGAATGACAGGCTGAAGGGCGTACATCATGCTCCTAACTGTAGCAGGAAATACACCAGACATCGCGTAACCCCATGCTTTACACTTGTACATGCAGAACCTGGTAACCGCGTGCCTTTGAAGAAGGGGACTGGGCAGCTGCAAAACAGAGGTGGTAGAGAGATTGTACTGTATCGTCTCTTCTAGTCTTCAGATTTCTTCTTTTTTTTTTTTTTTTTTTGGAGAGGTTTTTGTTATAGGGCGCATGCGCTCGCCAAAAAGTCAGAGAGAGACAGAGAGATAGAAAGTGAGAAATCACCCCCCACCCCCCAGAGGGGATGGCCACGCCACAGTCCCTTCTCCTCCATTCTCCTCTCGGGATCTTAGGCACACACGCACATGCGCCCAGCGTGAGTTTAAACCACCAGGTCTCAGACTCGAACCGCGGTCGGCTACGTGGGAGTCCAGCGACATAGCCATTACGCTAACTGCTGGACCCTAATTTTCAAATTTTCAATCCTGTGAATATATCACCTATTCAAGGACTTTATGTCTTTAGAAATGCTCTGTTCTGTGTTGCAGGTCATCTCCAGGGTCATCTTCCAAAAAGCACCGCCAGGAAACCCTTATCAGCATTTGGGGGCCTCCCAACCAGAATCACATTCTCAGACAGTTGGACTTGGTATTCACAGATAGCTAATGACATTTCCGGAGCATAGATTTCATTTTTAACTCAGCAGGCAACCCCAGTTCCTTTCTTAAATGCTCGTAAGGGGCCCCTTGCTCTCACCCCAGGTAAGTCCCCTTGTGCTTCTAACTTGCTCTAATTGAAGTCAAAAGGAGCTCAGACACCAGTTATCACCTCCCCTTTTGGGGAAAAACAAGGACCAAAGGAAAAAGGAGACTTGGGACCACTTCTGGTTGCCAACGTACTTCATGGCCCTGGATTTTGACTCATCTGCAAAATGAACATGTGCCACGTGTTTGAGTCTGAAAACAGAATCGATTTTAATGACATTGCAAAACCCTCTAAGGGAGAGCCTGCCATCAAGTTCAAGTTCTGTCTCCGTGCTGAGGTCCGGTTCAGCCGGTTCTAGCAACCTCACGCTGCGGCCTCATCGCCCACCTCTGTCCTGCCATTCTAGTCTGGATGTCTGAACTCTTACTCAGCCCTGCGGCTACAATCTTCCCTGGCCAGGGCCTCTAGACCTTCCATTCTCCTCTTCTGTCTCACTCCACTTGGGTAACTCCTGCCTGCCTGGTGTCTCAGGTTAAACGCCACTGCTCTGGGGCCTTGCATAGTGCTCCTCACTCATACCTTCTAGTTCAGGTCCCTTCCCTGACAGATCCACCTGCTTTACTCTGGGAGCCAGGCTTGTTCACAGTTACCTGCAAAAGTGCTGATTGAATAGCAGGGGCTCAGGGGCTCCGTGTGAGTCCTCTTCATCCTGTTATCTAACAGCTACCATTCTTACCTCTATATTTCTAGTTAAAACAATCTACACCTCTCAAGAGACGGAACACTGAAGAAGGTTCGGATCGGTCTGGGTCTGGCTCATACCTGTGGAGGCAGAAGAAAGCCAAGCAGCTTTCTTTCCCCACTTCAAACAAGGGCAGCTAACTGTGTTTTTTGTTTTTTCTATAGGGTGTATGTGCTCACCAAAGACAGAGTGACAGAGAGAGAGGGAAAGTGAGACAGCATCCCCTAGGGGGATGATACCACAGTCCCATCTCCTCCATTCTCCTCTTGAGATTTGGGGCACACATGCGCATGCTCCCAGTGTGATTTTCAGGCCACCACGTCCGGGACTCGAACTGTGATATCGGCTATGTGGGAATCCAGCACCTTAACCACCATACTACCTGCTGGCCCAGCAGCTAACTTTTACTAGGCTCACATTGCAACCAGAAAGGGAGGTCTTCTTATCTGCATCTCATGGGGAAGGAGGGCTAGAGCAGTTAAACCGTCCCAGGGTGGGACCAGCAGGTGGCATAGTGGTTAAGGCGCTGGATTCCCACATGGCCAACTGCAGTTAGAATTGAGACCTGGTGGCTTGAAAATCACAGCAAATAAATAGATAAAAGAATGTTCAATCAATAAATAAAAGTCCCAGGTTCCCAGAGCTTATAGGCGGCGGAGAGGGCATTCCAAAGCCCAGCCTGTCCTGCAAACCACTCTCAGTTACCTAGAATTCGTTCCGAGCTTTTAGCACGGGTGGTGCATTTGCGTGTGCACTTCCAGCAAAGCCCGAAGGGCTGCGAGTGGCCCTAATCAGGCATTTGCACCCCAGGGGAGAGGTCTTGGCCTGTTTGGACTTCTGTAACCAATACCATAGATTGGGTGGCTTAGGAACACCAGGAGTTTACGTTTCATAGTTACAGAGGCTGGCCAGGGAGACCAGTCTCCGCAGTTTGGCCCTCTTCCAGGTTACAGAGTCCCGACTTCTCATTGTGTCCTCGCTTAGCAAAACAGGCACTGACCCCACTCATGAGGATTCCCACCCTCATGACCGCATTATATCCCAAAGGCCTCGCCTCCACATACCAGCACGCTGGGAGTTAGGGCTTCAGTATATGGATGGGGAACAAGGGAGACATAAACATTCAATCCATGTCCAGTGGTAAGTCAGCGTGACGACTAGTCCGCCCCTTCAGCCAGCTCTCTCTGTCTCTGACATAAAGCATTCTGTTCATCTGCATGGGTCAGCTTTACCGATAACTTACTGACTTGCTAACTAGCATACTGGATATTAGAAATCGCCTCTTACCGATGAAATCAATGGCCTTTGAGATGTGTGAATAGGCAAAGACATTTTAGAAGCTGGCCCACCCTTGGGTGACTAGAAAGAGAATCCTGTATTCTGTGTCCAGAGAAGGTGACCAAGGCCTGACCCCCGAATGGTCCCAAGCTGGGCTGTTGGGCTAAGAGGGTTGTGCTGGCCTGACCCCGACTGTAAGGGTAAGGGAATCCTGGCAACTGACGCTGAGTGATTCTACCTTGAGTCCGTCTTTTCTGCAAGCTGTGCTCACACACGTAAAAGCCCACGGCCCAGCCGCGGTGGTGCAGGGAGTACTGCCACGCTCCCAGAGCTGGAGCCACACGGAGATCAGGTTTGGATCCTAGGTCGACCTGAAACACTCCAGGTGTGCACACCATGGTCCTGGCTGGCTGGAGGGCTGGGGTAGGGGTGTGGATCGGGGGGTGATGAGACCCGGTCAAGGGCCTGTGTGTGTGTGTGTGTCTATCTCAAGGAAGGAAATAAGTAGGGCCAGCCCCATGGTCTAGTGGTTAAGGGAGTCAGGTCCCTCACAGTTGACCATGTAGTTAAAGTCTCAGACTAGTAGCTTGAAAAGCACCCAGGGCTGGGTGCGTGCATGTCCCAAATCCCAAGAGGACAGAGAAATGGAAAAGGGATTGCAGTGGGAACATGACCCGTTGGGGAATGCTTTCTCCCTCTCCACCTGTCTCTCTGTCTCTCTCTAGCAAGCACACAAGCTCTCTGGAAAAGTTTATTTTTTTAAAAAAGAAAAGAAATAGTTTTTTGTTTTTGTTTGTTTGTTTGTTTTTAAAAGAACATCTAAAAGAATGCAGTGTGGGGATTCACCCATCCCACCCGAGGCTGTGCATCCACACGTGGCAGGATCTGAGTGGCACCTCGCCTTCTCCACCACCTGGCAGCAAGGTTACCGAGGGGCAGCTGGCTCTGAACCCCACTTGGAGAAACTCACTAGAGAACTGAACTGCACCTGATCAAACAGGCTCAGGGCAGTTCACGACAGCTACGACTCTCCATTGTCACAGCCGTGGACAGGGCGGGACACACTCCCAAGCCTGTAGCTGTCATGTACAAATACGTTCTTCCCCCACAGTTGCTTGATTCTGGGGGGAAGACGACCTCCGTGGTCAATCCGAATGGTGGGTTCTGCTCAGAGTCTGCAGGCAGAAGGGTGAGTGCCTGCCCCATGGCCCAGTGAGGTGGCATACCCTTAAAGCCACAGGGTCCCCCTCTTAGGAAGATGACCAGTTATAAAGCCCTTTTACTCAGAGTCCAGAGAGGACCCCTTCTGCTACTGGAACACCACTCCGGGCCTCAGACAGTGCTTGAAAGAGCAAGTAACGGAAACGACTACTTTGCTGACAGGCCACCCTGTTTTCTTAAGAGGTTTTTGAGGTTTTTGCCATAGGGCATGTATACTCACCAGAGAGAGAGACACACAGACAGTGAGAAATGACCTCCACCACCCCACCCCCAAGAGGGGTGCCACGCCACAATCCCTTCTCCTCTTGAGATTTTGGGCATTCATACACATGCACCCAGGGTGATTTTTGTTTGTTTGTTTTTAGATTTTTGCTCTAGGGTGTTTGTGCCCACCGGAGAGACAGAGAGAGACAGAAAGTGAGAAATCACTCCCCAGAGGGTATGGCCATGCCTCAATCCCTTTTCCTCCATTCTCCTCTTGGGATTTTGGGCCTGCACACACATGCACCTGGCATGAGTTTAAGCCACCAGATCTGGGACTCGAATGACAGTCGACTATGTGGGAGTCCAGCAACATAACCATTACGCCATCTACTGGTCCCCATGTCGGGTGACTTTCAAGCCACTGGGTCCAGGGCTCAAACCATGGCCAGCCATGTGGTAATCCAGCGACATAACCACGATGCCCTATTTGAATATCCCCCAAATTCAGTAAGAGCTTATATTTTCAAATATCTACAGCAACATCGGGGGTCCTTCAGGGGGTGGAAATGTCCCACATCTCGACTGTATCGATGTTAGCATCCTGGCTGTGATCTCGTACAGTGGCTTTTCAAAATTATCTCTGGAGAAGGAAAGATGTAAAGGGTGCGTGGGACTCCCTATTCTCTTTCACAACTTCATGTGAATCTGCAGTGAGCTCAACATTACAAGTTTAGTCTCAAGAAACTAAAGAAAACGCCCAAATGCTCCAGAAACATCTTCTAGCTGCTCTTATTACTGCAGACACTGAAAAGCTAGAGAGAAATTCAATGGCAACCCTTACACCGGCCCTTCTACCTGAAGAGGAGAGTGAGTCCCCTCCTTCCCTTCTGTTTCGTGATGGCTCGTTTTATGGGATTCCAAGAATCTGCAGCAAAATTTGGAGAGCTGGGGACTCAGGGTCACAGGCCACAGCTACTGGCTAACCCTTAGGCAATGTGCTGGTCCCCTTCCCGGGGTTAGGTTTTCACTCTTGGGCAACGTTCTCGGCATCAGCGCTCCGACATTTACAAGAGCCTGGCTTCACACCTGGTGGCTCTGGCTCCACAACGCCTTCTCCGAAGGGAGCCCTCAGCACGCAGCTCCCAGGGGACTTTCCCCCTGCCTGTCCCATCAGGCCCGGGGCAACACGCCAGCATGCTCATGCTGCTTCAGATTCTCCTACTGTGACTCTGCGGGGGAAAAATTAACCCAAAAGCTAATAAACAGGCAACAGAATAATAATTACTATGGAGTCTCAATTTCCTTCTTTAGTGAATTAGTTCCATAACAGAGACAGGCAGAGAACAGGGGACCCGCCAGGCCCTTTCCCAAGCAGGTCTAGTTGTATCACCACTCACCACTGCCTGACCACAGACTCTGTTTCTGATGGTGTCAGTGTGGGTTCAGAGGAAGGAGCCCACATTCTCTTCTAGATTCGCCTATAAGGAGCCACAGGGACTGCACAGCCCACAAAGCCTACAGTTTACTCCCTGGCCCTACAGAAAGAGCTGCCCCCAACAGCACTTACCATGAAAACACATGACGGTGTCAATGTCTAAGCACCAGGCGCCGCAGCAGGTGCTTCTACCCTCAGCCCGTCCAGTCCTCACGGGACTCCTCAGAGCTAAGATCATCTCCAATCATGAATGAGGGGACTGAGGCTCGAGGAAGTTAACATCTACAGAGCTCACATACTCCGTACCTGGAGCACTGGGTTCCCTCGTCATAGTAGAGTCCTTCAAAAGCAAGTCTGTCCTCAGCCTGGGCCTGGGCCCTCCTCCACGGAGAAGTCAGGGTTGCAAAAGCAGCTCTAACTTCTGGGGCCACCTGGTGGAATGGAATAACTTGGGAAGGCCGCAAGTTCACATCCTGAGGCCTCCCTGTACACACACCAAGCAGGTATGCATGTGTCTGTGGTCTTGGCTGGCTGGGACTGGGGGGGATTGCAGCCTGGGAGCCTTGGGGGTGCTGTCTGCCTTTCTGTTCCTCAGAAGAAAGAAACTTTTCCTTTAAATAAAAAAGTCCTAACATTTTAACTATCCTTTTAAATGTGATGGGAACAATTATTTTCCAATCAGATAGCTAGACACAAGGCACAGTTATTTTCCTATTTTAAAAAAAATTATTTATTTTGGGACCAGCTATGGTGTAATGGTTATGTTGCTGGACTCCCACGTAGTAGATGGCGGTTTGAGTCCTGGACCCAGCTGTTTAAACTCACACCAGCCACGTGTGTGTGCCCAAAATCCTGAGAGGAGAAGGGATTGCAGAGAAGGGCAGAGAAGGGATTGTGAGCATTCCCCTTAAGGGGTTATTTCTCACTTACTATCTCTCTGTCTCTCATGTCTCTCTGGTGAGTATATGTGTCCTATAGCAACAACTTCTCTTAAAAATTATTTAATTTTATTTATTATTTTTTAATTTGATGAGAGAGAGAGAGAGAGAGAGAGAGAAAGTGAGAAAGCAAGCCACCAGGTCCAGGACCCAAACCTCAATCAGCCATGTGGGAGTCCAGCACCCTAACCACCATGCCACCTGCCAGCTCCCACAATTCTTTTATTTTTGAAAATAGTTTTATACTCTCAATACTTCCAAAAAGTTTTGAAATCCCAGTAAAAAGTTGAAAGCCAAGTAATAGTGTGTGGAAGTAATGGTAAAGTAGAAGTGAATATTTACTTTTTTTTTCCTAAGGGAACCTAAGGCAATTGTGCATAAAACACATGAGCTTCCTAGCAACCAAAGCAACAAGGGAAATGGTGTGAATGAGAGGCCTGACGAAAAGCATCATCCTTTTCTGGCTGCCACTTCACCTTGAAACTTCAGTGTTCCTGACTCCATCACTTGTCTTATGTTATGAATTGCTACACCAGTTTCCTGGTGCTTTTGGTACCGTGAAAGATTCAGTATATCTCAATACGAAGTGGAACGAGCCTAACTAGGACACTGGGATCAATAATATATCACGTCTGTTTCCTTCATCAAGCTAGCTGGGGGTACACTCACTTCCCAAGAGGCAGAGGCAGGAGATTGATCTCTGAACCCACTGGCTGACCCTAGCTCAGTAGGTTTTAGCCTTGAATACACATTATAATCAACAGGGAAATTTCAAAACCACTGCTGACTTGATCCACACCCAGGGATTATGAGTTAATTTGGGGGCCTATGGCCTCAGTATCAGGGTTTTAAAACCACAGCCCTAGGTCCAAACACCAGCTCACAGCAAACACATGCTCACACTGCCCTTTCAAAAATAAAATTACTACTGTAAGCAGCTATTACTGTAATATGCATAACAACTTAATGATAAGGCCCTTTTGGGGGCTGGCAGGTGGCGTCGTGATTAAAGGCACTAGACTCCCACACGGCTGACGACAGTTCAAGTCCTGGACCTGGCAGCTTGCTTGCTTCTCTCTCTCTCTCTCTCTCTTTCGCTATGGTCAAATTAAAAATAACAATAATGTATGTATGCATTTATAGGAAATAATTCTTTAGGGAAAAAGATAAGGCCCATTTCCTATTTTTAAGTAGGAGGTTACAATGATGACCCACGGCTCCCTTCTGACCTCAGATTTAGCCCAGTGTGTTATATGGAGAGACACTTCCAGGCTTGAAGCTCAGATCACTCTGTCCCAGGGCTCATAATAACTGTCCATGGACCAGCTCCTGTGTGCAGAGGACGGCACGTATGACCTCAGGCACTTCCTGAGCAATAAGGAGACCGTCCCTGTTTCCAGATGAAAAGACTGAGGCTCCAAACACAACACAAGGTCCAAGAACCCAGACTTTCACATTCCTGAACTATTTATTTATTTATTTATTTTTGGAGAGGTTTTTTGCATGCACTCGCCAGAAAGAGAGAGACAGAGAGACAGAAAACGAGAAATCACACACACACACACA
>NW_006159978.1:861596-886754 GCF_000334495.1 Tupaia belangeri chinensis | reverse complement strand
CGGGGGGGGGGGGGGTGGCCACGCCGCAATCCCTTTTCCTCCATTCTCCTCTCGGGATCTTGGGCACGCATGCACATGCGCCCAGCGTTAGTTTAAGCCACCGGGTTCGGGACTCGAACCACAGTCAACTACATGGGAGTCCAGCGACATCACCATTACGCCATCTGCTGGTCCCACATTCCTGAACTATTTTCTATAGCACTACATGTGCTATAAAATCTGAACTTGCAGTGGAAGCAGAAAGCTTCAATGTTCCTTAAGAAACAAGCAACTAAGGGCCCACAGGTGGCATAGTGGTTAAGGCGCCAGACTCCCACATGGCCGGCCATGTTTCAAGTCCCAGATCCAGTGGCTTGAAAATCATGCTGGGCACATGTGCCTGTGTGCCAAAAATCCCAAGAGGAGAATGGAGGAGAAGGGACTGTAGCCTGGACATCCCCTCGTGGGGTGATTTCTTACTTTCTATCTGTCTCTCCAGCAAGTCCATACTCCCTACAGCAAAAATCTCTCTAAAATAATAATAGTAATAATTTTAACAAAGAAGACAAGGAACTATTTCAGCAACCTGACTCTGTTCCTGTCACATCGTCCTCCTGTTCCCAGTACAGATGAGCACACGGCCTCCTCGGGGCCTTCGCACTTCCTGTTCCCATGACCAGAAAGACTCGCCCCCCAGTGCCCTCTCCTCTTTCGGAGAGCTACACGCCGCTCCCTCACTTTGTTCCGGCCCACTTAGAGTCCTCCGCAAACACCATATTTTCAATCCCCAAACCCATCCCGGTTACTTTCTAAGGGTTTTGTTATACGGCACGTGAGCTCACCAGAGAGAGACCATGAGAAACAGGCAGTGCTTGGGTACTTGGCCAGCTGGCTAGATGGAGCCTGCGGGGTCAGCCCTGTGTCTCCCTGCCTGTGGGGACAGACAGAGATCCCTCCATGGCAAGACTGGTCCATAGATCTCTCTCCCTCACTCACCTCCAGGCAGCTGCCATGTCTATACTGATCTAAGACCCTGTCTCCACAGCCACTGGCCATGCCTCCTCTCCTCCTGTGCAGTGACCCCAAACAACCTCAAAGGTCTCCCCAGAACCAAGTCTGTCCTCTGCCCTGAAGTTATTTCCTCATGATATCGGTCGTGGGCTCAGAGCCTCCTCCAGCTCCCACTGCCTCAGTGAGAAATCCAAACTCCTTAACTGGAGGACCGCAGCCTGTTATCTGATGCCAGGATGATCTCTACCCCCAAATCCTCCCCCTGCCCCATTTAACACTACACATGAGCAAACCACACCAGTCCACTCCTGGGAGATTGTATCAGTCAGCTTTCAGGAGGTTATGCTGCAGTAACAAGCCATCCCTCAAAATATCAACGGCCTAGAACACATGCTCATTTCTCATTTCTACCACAAATCGCCAATTTAGGGGTGATTTCTTCTGTCTTTCCAGTCTAGAATCAAGGCGGAAGGATAAATGCCTTAACTACCATGCTACCTGCTAGCCTCAAACACGCAGGGCTTTTAAAGCTTCTCTCAGGGATCAGCAGATGGCATAATGGTTACGTCACTGGACTCCCACATAGTCTATCATGGTTCAAGTCCTAGATCCTAGTAACTTAAAACTCACAGTGGGCGCATGTGCATGCATGCCCAAAATCCTGAGAGGAGAATGGAGAAGAGATCGCAGCATGGCCATCCCCCTGGAGGGTGTATTCTCGCTTTCTGTCTCCTTGTCTCTCTCTGTCTCTCCAGCACGTGCAAGTGTGCACACCCTATAGCAAAATCCTCTCAAAAAAAAAAAAAAAAGCTTCTGCTCAGCTCAGACATAAGCAAGCCCTATGTAGTCACATGCCATTGGCCAGAATGAGTCACGCTTCCATGTCCAATGTCCATGGGTTGAAACCCTATAATGCAAGTCACAGCTGCATCTATACAGGAAGACCTAGCAGGAAGATAAGGCAAACAACACACACCACCACCAAAAGTCCTGGCGCGGAGACTAGGTCCATGCAGGTCTCTCCACCATGGGGTGAAAGCCCACACCACCAAGCCCAATTCCCCCATGGAGGCCCAATTCCTCCACGGAGGCCCACAGCAAAGAAGCTCTGTCTCCTCTGAACCATGACTGGGACTCACCTGCCCCATGTAACAGATCCCAAACCCCAGTGGGGTGTCACTGACCTCTCACAGTTCGCTTTCCCCAGCAGATTATAATGTAGGGTCTCTGAAAGTGGAAGCCATCTTCCTGCCTGCAGTACCTGCACACAGCAGGCATCAAGCAATGGCTCCGTAGGGAGCAATGAGTTTATGGAGCAGAGAACTGGATCTCCATCTGGCTTTAGCCGGGCTGGGGGTGGAGTGTAAAGCAGAGTCAGTTTGCTCATCCTGACCCTCTAGTATTTGGATTCAGGCTTCCTCATCCTCCTCTCACTGAGTGCTCCTTTGGGTGAGCCTCTTTCGATTCATCCACACTTGGCAAAGCACTTCCCACATCAGAGGCACTTGGATTTCTTGGATAAATAAACAAATGAGTAAATAAACCAGCGAGCAGATTGCCTGAGCAGACTTCATCCCAGTGGCAGCTGAGGGACGCATGGAGAACCCAGTCAGTCTGGGAGGCTGGCTGGAAAACCTTGGCCTGGAGGATTAGCTACACTCAAAAGTAACCATTATCCAATCACATGCAGAGTGATGGTGAATTCCTGATAAGCGTGCAGGCTGCTCAGCCAGCTACTCCTGGAAAGAGACAAGGCACTGCAAAGTTACACACAGGCTGCTCCAGAGGGAGCTGTGGGACGTGATCGCAGAGGAGAGGGAAGGAGCAGACCAGCCTGACAAGGCCCCATCAAGCACAGTGAGGAATCGAGTCCACTCTGCAGTTTCAGAGCCACCTCTGCACCTGTTGCTTTATCGACACTGTCTTACATGAAACAGGGGAGGGTCCAGACAGTAGTGCGCCAGGAGGTGTGACGCTCTGGGAGGCAGGCCCACGTGGAGGGCTGCGGTTCATCTCTGGACACCTCCCTGAATGCACCCAGCCACTCATGATCAGGGCTGGCGGGGCTGGAGCGTGGATGGCAGCGTCAGAACCCTGGCAGGGGTGCACTGTCTCTCACACATGCATGCATGCTCACAGAAGAGCATCTAAAAAGAAAAACCAAAACCCGGGACGAGCAGAAAGGGAAACTGTAGTTCCAGAACACGTAACTGGCAGTGAAGGGGCCTGCATAACTGCACAGCTAGTGTGGCTGGATGCTGGCTGATCAGTCCCCAGGCCTATGGCTCTGCAAAAGCAGGGACCAATTACCTAGACGGACTCCCCCAAATCTAGACTGGCAAACACCCCCACTTCATGGTCTACTCCTCACGGCAGATTCTCACACCCAGTCCAATGGAATGCTTGCTTGTGAGAAGACAGGCATGGAGGCGCCCAGTGTACATAAAGAAGAAACGGCCTTGATCTTCTGCTGCGTCGTGGATGGAGAACAAAGACCATGAAAGACATTTAAAAAAAAAAAAAAAACTCTTTGAAGGAGAACTGATCAGTCCCCAGGCCTATGGCTCTGCAAAAGCAGGGACCAATTACCTAGACGGACTCCCCCAAATCTAGACTGGCAAACACCCCCACTTCATGGTCTACTCCTCACGGCAGATTCTCACACCCAGTCCAATGGAATGCTTGCTTGTGAGAAGACAGGCATGGAGGCGCCCAGTGTACATAAAGAAGAAACGGCCTTGATCTTCTGCTGCGTCGTGGATGGAGAACAAAGACCATGAAAGACATTTAAAAAAAAAAAAAAAAACTCTTTGAAGGAGAATGTGATCGAGATGGAAATCATGATCTTCATTATTGTTGTTTAATCAGTATCTTTGATACCTCATACCACAATGGAGTGCAACACATTTGGGTACACAATAGTGTCTACCAGTCTGTCCAAACCATGTCTGTCACATTCCTCAAACTGAAAGAGAGCAAGGGGGACAGTCCATTGCCCTGTGATGCTGCGGTCTGGCATGCCACACTACAAAGGAGACTTCTTGTCCCCAGGCTCTGCGGCTTGGCTGGGGACTGGTTACTAGGTTGGCGTGCACATATGGGCCCGGTTGCCATGGGTTCAACAGCGCTGCTCCTACAAGGTGCTCAGGAGCCCAGGAAACAAGCGATTCCCCAGAGTTCTCCTCACCCAGGCCCTGAGCATTGCCCAAGGTGTGGCGAAATGCCTGCATCTCTCAGGGTGGATGGCTTTACAGGTGACAATTCCTTACAAAAGACCCCAGGATCACTTGCTCCTGGAAAGAGAAGCAAGTTAAGTCAGAAGACTTCACTTGGAGTGAAATGGACTTTTTCGTTTGTTTTCTCAGGCCCATGTGATGCTTAAAAAAAAATCCTATTCATATCTTTTTAATTTCCCAGAGGTCACATGTGCTCACTAGGAATGGGGGGAGCACCCACATGGGTCAGGATCACGCTGAAATCCCTTCTCCATCTCCCCACCCTTCAGGATTTTGGGCATGCATGCACACACACCTGGCATGTTCTGAGATTCAAACTGCATGGTTGGCCATGGGTGAGCCAATCGCCTTAACCACCAGGCCACGGATGTCCCTCAAAATAATAATTTAAATGTCTTAAGCCTTTAAGTCATTTCTCCACTATGACACATCTGACCACAGTGACATCAGGCAATCAAGACAGCCAGACATGGCAACGGGACAGGGACCACAGACCACTCAACAGCGGCTCCAGAGATCAAGCTGTGTGGAGGCAAGTCCCTGCCTCGAGGGAGGCGCGCCCTTTACGAGCCCGGGCCATCTGGCCAGGAGCACGGAGGCCAGGGATGCCGGCCCTCACTCTCAGCATGACAGGAGCGTGACAGAGACTGTCCTGGATGAGAAATGCCTGCACTGCGGGGCTCTTCCTGCCCTCTAAACTAAGACCTGTCCTTGAAATCTGAAATGCTCCTGGAATCTGTAGTCACTTCCACATCCAACAGCAAGGCAGGCTTCGTCGATCTCCTCTTGTCTACAGTTCCTTAGTGAGTCCGTGTGGGTACAGGCTGGGTTCACACCTCAAAGGCAGGACCTTCCCCAGCCTCTCTGGCACAGGCTGCCAGCAGGCACTTGTTATTATGAGCAGGACTGGGGCCAGCAGGTGGCATGGTGGTTAAGGTGCTGGGCTCTCATGTGGCTGGTGGGGGTTTGAGTCCCAGACCTGGTGGCTTGCTCTCTGACCTTCTCTCTCTCTCCCTTTCTGTCTCTCTCTGGTGACTACACATGCTCTATAGAAAAATTTTAAAAATAATAATAAATGAAATTAAGTAAATAATTCTTTTTAAAAATACGATTGGACTTATAGAAACCAGATGCCAAGTCGCTGCCAACACAAGGTCATCCCCTTGCTCTGGCACACTCCCCTCTCATCTCCTGGTACCCAGCAGGAGCCCTGATCTGGGAGAGCGAGACTCTCAGGGCATGCAGTGTCCCAGGACTTATAGCCCTCACTTGCCCAAGTCCTGCATGCCCGTGGATACGAATCTCAGCACGTCATCTCAACCCTGGGCGCGCATTAACATCATCTGGGAGCTTAAAAATACTTCTGCAAGGTCTTCAGTTCCAGGAATTCCGACGTAATTGGTCTGGGTGGGACCTGGCCATGGCGATGTTTTGAAAGCTCCCAGAGTGATTCTAACACACAGCCGGGGTTAGGGACTTTGGCTGAGCACCTCAGCTAAGGACCTTGGGGTGGGAATAGTAGTTAGTGAGTTCAGTTTTTCCCACCCCTAAATTTGGGAAATACTGTTTTTAAAAGCTTAAAGCCCAAGTGGCCAGCTGGTGGCTTGGTGGTTGAGGTGTTGGACTCCCACATGGCCCACTGCAGGTTGAGTTCCAGACCTGGTGGTTTGCTATCTCACTTTCTCTTCTCTCTTTCTCTCTCTGGTGAGCACACGTGCCCTATAGAAAACTTAAAAATAATAATAGGGACCAGCAGTTGATATAATGGCTATGTTGCTAGACTCCCAGTAGTCGACCACGGTTTGAGTCCCAGACCCAGTGGTTTAAACTCACGCCAGGTGCGTGTGCATGCGTGCCCAAGATCCCAAGAGGAGAATGGAGGAGAAGGGACTGCGGCATGGACATACCCCCTGGGGGGGTGATTTCTCACTTTCTGTTTCTCTGTCTCTGTCTTTCTGGAGAGCACATGTACCTTATAGCAAAAACCTCTCAAAAAAAAAAATAATAATAATAGTAAAATTAAGGGGCCAGCAGGTGGTATGGTGGATAAAAGTGCTGGATTCCCACATGGCCAACCGTGGTTCGAGTATCAGACTTGACGGTTTGCTTTCTTGCTTTCCCTTTCTCTCTCTCTCTCTGGGCAAATTAAAAAATAACAAATGGAATTAAAACATTATTTTTTAAAGATAAATTCATTAGCTAATTAATCATTTTTTGGAGAGGTCTTAGCCATAGCGTGCGTGCACTTGCAGAAAGACAGAGACAGAAAGTGAGAAATCACCCCCCAAGGGCGACAGCCATGCTGCAATCCCTTCTCCTCCATTCTCCTCTCAGGATCTTGGGCACGCACGCACATGCACCAAACATTGGATGGCTCCATTCACTTGAGGAATTTGGACTCACAGGCAAGTTCTTAGAGGCAGCAGGTAGAATAGGGCCAGCTGCAGTGAGTGTACAGTAGGGCAGGGATGATGCCTAGGTCACACAGAGGGCCCCACACTCACTTTCCAACACCTAAGTCACATATGGGGTCCCACACTCACTTTCTGACACCTAGGTCACACAGAGGGTCCACACTCACTTTCCAACACCTAGGTCACATGGAGGGTCCATACCCACTTTCCAATGCCTAGGTCACAGGAAGGGTCCACACTCACTATCCAATGCCTAGGCCACACAGAGGGCCCACACTAACAAGCCTAGGCCACACAGAGAGTCTACACTCACTTTCTGATGCCTAGGCCACACAGAGGGCCCACACTCACTTTCCAACGCCTAGGTCACAGGGAGGGTTCACACTCACTTTCCGATGCCTAGGCCACACAGAGGGTCCACACACTTCCCAATGCCTAGGCCACACAGAGGGTCCACATTCACTTTCTGATGCCTAGGCTACACAGAGAGTCTACACTCACTTTCCGAAGCCTAGGTCACTCGGAGGGCCCCGCACTCACTTTCTGACACCGAGGTCACATGGAAGGCCCATACTCACTTTCTGACGCCTAGTACACACGGGGGGTCCACACTCACTTTCCGACGCCTAGATCACACAGAGGATTCACAGTCTTTCTAACAGCTAGGTCACTTGGAGGGCCCACACTCACTTTCTGAAGTCTCCCTGGGCAGCTGATCCTGATTGACTGAGGCCAGGAGTGGATCTCGGTGTGAGGCCCTGTTGACGGTACTAAAAGGCATGTCTCAGAAGAGATTAATAAAAGAAAACTCAAATAAAAAGAAAAGAAAGCCGAGCGGTGGATTCAGGGGGCTGGAGGAGCGGGAAATGGAGTGAGAGTTTAATGAGCATGGAGTTTCAGCGGGAAGGTGAGTCCTGGAGATGGCCGGTGGTGACGGCTGCATGACACCACGAGCATACTTAAGGCCACTGAACGATGAAAATGGTAAATTTATGTGATATGTATCTTACCACAATATTTTAAAAATCTATTTTTGGAGTTCAAAGGTTTCTTGATGAGTGGCAGAGTATCTCCAAACCCAGAATGTGCTATCGTGGCCCAGCCGTCTCCAGGAGAGGCAGAGCTTAGTCTCCTTCAAAGCTGTTTGATCGAGGATGTCGCTCTGAGCGGGGAAGGGAGGAAGGTCCCTGTGCCCTGTGGGCCCAGCCTTCCTCCAAGATGCTGGGGGCTGCTGAATCAAGCTCTGAGAGCCCACACTCGCCCTCGCGACTGCCGAGTCCTGACAGGCAGCTGACAAGCGTGCTCTCATTTATTCTGCCAGGACGCTTGCCAGGCACGTATAATGACCCCATTCCACTAACAGAGAAACTGAGGCTCACGGAGACCAAGCAACTGCCCCAGGCCGCATCGCTCACTGGCAGAGCTGGGGCCCAAACGAGGTCAGGCAGACTCTACACCACTACTCAAGGGTGGTCTCTGGACAATGGAATGTGGGAGCTTGTTAGAAATGCAGTCCCTTGGGGCCAGCAGATGGCATGGTGGTTAAGGCACTGGACTCCCATGTGGTTGACTGCAGGTCGAGTCCCAGATCTGGCGGCTTGCTTTCTCTCCCTCTTGTTCCGTTTCTCTCTGGTGAGCACACGTTCCCTATAGCAAATTAATAATAATATTAAATAAAATTAATTGTATTTTTGTAAGGAAAAAAAAAGAAAAGAAATGCAGACCCTCTGCACCCAGCTCCCCACATCTGTGTTTGGACGCGGCCCCCAGACGATGATGCTGGCAGTAAAGATGGAGAAGCATGCTCTGAGTCGTAACACACCCCACCTTCCTCCACGATCTCTATCCCTTCTGACTTCACCTCCTGATTCTAACTGTTCACGCGAGCAGTAGAGCACAGGGTTGTGGAAACGACAGCAGGATCATCCCAGTGCAAGTGGTCCGCAAATTAGGTACCGATTCCCCCACCTTCCCTTTCTTCCGTAATGCATATGGGTCACCCAAAGCCTGCAAGTCATTTAGCTCCTTCTCCCACCACGCTATATTGGAATTTTTACCAGCTAAGGAAAAAACAAGCAAGGTTTAAATGATCAAAGGGATTTCAAAGCAATTCTTTCAAGGGCTTGCCCCCTCCAAGGCACACAGAATTATCCAGAAATTAGAGAGTGAATAAGATGCACCACACAGCTAATCCATTCTGCTACCTGCACCGAATCTCTCTCTAATAACCCTCCAGCACGCTGCCCAGTTCAAGTGAAATGGCCCAGGTGGTGGGATTTCCCTTCATTTCCTGGAGAGGCTGTTTGAGAGGCAAGGTTTCCTAAAAGAGGCACTGTCAGGGCAGAGAGCTGCCCCCGGCACCTCTTTTCCCAGGTCTGACAATTCCCAGGTGCTGGGCAGCCAGGTGAGTCACCGTAAACCGTCTCAGCCTTCTTCACATGGGCCGCGCTGGTGCTGGCGGGAGCTTAGCTAATGAACCAGAACAGCTTAGCTTCTCTGCTCTTTGCTTATAAGTCACTCTATCTACCCCATTAATCGCCTTTATCGACACCCCTACAGGTCTCCTGGGAGCTTCGTCCTCCTGGTCCTGCTGTTCCAGGCTAGAGGCCTTACAGGCAGTAACTGGCTTCATGTACATCTTACATATCTGTGTGGCCTGTGTCACTGACAGCCCAGCCCTGCGTGGTGGTCATGGCCCAGTGGTCAGGCAAGGGGAGCAGTCCTCACAAGGAGAGCTTACTTAGCCAGAAGACGGCCTTTTATGTAACATAGCAGTGGTCCGGAATAAGGAATGCCTGGGCCACCCGGCCATGACAAGGGGCTGGCCTGACACATCCTCTTTCAAGATGTACACTCAATCGGCTGCCCCCCTCCACACTTATTGGAGGGGGAGGGAGGCAGAACAGGACACGAGAATGAGATTCTGAGTACCAGCTGTCCACAGGGAAAAGGCCACAGGTTTTCAACAGCTAAGTAGGGGGGTTTGCATGGTGTGCACAACACTCTACATGTCATAAACTCTTCCTTGTTAAGTAGTTTAGATACCTCCAAAGTTGCCAATAGCAAATGTCTCTGCACCGGGTCCTTGGCAGACGCTGCAAGGATTAAGCCCTGCTGCTATATGTGCAAGGTCCCAACACAGAAGGCAACGTGGGGAAGGAGCATGGGGCAGAGCAACCCACGCACCCTGCTGGGTATGTCTTTTTTTTTTTTGAGAGAGAGATTTTCACTGTAGGGCGCATGCGCGCGCCAGACAGACAGAGAGAGACAGAGAGATAGAAAGTGAGAAATCACCCCCCCAGGGGGGATGGCCACGCCGCAATCCCTTCTCCTCCATTCTCCTCTCGGGATCTTGGGCACGCACACACACGCGCCCGGCGTGAGTTTTAAGCCACTGGGTCCGGGACCCGAACCACGGTCGACTACGTGGGAGTCCAGCGACATAGCCGTTACGCTAACTGCTGGTTCCCTGGGTATGTCTTTTGAGGGCGAGGTATGAACTGCACCTGTGCCGTCCCTACAGCTCACCTACCAGCAGCCCAGAGCTGAAAAGGTAAACCGTTCCTAGTCAGGGGAGAGTCAACCTCCCTGCTTCTAAAACCCCGCTGAGCCAGACAAAAGCCCAGTCTCTGGGGCAGTGCAGGCTGGGCTTGGCATGGTCCAACCTCAGGGGCCACCATGCCCAAGGACCCAAACCCAAGGTCGGCTGAAAACACTCTCTTATCCCTGATCTGGCCAGGTTCCCTCTTACCACCCTATTCCTGCAATTGCCATATCCTCTGCCAGCAATGTCCCACCTCCCCATCTGTCCAGCAAATACCCACTTGCGTCAAAGCACAGTCCAAATGCCGCACGCTTCCAGAGGCTTCACAAGGTCACACGAGGCCATTACAGCCCATCATCTCCCCCAAACCTGTGGGCTCAGCACCCACTAGGGTCTTGCCCCAGGACACCCCAGGAGTGCCTGTCAGATGCACACATGGGAACAGAGAACATAAAGCAGCCCCCATGCTCGCGTGAGACTCTTCTCCGGCCCCGCTCACAGAGGGGCTCCAACGCAAGGAGGGGAGAAGTGCTTCCTGGGCTCCTTCTTGGAAAACGGTGGTGCCACGGCCATTTCTGCACGTCTGTGATCAAAGCCGAGAATGCCTACCTCCCATGTTAACATCCGGCACCTGCTAAGACCTCCAGATCCTGCCTCTCTCCCTCTATTTCTCGCCACCCTACCAGCAGCCCAGAGCTGAAGACTACCGCGCTTGCCCAAGTCTCTGCAATAGCTCCTAACTGTTCTGGCTCCACTCTCTTTTGCCCTAAAAAGATTATTGAGCATAATAAGCTAGAAACTCTCAAATATTATCTCAACTTTTTCCCTCACGCAGCCAGCAGAGCCATTCAGAACTAAAACACAGAGCTACTCAGAACTATCGATGGCTCCCACTGTCTACATGGATGCCATTGGGTATGTGGGCTCTGGGTCTCAACGTACAGCATAGATGACATGCCAACTATAGCCACCCCCACACTCTATGCCTCAAGCTCACCCAGCACCCACCATTCCCTCAAACAGGGAACTCTTCTCTTCATTCCCCACAAATAGCTCAGGCTGTGGACCCAAGGCTGCCCCAGTTCAATTCCTGCGGTGCCAACTGCAAGCTAGGGGTCCTTGGGCAAAGTGCTTTATTTCTCTGTGACTTACTCTCGTCTTTTGCAAAACAGAGACAATTGATCACACCACCACCACCCACCTGACAGGACTCAGTGAGGATCAGTGAGGGCATGCATGTGAAGTGCCTGGCATGGCGCCACTCCAGTGTCTACCCTGTCACTAGCCTACAGAGGTCGCACTTTCCCATCTTCGATGCCACCTTTAATGTGACGAGCTCTTTGATTTTTGACGAGACTCGGCGGTCCCTCCTTGTATGTACCACCTGGACTGTAGCACGCTGCACTCCCCCTGGTGCTGCGGGTTAGTCTCAGAGGTTTCTATCCTCTTGCATGGAATGGAAGCTTCCTGGCAGCATCCACATCTAGGTCAGTTTTAATTTCCCCATAGGTCTCGCAGACAGCTGCTTGAGCAGTTTGTGTCCATGACCGTAAGTAAACCCAAGGAGGGCTTCATACCTGGGCCAGAGAAACGGCCCCCCATAGGCCTCCTAAGTGGGGTCATTTCTTCCTGCTTGTAGTCCCTTTAATAAACATGTATCTTAGGCACAGAGCTTAACCAGCTGGCATGGGATGTGCCCAGCTAAAGGGTTAGTCTCTGGGCCCAGCCGTGATGTGACAGCACGTACTGGTAGACACTGCTACATGGTCACTGAGGCCATGCAAGAGGCCCAGGTTCAATGCCTGGTCCACCCTAAAAAGCCAGGGGCAGTGGTATGCACCTGTAGTCCCAGCTCCTTGGGAAGCTGAGGTAGGAGGGTTATGACACAATGAGAACCTTTAAAAAAAGAAAAAGATTGGTCTCCAAACTTGGCATGTATTATATAATGGAATCAAAATCGGACAGCTGCAGTATGAGATGAGGTAAACTAACAGGCGCGCATAAAGGCAGGAGCAAGGAAGGGTGGTCTCAGCGACCTTCATCTTTCCCTTCGTGCCAGACACTCCATCACCAAGGCTTTGGCCTCACATGAGTCAAGCATTATGACTTCACCAAATCCTATTCTTGGTTCTATGGAACAGTTCTGAAAGTAACTGATTCTCTCTATTTCACAAGGAGGGATATTTTTCAAAGGGCTAAGCAGCTACTACAATCAGGCAAACAACAGTAATTATGCCTGCAAGCACTCTGCAGCTAATCCTCCAAAAGCCTGTAGGATAAACCGTATTGTCCTTATGTCCACGTCAAAAACAGGAAACCATGGCCCACACAGCCCAAGTGACTTCTACAAAACTGCATAGGCTGTCTTAGGGCCAGAAAGTGAGAATCACCCCCTCGGGGGATGGCCACGCCACAATCCCTTCTCCTCCAGTCTCCTCTCCAGATTTTGGGCATGCATACACACATGCCTGGCAAGATTTTCAAGTCGCCGGGTCCAGGACTGGAACCATATAGTCAGCCACGTGGGATCCAGCGCCTTAACCTCTATGCCACCTGCTGGTCCATTTAACTTTCACTCAATGTATAGCAGGGGCTGTATTTCTAAAATTCACCTTCAATTTTTCATCAGAAAATGTAATCAAATCGTCATCAAAAACTTCTCCTATGAAGGGAGAGCTCAAGTTGTCTTTCAGAGGCAATTTCAACCACAAATACTGCCTAGCACTCCCTCTGGGCCAGGTACACCTGAAAGCCCTTTACAGAGATGAACACACTCAGTGCTCACAACCCGCTGAGGATGGTGCAGAGTGACCTCCACAGGTGTGCACGCATGCACGCGCGCGTACACACACGTGCACACGCTCTTGCTGAGCTCCAGAGCTTAGTGGTACACAGTAGTGAATCAAACAACCCTTGCTTTCCCTTAAGGCTAGGTTAGGTAACGGATTATCGAGAAAAATCATGACATGTGTTTCTGTGTTTTTCTATGCAAAAATGCATCACGACTTTCCCAAGGATAAATAGTTCAAGGTCATATGATGAGTAAGGACAGAAGTAGACTGGAAACTAGGCAGTTGGGCTCCAGGGTTCATGTCCTTGACCTTTGAACTCTTAACCTTGAACTCCTGCTTTTGCCATCTGGGACAGGAACTGAACTGTGACCTGCCTGCCCACAGAATCAAAGTCAATCCTTGCTTTGCCAGTTCGGGATCTGCACCCACAGACTACATGGGAGAGTGAGGGGGACAGGAGCCACTTTTGCAGGAAGTAGCCTTTTGACCGTAGAATGAAGGTGTCTGCCCTCTGTCACCGTGTGCTATAAGCCAAGTTTATGGCTGACTCCAGCCTTAGTCCAGAGCCAAGGACGGAGGGGACATGGGCTCTGCCTAAGGAGCTCCGAGGCTAGGGGACCTACATTGCTACGTATTGCCATCTGCAATGAGCTCTCCCGGAGCCACACACAACCTGTGCATGGGGGCAACTGCCCTGCCGGTGGCCTGGCGAGAGCACTGTGAACCAGTTTGCCAACTTCCTCCTGGGCAGAGGCAGCAGGTACGTGGAATTTCCCAGCCCCTACCTCAACCTTCTGCTTTAACAACAAAAAAAATCAAAGTCATCTGATTCAGCCCTAGCCCTAGTTGAGCACTGACTCCTGCTAAGTCCCCAGAGCCTAGTTACCCACCATCGTGCCTAGTAATCCGAGGAGGTGTTTGTTTCCCCTTTCCCCCTGGACAGCCAATGAGCGAGATGCAGCAGTTACTATAAGCATTCCTCCAGGTGCCTCAGATGCTGCCCACTTTCTCGGGGAGCACTTCCAAGCGTGCAGTACTGTCTGCGGAGACATTCTTATAGGGCACCACCTCCCCTTCAAGGCCAGGCTCAGGCCGTCTCCTCCAGGTACCACCGCGCTTTCCTCCATAACCCCCTCCCTCAGGGAGTCCCCACTAGGCACTGTGCCACCTTTGGCTCTGTGTGTTATTTCAGCCCTGATTCCACTCTGAGGTCCCTGACCACAGGGACTGGGTACTTTCCAGCTCAGAGTCTAGGATAGTGTCAGGGATGGAGACATTTAAGAAATGCTTGGCACATTTAATTTCATAGCAATTACTATGCGACCCAAGGTTGGCACCATGCGGTCTTTGAATTAGCAAAGGGGATGACGACGAGACCAAGAAGCCAGTGGTCAAGCGGTTCCACCTGCAAGGGGAAGACCAGTGGACAGAGCGTGTTCCCTTCTCAGACACACAGTGACTTTCTGTTCCTTTCCCAAGGGGGAAATCCACTGGTTTTCTTGGGGGAAGCAGTAAATCATTCCGGCACATTTATTTTTTCTTCCTTTTTAGTAAAATGCTACGCTCCAGTGGCCTCTTCGGTAATGGACAGCGTTACATTTAAAAATCCTTCTCAAGCATTTGACTGTTCTGTCGAGTCAAATGGCTGGATTTCTTCCACCCAAGGCAATGCATGGCAAAGCTAATGATTTCCATTTTTAACTCAGGGAGGAACGCTCCTCAGAGTTCAAAAAGAAGCGGAGTAGGCGCTTTCTGGATTGAGGGAGGCCTGTGCGGTGTCAGGAGCAGAGAATCTACAAGTCAGGGGTACCAGATGGCCCGGCAAGGAGGAGGGACTGCTAGCAGATGGCCTGGTTAGTTTGGATAAGTCAAGAAAAAAATTTTTTGATTGCAAACAAATTGGTACTAGAAACATCCCAAGAAGTGGGGCCCACACACCTTTGCAGTGGCGATGGATAGGTGTTCCCCATTTCTCAGAGGGGCCCCCAGTGACCTGAAGCACTCTGGGTGCACACACGTACACAACCATGATCCTGGCTAAGAGAGTGGGGTGGGATCACAGCTCAACAAGACTGGTGGAGGGCACCTGTTTCTCTCTCAACCCACGTGTTAGCTCAGCAACTGTAGCAAACGTATCACACTAATGCAGGGTGTCGCTCATCGGAGAAGGCGGGGAGGCTGGGGGAGGGAGAACCTCTGCATTTTCTGCTCAGTTTTTCTGTAATCCTAAACCTGCTCTAAAACGCAGCCTATTAATTAAAAACACAGCCTATTCGTTAAAACGCAGTCTATTAATTAAAGACAAACCCAATGCACACAACTGGCTCTGTTCTTGGTCTGGCCGGGTGACCTTGGACTAGTTACTTGATCTCTCTGGGTCTCCCTTCCCTCCACCGAACAGGTCGGTATGAGGGGCAAGCAAGCAACATGGAAAGCACTTAGCACAGTGATCACACACAGAACTGTGATGTGGGCTGTGATGACGGCGACACAGTAGCCACCACGTGCTCGGGACGGCTGACAGACTTCTCTGTGAGGCAGGTGGGAAGCCCTGCTCTCTCCCCAGTGCACAAAAGAGCAGCGAGCCTGAAGCTCAGGGACTTTATGAACTTAACCAAGGTCACAGCTAGTAAGAGGTGATGTGGGACGCAAACTCACACGTCTGCCTTCACTACATCAAACTACCAGCTCCAAAAATGACAGACGGGAGCATTTTGCTGGTACTAGGAGTCCTTGCATTTATCTAGTGCAACTGCATTCATTTATTCATTTTATTGAGAAAGAGAGATTTTTGCTATAGGGTGCATGCACTCGCCAGACAGACAGAAAGTAAAAAATTCACCCCCCAGGGGATTGGCCATGCCACAGTCCCTTCCTTTCTCCTCTCAGGATTTTAGGCACACAAGTTCATGTGCCCAGCTGAGTTTCAAGCTGCCGGGTGTGGGGCTCGAACCGCAGTAGACCACAATGGAGTCCAGCACCTTAAGCACCATGCTACCTGCTGCCCCCACTGCAACCTCATTTTAAGAGAGAGACAGAGGGGGTCAGAGGGAGAAGGACCTAAATGCCAGTAGGCAGGACGGGGCACAGGCAACACTAGAAACCCGTAGCTTCAGCTCCCACACCGCTCAGTCCACCATGTAACATCCCACCCCTCCTTCCAAAGCTCACTGGTCACATGCTGCTGTCTCCCTCCAGCTCATTCTGTGATCAGGTCTGTGTTCCTACCAGCCGATGGCTGTCCCAGCATGGTTGGTGACACTTTCCCCAAGTAGCCACTTGGCTCTCTGGGGGATGCCCTGCCCAAGAAAGCCCCTCCTTGGGTTGAAACTCCTGCTTTTGCCATCTGGGACAGGAACTGAACTGTGACCTGCCTGCCCACAGAATCAAAGTCAATCCTTGCTTTGCCAGTTTGGGATCTACTTTTACGTAACAACTCTAAAACTTCAGATCCGTGACTCGTCTCCCCAGCCTGTGGAAGCAGTGTTATAGCAGACGTTCGCTCAGAATCCAGATCCTCGACTTGCAGCCAGAGGCACCCCTGCACCTCCTCACCCACGTGGCCTCATGTACATTTTGCAGCTCAAAGTCCCGCCTCCTCCTCTCGACTTCTCATGCTTTCCGCACCACTGTTCCTTGCACAGGGCACCTACGGAGACCCCTGCAATGGGCACCTGCCCAACGACCTCACCTCCCCCCAGTCAGCCTCAGTACCAGCTCCAATACTCAGGGTCCCGGCCTACCAGACCCTGGCACTCTCTCCTCCCACAACCATCAGCCTGCTACAGAATCAAAAGTAAGGATGTTTCAGAACCAAGTTGACCACAAAAGATCCTCCATCTGGGGCCTGCATTTGTCTCTTGTTCCAGAGACACTGCAAACCAGACTCTCAAGTACCCTGTCAGCCCATTCTGCCCAGCCTTCCTCCATGGACACACAGCCACCAGACACTTTGGAAGACATATTTGGGGGGGTAAACGAAAGAGAGAGAGAGAGAGAGACCGAGCATGATAAAACAAATCCTAAAAGATTTGAATTTCTTCCACAATACTAGGGAAACCACCTCCCCTCTTTTTTTTTTATTTATTTTTTTATTCTTAAGGTTTTTGCCATAGGATGCCATGTGATGACCAAAGTGGGAGAGAAAGTGAGAAATCACCCCCTGGGAGATGACCACACCATGATGCCTTCTCCTTCATTCTCCTCCTGAGATTTTGGGAACACAGGCACATGGACCTGGGTGTGATTTTCAAGTGACCAGATCTAGACTTAAACTACAGTCGGTCATGTGGGAGTCCAGCACCTTAACCACCATACAAACCGGTGGCCCCTCTTTCCTTCTTAACATAGAACATGGGCGGTTGCAAACCCAAATGAACAGTGGTGATAGAATGGAGGATGAACCGTACTCGTCTCAATGTGGGGAGAGCAGCAGCAGCAACGGGGTGGGGAGAAGCCACGCGCACCCCAGTTAAACAGCCAAAATGGAAAACAACTCCTAACTGCCAAGAGACAAAAGTCCTTCTGTTTGGAAGCAAGTTCTCCAAAGTATGCCATCCTCCAGCATCTCAAACCCTCAAAAGATTTTAAAAAGAAAAAATACATCAAAACAAGAAATTTGTTTCCAGAAATAAAAGAATGCATGTTGGGTGAGATGTCTACTTGCTAACTTGTCCTCATACAATTCAGCTGACAGGTTTTCAGCACCTACTAAACATAGGCGCTGTAGCATACCCACTTCTTGGGATGTTTTGAGTACCAATTTGTTTGCAATCAAAAAAAAAATTTTTTTTTGACTTATCCAAAAAGCAAGTAAGAAAATACTAATGAAAACAGAAGCTAGTGTCTGCGTATGGACTGGATGCCAAATGCTGTTTTAAGGGCTGAGGGACATTGATTCATTTCATGCGAACAGAGCTGTGAGGTGGATGTAATTATCCCCCCTCCCTACCCCGATTTTACAGATGGGAAAACTGAAGCACACACTGTGGCCTTAAAAAGCAAACAAGGCTCCCAGCTTCTGTATTCTAGCTGAGTGAGGCAAACACATAACAATGGATAGGATTAGCACCAGCAAGGAGCTAAAATAAGGGGTCCTGACAGCCAGTGACTCAGAAGACTGTTTTGGGTTGGTGGACAGAGAAAGGCCACCAGAGAAGCCCCCAGGTGGGCTCCCAGAAGCTGCAGGAGTTACCCATGGAATGCACCTGGGACTGGTTCTGATCCCATGGGTTATGGGCCAGGCCCAGGCCACCAATGTCTCTCACCTTCAGGCCAGGATTGAGTGGTGCTGGGTCCCATCCTCAGCTGCCTACAAACACTTCCAGTGTCACCATCAGAAGATATGTGAAGGAAGTGTGTGTCACCCCAAAATGCACAGCTTGAACCCTAATCCCAATGTGATGGTATTCGTTTTGTTTGTTTATGGGTTTTGTTTTTTGAGGGTTTTTTTAGATTTTTGCCATATGGTACATGCACTTGCTGGAGAGAGACAGAGAGGGAAAGTGAGAAATCACGTCCCAAGGTGAATGGCCACATGGCGATCCCTTTTTCTCCATCCTCCTCTTGGAATTTTTGTGCATGCATGTACCTGTGCCTGGTTTTCAAGCCACTGAGTCCAGGACTCAAAAGCAGAGTCATCTCTGTGGGATCCAGTGCTGTAACCACCACACCACCTACTGGCCCCCAGTGTGATGGTACTTGGAGGGGAGGCCTTTGGGAGGCTATGAAGGTGGGGCCTCCATGATGAGATTAGTGGCCTTATAAGAAGAAGAGAGATCAGAGAGCTTGCTCTCTCTTCATCCCTTCTATGTGAGCACAGAACGGCCATCTGCAAGCCAGGAAGAGAGCCTCCTCCAGACACCAGATGCATCGGCACCTTGACCTGGGACTTCCCAGCCTCCAGAACTGTGAGAAGTAGACATTTGTTGAATCCACCCAGTTTATGGAATTTTGTTATAGCAGCCTGAGTTAACATAGCTCCCAAGGAACTCAGTCACTGCCACTCCTTCCTGCTTCATCCATTTTACACAGAAGGACTCCACTTCCCTTTCTTTGTGCTTGCTCTGCACGGACTATGAAAATAAACAGCAAGGTCATAGCTTACAAATCTCTAGGAAAGGGAACCAGCAGTTAGTGTAATGGCTATGTCACTGGACTCCCACATAGTCAACTGCGGTTCGCGTCCCAGACCCGGTGTCTTAAAACTCACGCCGGGCGCGTGTGCGTGTGTGCCCAAGATCCTGAGAGGAGAATGGAGGAGAAGGGATTGCAGCGTGACCACCCCCCCTGGGGGGTGATTTCTCACTTTCTGTCTCTCTCTGTCTGGCGAGTGCACACGCCCTATAGCGAAAAAAAAGAAAAAAAAAACCTCTCCAAAAAAAAAAAATCTCTAGAAAAAAAATTAATTATGAATTTTACATAGACATCACTGGTCATGTCTATGTAAAATTTAAGCTTTCTTGTATTAAAAAAATGGCTTTCAAGAAAATCACTATGGGGGACCAGCAGTTAGCGTAATGGCTATGTCGCTGAACTCCCATGTGGTCGACCACAGTTCAAGTCCTGGACCCGGTGGCGTAAACTCACTCCGGGTGCTTGTGCATGCATGCCCAAGATCCCAAGAGGAGGAAGAGAAGGGATTGTGATTTGGCCATCCTCCCTGGGTGGTGATTTCTCGCTTCCTGCCTCTCTGTCTCTGCCTCTGGCGAGTGCACACGCCCTATAGCAAAAATCTCTCAAAAATGAAATGAAATGAAATAAAATAAAATCACTATGTTAAGTGAAAAGCCTTAGCTTTGGCTCCACATGCAGATATTTACTGAACATCTACCTAGTGTCAGGCAGCATTCCAGACTGGTGTCTCTTGGCTTTCAGTGTACAGGGGAGTCACCTGGGATTTCACCAGGCTGCCAAGGTCGGTCAGTCTGACTGGCTGGTGGTCTGGGCCAGAGAGCCCGCATTCCTAACAAGCACCCAACTGACAGGAGGGCTACAGCCCACTGAGCGTCCGTTCTACCTTCAGCTTGGACCTAAGATGCTCTTAAAAATTAGAGATTCCTGGACCAGCAGATGGTGTGGAGGTTAAGGCACTGGATCCCACATGGCAATCTTCACAGTTCAAGCCTTGAACCCAGCAGCTTGCAAATCACACCAGGCACATGTGCACGCATGCTCCAACTCCAGAGAGGAGACTAGAAGAAAGGGACTGCATGGCCCTCCTCCTAGGGGGTGCTTTCACATTCTCTCCCTGTCTCTTTGCTGAGCACACACTCCTATAGCAAAAACTAAAATAGTGTTACGTTTTTTTTTATTTTTAAGTAGAGATTTTGGGCCCTACACCAAACCCATTAAGTCAGACACTCTGAAGGTCAGGCCTGGCATTTAAAAACATACCTGTGATGTCTTTGAGGTGATCTGAGTGTGTGGTCAGGTTAAGAACCACTGTTCTGGGCAAGAACAAGTAGCCCTCTGAGCCATCAGACACAGGAACTAAGCTATTCTAGATGGTGATAGATGTCTGAAATGCAATATAAGATAATGGATCCGTGCAGCAGGAACGCAATTTGGGGGATGGGGGTGCTTAAAGCTGAAACGCAGACAATGAGACCAAAACACTGAGTCTAAACACCAAGATCTGGGAAAACGACACCAGCAGAACCAAGAGCCCATTTTCTACGGTCTTCAAAGAAGCAGGATCCCATTCATGTTTCACTAAGTGAAGTTACTCCTCCCGGGCACACGGGAGCATCCAGGGGGTACAGGAGCTGAGACACGGCCTGGCGGTTCTCACCAGGACGTGTACCAAGACTCGCAGTGATGCCGGGGCAGGGCAGGGGTTCTCTGGTTCACCAGCCATGCCTTGGGCACCATGTTCCCACATCGTAGACAACTCCTCTGGAGCAGCAGGAAGAGAGGCCCCCCGGCTGGTGGAGAGAGCTCATGGCAGAAGCCTCAAGAAGATGAAAGAACCTCCAGATTCTTTATGGGGGAACTTTGCCAACAGCGTCGAAGCGACCCTAAAGTGCTCACCACAGTGGCAGCCCCAGTAGGGCAGCCCAGGTGGGTGGTAGCAAAGAACTTAGTGCCTATTCTTCGTTGGCCCAGCCTCGCTGACCCCTGGGGGGAGCCCCGGTGTTGGGGGAGGTGACACCAGTGGCTCTGTTCTCAGCCAATCCAAGGCCCAGCACTCCCTTGGCAAGAGCAGTGAGCTCAAGGCGTCAGGTGAACAAGTGGACTCAGCAGCACCTCGGGGCTTCAGCAGAGGCAGCTCGGCCACACGTGCTCTCCCCCCAGTCTTCCGAGCCTAGGAGGACACAGAGGTAGACCCAGGGCAACCTCCTTCCCACACAGGAACACTACCGAGTCACGGACACCTCCTAATCTTTGGCCTCCCCTCCCCCAGCCACCAATTCCTTTTTTGCTAAACCCAATCTGGGGAGGTTTTTCTATTTCTGCAATAAAGGCCTGCCTCCTTGACACCCCAAGACTGCACAGAACTGAATCAGGCCAGCTCACCCTCCTCAGAATAGCGAGAGTGCCTCGGGAAGGGCTGCCGTCTAGGGGGCCCCGAAGTCCTTCACCTCTACTCGTTCCCACATGTCTGGACCTCATCCGCTCTGCTCAGGTGTAAGCTACGTGATGACAGGTGTGTGCCTTACACTTGCTCTGCTCCCACAGCAGAGGTGGACACCCTACCTGGTGCTCGCTACAGACTTCTGACATGGAAAGGGAGTCTCTTGGCCAGGCTGGCAGGGAGAGTGGCCTCAGCCCTGCCTGGGACGGAGGGAGCTGAGAGCTGGCGCAGCAGAGCACTGGAGCCAGAGACCCCGGAAATGTACCTGCTGACCGAAAGATCTCTCCAGCTACTACACTTCGGAGCTGTGTGTGCGTCCTCTCTGGGGAAGCGTGGTAAACACTGAGGCACGTGCTACATCAGCCTGTGCTCTCATCCCGTCCTTCAGCCAACGCCCGCCGAGTCCTTTCTGTGCGCCAGATTCTAGTCTAAAACAGTCAACACGAAGCTTAATGTAAACGGTACTTATTGCTAAAGATACTACTGATTCCTTTGCCATAAGGGAAATGAGATCAAGTCTTCCTTCCAAATAGGATGAACTGCTTTACCGGTGTGGTTTTAGTTTTTAATAAGAGAGAAAGAGAGTGAGTCCGTGCATGGACACATGCCCGAGACAGAGAGAAACGAGGTGTCACCGTGTAGTAATCCCTCCTACCCTGGCCTCCCACCAAGTAGGCCCACAGGTGCCTGTGCCCACCACACCCGGTCTGTCCACGTGGGGCCAGAAACCGTAGGCCTGCGATGCAGCCCTAGACACCAGGCGGTAAGGCTCTCCCTTTTGCACCACCACAGCTGGGCCAGAGAAGTCATTTCTCACGGGCCGCATGCTGGAGATTCCGGGGTCACGCAGGGCATGGAGAACTGGGACCCTGCCACAGCTGATATGCTCAGACTACGGAGGATGGAAGTGAGCAGGGAAGGGAAGTTGAGACACAGTCCAAAGTTCCCCAAGCCCATGCTTCACCCAGAGTAGCAAAGTGTCCCCAGTGTGGGCGGTGCCAATTGTGGCATTTCGGATCCCTGGTGAGAGAGGAGTGGCCCCGACATTAGCCATCCGTGCTTACACACACCACCAGGGAGTCAGTGGCCTGTGGCATGTGACGGCCTAGACCCTGTGTCCACCCTCAACCCCAAACCCTGGGCTGATGAGACACACTGGGTGAAAATTGGAGTCGGGCCCAGCACCACCACCTGCTGGGTCACCAGAAGAGACGAGATCTCTCAGGAGTGGATATCCATGTTCAAAGGGACCCCAGCAATTCTCTGCACACTGGTGCTCGCCCCTCTACCCCCCAAGGCCCATTCGCACTCTCCAAAGGCACCCGAGGGAAGGAACATCAATGGTGTGGGAAACATTAGGTCGTCGGGAGAGTCGTGACATATTTTTCTATGCAAAAAGTACATCATGACTTTCCTGACGACCTGATAGTACAGAAGTTTTTTAAAACTTATTTATTTCTCCTTTGAGAGAGACAGAGAGAGATAAGCACTCTCAACAGGGTCTCACCCCGCGAGCCCCTCCTCAGCCTCCCCAACTAGCCCAGACCAGGGCACGTGTGCCTGGTGGGCTCGGTTCAACCGGGAAATCAACCCGCCATCTTTGATCTGGATCTGGCTTCCCTTGAGCAGAATGCTGTAGCCCCACCACTGAGCCGGATCACCTTGGTCTTCATCACACAGAACCAACCAACTGCTTCAGTCACATGGCCCTCCGTTCCAAAGCCAGCGTCACCCTTTAGGGGTTCTACGACTGAGCACGTGTCTCCTCCCTGGAGTCTCCTGACCTGTGAGATGGGGCTAAGACCTGCCTCATGGACATGACAACGGGCACAGGAAGATGCCATTCAAACCTGCTCCTTTGCCGGGCACTGCAACTCCTTTTACACACAATTTCATGCAGAGCCTGACCCGATTCTTCACACCACCTTGGGGCAGGCAAGTCCTAATCTGCCCATTTCACAGATGAAAAAGAAGAGAGCTTTGTGATTTGTACAGGAAGGGGGTGAAATGCCATCGTTAGCAAAGCCTCATAGTTTCCTCGCACTTTCAAATGCATCAGCCCACTAGATCCTCTTCACAGAGACTCCAAGAACCAGAGCCAGAGCAAAGGTGTAGGACGGCCCTGATGCCTGGGCAGTGGCCACCAGCCTCACCACTACACTGTCTTCCCCAAGAATCTTCTCCACTTGCCTAAGAGAAGCCTACATTGAGAGAACAGAGAGATCTCTCTGGGCCCTACCATCTCTAATCCCCTAGAGAAGTCGAGGAACATCAGAACTGCTTCCCAGGGGTGGGTAGACTCGGGTTCCAGGAGCCGAAAGAAACCTGGGGGACTCTGGCTTGAGAGAAAGGACCCTGCACCTCAGTGGTCTAAGCCCTGCAGCCGTGGGCATGGCCTGACCCAGAAGCTCCTCTCATAGCACCATCCACCTGCACGGCCACATTTGCTGCCCCCAGAGTACCAGTGCTGGAAGCAGAGAGCAGCGGGGAGAGGAAACAAAGACACCCAGGAAACACCAAGTCAAGGGAGCGGGGGAACTCTCAGGCTTCAGCAGCATTGTAAGAACAAAAAGTAAAAATGTTAAGCTCTGGAATGTGACCTTTGCAGCCGCAGGATAAAGCGAGCGCTCTGAGTAGCTCAGCAGCACAGCAGACCCATGTCTGCAGTCACCTCCCCACACCTGCCGGCTACCCTTTCCCACTCAGATCCAGGGCTGTAACCATCCACGGATGCATTATCACCAGGCAGATGCCGTGGGAGGCAGGTGGGGCAGAATCTATCTCTTACCAGGATCGGTGCAGTTCTTAGCTGTGTGAGTCCCGTTCACTGGGGCCATCAACTTCCTATTCTTCCAAGTGTCTGGCAGAACACGCTTGCTGGCAGAAGCTGTTTTGTGCCCTGGGTTGGAAAGTAAGTCAGATACGCCATTAGGTCAATGTGATGCCGGCATTTCCAACATGACCTTCTTACACCTTGGGTCTAGTTAGGTCGGTGACAGCCCAGTTTGACTACGTAGCTCACCCTGTAGGGAGCCGTACAATGCCTGGAAGCACTGTCACCTGCTTACACATGGAAGGCTGCTCCCAGCCTTGACCAAGACCACACTGGTCTCAGCTCCTCAGAAAAAAACAAAGGGTTCATAGGTGCCCAGGATGCAGCCTCAGTAAACAGACGCAGGTGGCTTCTGCCCTGAAGGAACCACAAATGGAGGGCATGTCAGCATGCAGGTGGAGGTGGCTGATGGGGGTCTGACCTAGCGCTACTCACGCTTGAATGTGAACACAGATCACCTGGGGGATCCTGTTAAAATGCAGATTCTGACTCTAGGTCTGGAGCAGGCCCTGGGATCTTGCACTAACAAGCTCCCCAGTGAGGCTGAATCTGCTGATCCGAGGGCCATTCGGAGCAGTGAGGGAGAACACGTGGGCTCATGACCGAGGAGTTCAGCTCCTGAAGGCAGTTTCGGACCCAGCAAGAACAAATGACTCTCAGTGTAAGACCTTTACTCCTAAATGCATGCACCTGCTGCAGCTGAGTAATAATACCTCTTCTTCAATGCTGATGCTGACATCGGAGGGCCTCTAGGTGTACTTTATTACGTCGATA
>NW_006159978.1:860017-861291 GCF_000334495.1 Tupaia belangeri chinensis | reverse complement strand
ATTGAGAGGGGAAAAGCACTCTGACTTGCCCAACTGCAAAGTACCAGGTATTAAAATGTTCACAATAACCTTTCTGGGCTTCTTTTCAAAGTTACTTTTAAACCCTATCACCAAGTTTGGGTTTTGAAAGGCAGTATTTTTTTAAAGTGTAATCACATTCCATTCCATTTTCACCTGTCACTGTGGAGCTCTAAGTTGCCCCTAGCTGCTCATGGCCTCTCTAACTGCTCCCGCAGGTAGCACCTGCCCCACCATGGCCATGTCTTGGTTGCTAAACCACTGGCATTTCTCTTTTTATATGGGGGAGGGAGGGTGTTCACATCATCCAACTCAAAATGAGAACGCTCAGTAGGGAAGTGACTTCTGAAGGTAACACAGGGGCTCACACCCCCCACAAACAGATAACGTTTATTTTATAATTTCTTCTCCATCTGAAATGCGCAGAGTTTAAGCAGTTCCTCAATCACTCTTCCTGGAGGGGGAGAGTGGACTGTGGCCCACCAGCCGCAGCCTCTCCTTCCTGGGGATTCCAAGGAGATGAGAGAAGCAGCAGCCTCCCTTAGGGACAGACTGCCCTAAAGATTTTAGGATTTGGGCAGGACACCCAGGGCGCCCCTTTGGACCAGGGCAGAGACTCTGTGCCAGTTTTCAGCCTCTGCATCTGGGTTTTGGAGGGACGCAATGAACAACAAGAAAAGGAAGAGCTTGGTTTCGCCCATCCCAACCCCAGAGTCCACGCCTGGACCAGCCGCTGCACTGCCCATTCCCTGCGCACTGGGGGACAGCGGGTTCAGGCTTTGGGCTCAGTAACACACACCCCGCAGCCCCGTCCTGAGTCCCCAGAGGCCGCTGCTTCAAGCGTAGATCACCCTCCGGGGAATGCTCTGCCTGCCAGGCAGGGAGGGGACTAGATGAACCCCTGGGACCAACCGACGGCGAAGGAGGAGACATCTCACGGCTGTCCCTGTCCCGAGGCTTCCAAGCCCAAGGCCCCAACTCTCCAGGCGAAGGGGGCCCGTGCCACCACCTACCCCAACTGCCAAAGAGGCCGGACGCACAGCACACCAGGGCCAGCACCGCGCACACGAAGCCGACTTGCTGCGGCAGCAACTCTCGCCTCCTGCGAACTTTGCGCGGCCGGAGGGTCCCGCGGAGCGCCATCTCCGAGCGCCTGGGTGCCGTCCCTGGGAGAGGATGGGGAGCACGGACGGGGAGCCTTTCTCTGGTCAGGTGGCGTTGGGGCTGGAGCAGGCGAGGAGCAGCTCAGAGACGAG
>NW_006159978.1:855523-859713 GCF_000334495.1 Tupaia belangeri chinensis | reverse complement strand
GCCGGGCGAGCCCCCTCTGCCCCCCCGCGAGCCTAGCCCGGGCGGCCGAGAGCGCGCAGGGGAAGGCGGGCTGGACGCGCGGGACCTGCGGCCCTCTAGGGGAGCGGCCTCGACGTGGGCCCTCTCGGGGACGAGCTCTCCCCGGGAACTTTCTCTCTGGCTCCTCTGCTGCCCGCGCCTGCGTCTGTGAGACCGCGGCGCCTCCGGCTTGTAGCTCTCGCCTCCCTACTCCTCCCCTCCCGCCTGCCTTTCACCCCCCCTCCCCAGCACGTGTACTCCTCCCCTAGGGCGCACTCGCCGGTGCGCTCCTCCCTTCCCGCTGAGGCCCAGCTACTGACCGACGTAACGCCCTGCCTAGTCCCCTGTCCGCGCCCTCCTTCCCCACGGAGCCCCCAGCGAGCCTTGCTGCACCCTCCCTGGCTGCTGCGGAGAGAAACAGGTTATGGCATCGCCGAGGGCTCTGGAAATAAGGGCTTCTGCAGAGTGGTCCCTCCTGTCCTGCTCCCCACGACCGCCAAGGCGACCCCAGCCCCCACAACCCCCTCGGGGCGGGAGATGCACGAGATTAATTGCTTGAACTGCGCTAACAAACAGGCTCGCCCCAAGCCAATAGGCGCCCTCCCGCGCCGCCGCCGGGGCGGGCTCCTGCAGGGATCTGGGGGCTGGCGGGGGACCTGGCTGGCGGGGCGACACCGACCTGCAAAATGATGGAGACCAGTCAGGGAGAGAAACCCCAGAGTTCTGCGACTCCACCAGCCCTGAGAGTGGAGCTTTAGATGTTCGGAGCTCTCACGGCTTCGCAGGGCTTTTCTGGTTTGGTTTTGTTTTTCCTCCTTTCTGATCCTCTCTCTAGTGTAAACCACTTTTAAAATGGAGCAGGAGGAAATATTTCAGAAGAGCAGCTGAGGTGTAATCCAGGTGCAGGCGACCTTCGGAGTAACTGAAGAGGAGTAATCACCCCTAGCAGGAACCTGGCCAATTCATCACGCACCTGTCTCGGCAACTAGGGGTTAAGGCCATTTAAAATCTTTTTCGGAGCAAGGCCAACTCTGTTCAATTGCATAAAAAATACCCACCTTGGGCCGGCCCTGTGCCAACTGCCAGCCAGGGGACCACAGCACAATGTGTAAAGACCCAGTCCCCAGTCTCTGCTTTCAAGGAACTCTGAATCAAAAGGGAGCCAGCCAGACCCTTAGAAAAAGGCTGTGAAGTCTGGTTTCAACAGCGCTGCTGTGCCGGGAGTTCCCCTTCCCTACTGGGGGGCCTGAGCAGCACATCCTTGCCCCAGAGCTTGTGAGACATGCAGGCCTCCCAGTCAGAGTGTGCGTTTTTTATCAAGATCCCCTGGAGGGTTGTGTGCACATACAAGGGAGAGGAGTCTGCCTTTTGGCGCCTGCCCAATGCCTCCAGCCAGTCAGCACCTGCAAGTTTCCGTTTGGACTGAGGAAGCGTATTATCCAGGCGTAGTGGCACGGGTGAAAGTGCCCGAGGGCAAGGAGAGAGATGAGCTAATTATTTCAGCAACTCCATTTCAGCACCAACAGACAGTGAAGGCATGAACACAAAACTAATTGCAGTGGAAACCCTCAGAGGGGATGAATGGAAAGGACCAGGGTTCTGTCTTGTCTGTAAAGATGCCTGAACAATGGAGGCAGAAGCTGACATTCACATTAGCCTCAGCTCCATAGAGGTGACCTCCACCAGGTGGGTCCACCAGTGACTGAACGGGTACTTCTCAGTGACTTTTCCAGAATTTTCTTTTCATTGAACTTGACAAGGATGTATTCACCAATAGCAAACAGAGCACTGAAAACACGGTGTTCAGTAAGTCACTTGGAAAGCTAGCCAACGACCTTTGGCATCAAATTTAAGCCAAAGGAAATAGGTGAAGTGATCATCTGCTGTTGTCTTGTCCACAAGACAACGCTAAGTGCACGTTGGTTAAAGCAATATTGATGAACAAGATGGTATCTTGTTATTCAGGTTTAATTTTCTTTTTAAATGTTTGCCCATGTTTCTCACCTAGAACTGGTGAAAATAGGCATTTTGTATCCAGAGCAGGCTAAAGAAGTCATTAGACATCTGTCTTTAAACATTTAACCAGCTTTTTCACAGAACATTTATTTTCTGTGACATTTTTCACCTGCTTTCAGTCAATAGAACTGTTGAAATAATTTCACATGCACAAATGGATTCCTTTTATTTGACAGTTTAAAAAAGCAAGCGTTTAAAATGGTACTTTTGGCTTCATTTAAATAGTGCCCATTACCACGTAGCCTCCACTTCAGCTCTAATGACTCACTCTGCAGAAGGGAGCATTGGGTCTTCTGCACCTTTCCGATTCGAAGCATTCGGGAGCATTTTCTAAATCAGTAAGACCAAGGGGCAAATAGCAAATGCTCTCCTGGGCTTATCTCGGGCTGTGGCTTCCATGCTCGAGATTCGGAGTACCTCTTCTGCGACAATGTCTTTCTCTGGTGTGGCACCATGGGGGCCGTGCACACGGCCAGGCAGCCTTAGTCTTTTATTAGTGAGGCTCTGCTCGTGAGAGATGGGTGCAATGCTAAACTTCTTTGTTTAAAATCCTTCCCTAGGATTTGTCGAGCCTCACCATTTAATTAGTATCTTACTAGGTTTTTCCAAGCACATTTTACTAGAATGACCTTTTCCTCCTATTCTGCCTTTAAAGCAACTGCACCTGTCAGCATCAGCGAGGCAGTGGTTCTCCAGTGTGAGCTGCCTCCGAATCCACAGGAGGGTTTGTTAAGACTCAGATTGCTGGGCTCCACCCGGAGCTGCTGTTTCAGTAAGCCTGGGGTAAGGCCTGAGAATTTGCTTTTCTTTTTCCTGCAAGAGAGATTTTTGTTATAGGATGTGTGCGCTCGTCAGAGAAACAGAGAGACAGAGAGGCAGAGAGGCAGAAAGTGAGAAATCATTCCCCAGGTGGGATGGCCATGCTGCAATTGCTTCTAGTCCATTCTCCTCTTGAGATTTTGGGCATGCACAAATGCCCTTCCTCCACTGCAAGCTGAGATCCGAACCCTGCAATGAACAGCTCCAGCGATGACCCCGTCAGTGCAAACCTTGCCCTCTTCCCTGCATTCTAAGACCTTTCCTGCCTGCCCTTTGCTCTTCCCTCGTAGACCTGGTCCTGCTGTGTACAAATTCCCTGGTGTGTCTCTGTCTCCCCCATAGCATTTCCATCACATTGTTTTGTGATGTGAATGAGAATGTCTGTCTCCTGCTAGTCAACTAGAGCTTCAAGGATTTGCCATCGTATCCACAGCTCCAGACACGGCGTCCAGTCCATTAGGTGCTCAATACATAAAGCATTTATGGGATTTAGCAATAAACCCATTTTTGCCTACACATGAGAAGATGAAGAACAGTTACCCCTGTTAGGTGATGCCCACTGTCACCATCACATCAGTACCACCCAGGCGCTGGCTCCATCTTCACCGTCAAGGTCACAAGTGCCCTGTGGACACACCTCAGCAGAATTGGACACTCGCAATCGGAGCATATATCCTCCCTACAATGGTCACATCCTTGGGACCAGCAGATGGCATAATGGTTATGTCGCTAGACTCCCACAATTGCGGTTCAAGTACCGGACCCAGTGGCTTAAAACTTACATCAGGCACGTGTGCATATATGCCCAAAATCCCAAGAGGAGAATAAAGGAGAAGGGATTGTGGTGTGGCCATCTCCCTGGGGGATGATTTCTCATTTTCTGTGTCTCTGGTGAGCACACACTTGCTATAGCAAAAATTTCTATAAATAAATAAATAAATAGTCACATCCTCAACTTTTTTTTTTTTTAGAGAGGTTTTTGCCATAGGGCGCCTGTGCTCGCCAGACAGAGAGAGACAGAGAAACAGAAAGCGAGAAATCACCCCCCAGGGGGGATGGTCATGCCGCAATCCCTTCTCCTCCATTCTCCTCTCAGGATCTTGGGCACGCACGCACATGCGCCCAGCGTGGTTTTAAGCCACCGGGTCCAGGACGCGAATCGTGGTCGACTACGTGGGAGTCCAGCCACATAGCCATTACGCTAACTGCTGGTCCCCACATCCTCAACTTTCATGACAATGCGTGCTCATGACTTTTCTCTTCCTTCTCTGACCAGTCTTACTGGGCATTCTCCTCTATTTTCTCTGGCCCAGGCCCCCTTTTTGTCTCACTCTTTC
>NW_006159978.1:845007-855492 GCF_000334495.1 Tupaia belangeri chinensis | reverse complement strand
TTCCCCTCTGCCCAGAAGGGCTCATCAGCACTCTCTCTGCTGCTGACTCACAGGCTATGTCTCTAGCTGGAGCCTTCTGGTAACTCTGACCTGCACGTTCAGAGGATTACTCTTGTCTTCCCACTTCCTCCCCGTCCTCCCACGCAGCCCATCAGCAGCTGGACGTCAGAAGGATTCGCCTCTTGCCTATCCCCGTGGATACCACTGGGCCTACTCCTCACCGGGACCACAGCAGTAGCCTTCTTAACTGTTTTTTCTAACCCCGGTCTTCCCATCACATTTCCATCTCGACTGGCAACTAGAGGAATCTTCCTGGAGAAAGAAAATTCTATTTGTGTCCCTTCCTTCCATAAAACTCTCAGAGACTCCCTATTGATGTTAGGATAAACTTCCAGCTCTTTAGCTTGGCTTGTCGGATTGTACATGATAGAATCAGCACTTCCAACATTTGCTGCACATTTGAATCACCTGGGGAGACGTTCAGCCGCTGGGCGGGAGGTACTTGGGTATCATACTTTCTCCAAGCTGCAGCCAACATGGACAGCCACTGCTTCAGATGCTTCTGGCCCCTCCAGCTCATCTTCCACCATTCCCTTTCTCCAACTCCAAGCTCCAGCCATTCAGAACCTCTTTGGGGTTCTTTCTTGCTCTTTAGGGGTGAGCCTTGTTTTGCTTGGCTAGAATGTGCTTCCCATCCCTGAAGCTGCCTTAGCCTGGCTAAGTCTTCCGTTTCCTTCTCAGAGATCGTTTTCTCTGAGAAGCCTTCCAGGACCACTTAAGTCTGTTAAGAGCTCCTCTTCTGTGTATTTATGGTGCTGTGCTTCTAACAGATAGAAAGCACCGTGTCCTGTAATTGCCTATTTGCTGTATCTAGTCTCCACCAGACTCTAGGCTCCGCTGGGGCAAGAACCACATCTGCCACACCCACCACCTGGACTTAGTTGGTGCCCAGTAAATATTCACAGAAGGGAGGGACGACCAGGCCCTCCCACACTCAGCAAATTGAACTTGACCTGCCACGATTCTCCAGTGGCCTCTGTATGCAACGTCGTCCCCATCATGGTATCATTCATGTGTCGTACTTGCCCTAGGGAGTAGGCAGAGCCAGAATCGACTTCCTTTCTATGGACACTCAGGAAGCTGAGGACACTCGCTCTTAAGTGATCTGCTCCAGTCGGCATGTGGAGTCAGAAGGACAACCAGGATCTGAACCCAGTCTCTTGCCCTGGAGTGCCCTTCGCCCACACCCATGCCAGAGCAGAGACAGCATGTACCACCTGACAGATAAGCCGACGGGCTCGGTGGAGAGTTGGCTCCGTAGAGAAGAAGGCTCTGTGCCCAGGCACAGCGCAGCTGCCCAGGGCAAGCCCCGGCCACTGCCCAGGGTGGGATCCCCCAGCCAAGGCGGAAAGATGCTCAAGCAAAAGGGCCTAGGGGTCCTGAGAGCAAATTAGTGCGTCGTCAGAAAAGACATGATGCTCCGTTGTGTAGAAAAGCATAGAAAGGTACACACGGCTTTTCCAAAGACCTAATGTACAGCTGCCCCGAGGCTTGGAGCCTGCTCCTCAGGTTCCTGGGGTTTAGACATGGAAGCAGGCTCCTTCTGCTTACCAGTCAGTCAGAAGACACTTCCCGAGCACCTCTCTGTAGGGCACGTTAAGCTTGTGTTTTTACCACACAACCCTCTCTAAATTCGGCTAGAAAGAAGGCAAACGCACTGCGCCAAGGAAATTCTGCGTTAGCGTGACCTAAAGAACTAGCAGTTTCCTTCTCATCTGTGATCGTCCCCACAGACTGGCCCACATCTGTCAGGGAGCTCGGCTCCTCCTCGTCACGCAGGGACCCAGGTTCCTTCCTCGTCACGCAGGGACCCAGGTTCCTTCCTCGTCACGCAGGGACCCAGGTTCCTTCCACCGTGTGGCTCTGGCCTCCCCTAAGGCATTCTCGTCCTCTGCATGATCACAGAGGATTCAACACCTTGCCTGGGTTGCAGTCAGCAGGAGGAAGGAGGAGAGCACACGGGATCTTAAAAAAAAAAATTCATGGAACATGTATGCTATTAAAAAAAGAAATTGGGACCAGCAGTGGGTGTAATGGCTATGTCACTGGCCTCCCATGTAGTCGACCACAGTTCAAGTCCTGGATCCGGTGGCTTAAACTCACTCTGGGCACGTGTGCGTGCATGCCCAAGATCCCGAGTGGAGAATGGAGAAGGGATTGCGGCCTGGCCATCCTCCCTGGGGGGTGATTTCTCACTTTCTATCTCACTGTCTCTCTCTGTCTTTCTGGCAAGCGCACGTGCCCTATAGCAAAAATCTCTCAAAAAAAAGAAAAGAAAAGAAAAAAAGAAAGAAAGAAATTATGCATGGGGCCAGCAAGTAGTGTGGTGGTTAAGGCACTGGACTCCCACATGGTCTACTGCAGTTCAAGTTCCGAACCCAGTGGCTTGCACCTCATGCCAGACACATGTGTATGTGTGCCCAGAATCCTAAAAGGAAAATGGAGGAGAAGGGATTGAGGCAAGGCCATCCCCTACCGAGAGGGTGAATTCTCACTTTCTCTCTCTCTGTTTCTCTCTGGTGAGTGTACACAGCCTAAGGCAAAAAAAAAAAAAAAAAAAGTAGAAAAAAAAAAAAAAGCATGAATTTTTAACTTTTTTGCACCTTCGTATGAAGGAGAGGCACCCAGTAGCATAAATCCCAGACCCAGAAGTGGCCCCTATCACTCCTCCTCATACTCCATGGTCGGAACTGAGTCCCATGCCCACCTATCTAAGGAAGGTTGGGAAATGTCCAGCAGAACTCTGTCACTGTGGAACAACTGTCAGGCTCCACCAGATATGTGGAATTGTGGCTAAGTGCTTGTCAAAGATCCTTGGGACAGCAAATCATAAATGCAAGTTCTACCTCAAGGCACAGACCCGGGGCATCCTCCACCCGCTGCCCCTGCACCCCCTGCTCCGCCCCTGCACCCCCTGCTCCGGTCAGTCTGACAGTGGAGATCAAGCAGGTGAGGCTGACCACGGGATGTGAGGAAGGACAATGTGGCAAGGAACTCGGCTCTAAAGGTTCCTCCGGTGTAGACCTTTGATAATTTCCTGTGGTTGGACTGGCCTCTCCCTGCTCAGTGCGAGCTGTGGCATTGCACGGAAGCCAGGCTTCCCTTTCTGATCCGCGCACTGCACAGCCAGAGGCTAGAGCAGCTTGAGTTTCTGATTTTCTGTGAGCATGCTCCCTTTTGCTTTCACATGTCTTCATTTCTTTCTAATAGCCCAGGCCTCAACGCTGGCGTCTCTACAGCTCTGAGGGGGCCTTAATACATAGGTAGGAATGCCAGGAGATAAACGACACACATTGCGAGAGAGTGCCAGATAGAGTGTGGGGGAGATTTTCATCAAAGGCAGAGAATCTGCCGCAAGGGGAATTACGGAAGGCAGCTGGGACTGCCGGGACAGCCGCATCCCCTGCTCAGGTATACATGCACCGAATCACTCCCCGCCAGAAGCCAGACCACGGGGAGCACCTTCCCAGCCCTGTGCTTCATCAGCGTGTGTGTTTTGTTTCTAGTTCTCATAGGAAAAGTTTCATGTTGCCCACTTTGGAGGCTCCAGTACAAACATTCCTGCCAGTTCCTCCTCATGGATGGCCAAGGCTGGAGAGACGGAGGAGGACAAATCTCTGTGGACTGCAGGGATACATTCTGAACATGGGCTACTGCCTGGGTAACCTGAGCAGCTCCCTGTGGCATCCGGGCAGAAATGCTGCCCCTTTGTCCAGAATGTGGGGGCAGCAAGCCCAGGCGGCCAGCTTGGGCAGCTGGCTGCAGGGAGCCTGCCAGCGACCAGGCCAGCACTTGCTGCACACATGAGCTCTTGTCCCCAACTAGAGAACTGGGCGTCCTTTGGTTATTACCCAGATAACATCAGAAGCTTGGAGTTAAGCAACTGAGCAATTGCAGCCATGTTCGACCCCTCTGGGAAGATGCCTCAGTCCCCTCCCACATTGCTTGTATCTAGCCTGGTGTTTGCCATGGTAACCCCGGCTGCCCTCAAATCTCCCTGATTTTGCACTTGAGAAGTTCATTTCTCACTCACAGGAAGTCCAGGCTGGATGCATCGGCAGATAGCACTTCTCCAAGGGGTTATTCAGGGATTCTGGTCCCTTTCCTCTTGTGGCAGAGCCATCTTCAACTTGTGGCCTCTGGGGGTACTGAGGTCCTCTGTGTCTGGACAGCAGAGGGGAAAAGACATGCAGAATCCCATGTGGAAGGTTCGTATCGGTCAGATCTGGACACGGCCACTTCACTCCCACCCAGCCATATGGCCGTGGCTGCTGGGGAGGCGGGAAATGAGGTCTAGAAGAGGAAGAGATGGCTTGGTGAAGTGTGTCTACCATCCACACACGGCGATCTTGTTAGAACAGTCGTAATAACAGAGCATGCTCGCCTCTCCTTGCCCCGGCCCAGGCGGTATTCAAGGCACTGTGTATCTATTGACACATTTAATCCTCCCAATGACTCTGAGGCTGAGTGCCAGTATAATGATTAGTTTACAGATGTAGGAGGCCAAGGCTCTGAGTAGTTAAGTACTGTACCCACAGTCACATAGCTAGTAAGTGACAAAGCAGAGATTCAAAGCCAAGCATTCTGGGTCTAGGATCCCTGCCCTTAACCATCCTGCCTCATGAGTGAGTCTCTGTGCAAGCCCCCCTTTTATAGATGGGGAAACTGAGACTCAGAAAGACAAAGCAAGCGAGAAGCTCAGGTCTGGTCTGGAGTCAGGTTCACTCCCCCCGCAGGCAGACGCTGTTGGTAAACACACGTTGCCCCAATGAACTGATGCTTCTGTCTTTGCATATGATTAAAAGTGTTACAAAAACATCAAGCCCTTCTTTCACATTAGATACAAACTTTTGCTTGGCCCATCACCCTTATAGGAAGGCAAAAAGCTGAACAGGAGGCTGGGATGAAAACAGACTCAGCCAATTTGAAAGTAAATGAGCAAACTGCAACCCTTTGGGGGAATTAAAAAATAATAATAAAAAAGGCCCAGAGGAGATTTACCACTGAGTTGTATAATAAAGTGCCCCCCAAAGTCATACTAACACTTTAATGGTTGTTATGCAATGCAAACAGATCTGTATTACACAGCATTTTAAATTAATTTAAAGGATTTCTGATGAATGCTGTGGGTTAGCTTTGGGGACCACCCTTTCCCCCTTCCCCTTTTTTCACCAGGTTCTGAAAGCAAACTCTCTAGCAAATTATTATCTGCAGGCCGGAGATGTTTCGGGTAGGGACATGCAGATACATCTGAAGATATCAAAGGAGAGAAAGCAAAGATCTCTTTGGTCTTCAAAACGCAGTTCTGTTCTACCCTCCACCAACAGCTAAAACCGTCGTCTTCCGGGTCATGTGTGGGAGTAGTCATGGGGCCGTTCAAGCGGAGAGGATTCTAATCCCTCGGGCTGCTGGTAAACAGTAATGTATACACTTATGATTAGTATTCTGTTTCAGAGGCCAGTGATCAAAAGACAGTTAGCAGCTGACCAGAAGGCTGAACTCCAGAACGCCGCCTTTGAATTCTCACTGCCTGATCTCCCTCTGTGGGTCTAGACTTCTTGTCTCTCTGGTTCTGTGAGCACCTTCTGATGGTCATGTCAGGACAGCCCCACTGCCTCAGGACACACCTCAACGCGTAGGAAGTGCCCTCTGATGGGGCAGGCAGGGGGTCCTGCAACATTTCTTTCTTTCTTTTTAAAGATTTATTTATTTATTATTATTTTTGAAATTTGCTGTAAGGCCCATGCACTCACCAGAGAGATACAGAGACCAAGAGGGAAAGTAAGAAAGCAATCCGCCAGGTCCAGGGCTCGAACCAGTTATTTCTTAGCTTCTCCACATTGTTCTAGTTTGCAAGAAGGGAGCCAGTGGTGAAGGCCTCTGACGTCTTTGAGCAAAGGACAGAATGTGTCTGGCCCTGAGGAGATACACACTTTCAGGACATTTGTGTCTTTGAACAATTTAATAACTGACCTATAAAAGCTGGAGCCTTTCTGTTGTGTTAGTAATTTTCTTTCTCTATGCCACGAAGCATCAACATACAGAAGCTGTATCTTGGAAGGGAAGAACCACATGAGGAATGTTAGCAGCATTCATAGCAGGGGCCAGCAGGTGGCACAGTGGTTGAGGCACTGGATTCCCACATGGCTGACTGCAATCCGAGCTCGGACCTGGTGGCTTGCTTTCTCACTTTCTCTCTGTGTGTCTCTCTGGTGAGCACACGTGCCCTATAGCAAATTAGAAGCATCCATAGTGGAGACCAAGGAAGAGGCTGGGAATGGCATCGCCCTACCCAGGAGGGAGCTGTGACTACCCTCTCAGGTAGTCTTCTGTCCCCTGTTCTGTTGCCTGTCTCTCCTACCCTAACTCCTATCAAGATGTTAAAGTTTCCTCTAGAGTGCTTTCACGTCTGATTAGTATAAAATCAAACTTCATTTCTACTGCAGTTTTAGCGTGAGAGCTGAAATGCAGTGGTCCACCACTTGGGGATCACAGACGCCTTTGAAAACCCAATGAATGCTATAGACTCTGCCCCCAGGAGAGCATATGAGTTACATACACCAAACTTTTTACTTCTTTAAAAAGAGGTTTTTGCTATAGGGTGTGTGCACTAGCCAAAGAGACAGAGAGCGAGAAATCACTCCCTGGGAGGATGGCCATGCCACAATCCCTTCTCCTCCAGTGTCCTCTTGGGATTTGGGGCATGCACACACGTGCGCCCAGCATGAGTTTTAAACTGTAAGATCCAGGACTTAAACTGCCATTAACTACGCAGGAGTCCAGTGACATAACCATTATGCCATCTGCTGGTCCTGCACACCAAACTTTGAATACACTTCCTGTAGGAGTGGAACCCTTCCTCCAAATCCCACCTTCTAAGGACTTTCGAGAATCCTTGTCACCCCCCACTCCCCAAGACCTTGCCAAGGACTGTTTCTATTTTAGAGATAATCTAAAAGTCCAAACATCCCTGGACACCCACAGAAGTGAAGATCAGTTTCTCATTGCCTCTCCAAGACAAGAAAGAGAATTCTAGTGCTGACACTGAGCTGAGGAGTTCTATGGCTAAGTTTTGAAAATACCATCTGCTACAATCCCCACTGGAAATCTGCGAGGCGCAGTAATGGCTCTGAGAAGATCCACAGCGATGGAGTATCTTTTATTTTGCTGAATTCGGCATTTCCCAAACAGATTTTGACCCAGAATTTTTTTTTTTTTTTGGAGAGGTTTTTGCTATAGAGCACGTGCACTTGCCAGAAAGACAGAGAGAGACAGAGAGATAGAAAGCGAGAAATCACCCCCCCGGGGAGGATGGCCACGCTGCAATCCCTTCTCCTCCATTCTCTTCTTGGGATCTTGGGCACGCACGCACACACACCCAGTGTGAGTTTAAGCCTCCAGGTCCAGGACTCAAACCGCGGTCGACTACGTGGGAGTCCAGCAACATAGCCATTACACTAACTGCTGGTCCCTCCCAGAAACCTTTTTGCCCCTGACACCAGTTAATGCCCCCATAGGACACTGTTCTGAGAATACTGCTAAGGCATAAACCCTGCATGCTAAGAATGGAGAAACTGAGGCCGAGAGAAGGGGCATGACTTTTCCAGGTCACAGTGGGGCAGGGTGCAGTCTGACTTCGAAGTGTGGTCTGCTGGCTTGAGGCTCTTTTCACCTGGCAAACTGCCTCAGTAAAGGGTCTTCTCTGAGGGTAGGAGTGGGGCCTTCTTCTCAGCTCCCTATTTCCTCTGAGAAGAAGCTGGAGAACAGCAAGTAGAAACAGGGTGGGGGCTGTCATCAGTGGCCCTGGTTCGATGCTCAAGACCTCCATGGCTCCTCACAGCCCAGAGCCCCGATGCAGGTGGACTGGTGTTGTAGGTCATGTGCAGGGGGCCTGGGTGCACCATAGGGGGCTCCAGCAGAACCACCCCAGTACAGGTTACAGAGCAGGGGGCTGGAAACCAGGCCTGGCTCTCGGGGACACTCTTACAGATCTGATGAGCCCACCTTGCTTTACTGGGGTAACCTGGTGGTCATCCCCAAGAATTCAACAGTGGGCACATCTTGCCCCCAGGTCTTTGTGGCCAGGTGAGACCAAACTAGAAGGAGCGATGAGAGTCCTGGTGGGCATGAGTGGAACAGACCCTGTGCTCCCCAAGATAAAGGCAAACAGGGGCAAACTCAGCACCAATTGTATTAGAGATGAGCTAAGGAACCAACTGGTGGTTAAGGCTCCGGAATCCCACATGACTAATGATGGTTCAAGTCCCGGACCCAGCAGTTTGAAAATCACAGCAGGTACATGTGCATGTGTGCCTAAAATTCCAGGAGGGAAATAAAGGAGAAGGAATTGTGGCATAGTCACTCCCCCTGGGGGGTAATTTCTCACTTGCCCTCTCACTTGTCTCTCCAGTGAGCATACATATCCAATAGCCACCCCTACCCCCCCCCAAAAAAATATCTGTTTGTGTCAAATCTTCGAATGATGGATTCCATCCTCCCACAGCTGGTTGGCCACTAAATGGGGATGCCCACCACTTCCCAGCAGAACCCACCTGCTGGTGGCATCATCTCGGCCTCTCCTGAGCTTCTCAAGGCCTTATTACTAAAGACACAGTGATTCTGTGATTATTTGATCATTTGCTCAGAAACCAAAGGATGTCAAGGGTTGTTAAGAAGGTAAAAAGAAATGGTCTAAGATTTTTCTATTTAAAAAACAGCAGCCTTTTTGTCTTGCTTATAACTCTGTGGGATGTGTGTTACTATATGTGGGTAGAGGTGGAATTAAAACTAGCTCTTCTGACTTAAAGCAAATACCCCTTCAGTGACGGTCGTGGGCCATTCCCGGGACAGCAGCCCCAGTCCCTGCATGCACCAGAGGGGGAGGAGAGGGAGAGAGGGAGGGAGAGGGAGAGGGAGAGAGAGAGAGAGAGAGAGAAACACCCCTGGGGGACTGGCCATGCCACAATCCTTTCTCCTCCATTCCTCTCCTGGAATTTTGGGCATAGACCCACTCGTGCCCGGCCTGTTTTGCAAGATGTCAGATCCTGGATTTGAACCGCACAGTCATGTGGGATGCAGCCTCCTTAACCACCATGCCACAGGCTGTCCCAGTGCCCACTTTCCTCAGCAGAGAGACCACTAGCCCCGGAGCTGTCCGAGCACGGGCCCAGCCCAGGCACCGGCCGTGCTGTCGGCGCTGTCTCTGTGCTGACAGACGTAATGACGTTGAAAGGGTGACTCAGCATCTAGGCCAGCAGGAAAGAAAGAAGCCAGATGACCAACAAGGCCCAGCGTGGGCACGAGGTTAGGGTGCCGAGGACCATGGCTGGGCAGTGTTCGTGGTTCCCGGGCAAGCCCGGATTCTCTGGGCTCTGTGGCAATGACAGGAAAGCGGCTGGACTTCTCAGACTTGAGGTCCCTCGTCTCTATGTGACAGGGTAGTCCCTGGGCACCTCCTGTGCTAAATGCCCCCCCCAAAACAAAGAGCAAAGTGCTCTCTCCAGTGAGAGTTCTTCAGCTGCCCCCCTCACTGGGAGTACCCCCCCCCGTACCCCGCTTCTCGGCAGCTTCCAGGGACTGGAGTCTCACCTCCCTCCCTATCTACAGGCCTGCTGGCTTCAGCTCCAAACCCCTAAAGTAGGAAATGTTCAACCGCAGATTGTTTACATTGTGTATTCAGAGGATGAAGTGGTGTTTGAGAAACGTTGCCATGGAAACGCTGAAGCGAGGAGGCAGTTAACTATGAAGAGAAATAATCCAATATTAACACGCACTCGCTACACTCCTAGGTTGCTGAAAATGAAACATCACCTTAGCGAGCAGGCAGCCCCTGTCCGGGGGGCCTGAGTCTTTGAAAATGGAAAGAAACCACCTCTGGGGTCTGGTTGGTTGAAGAAACTGTCATGCACGCTGAGGTTCCCTGACTTGGGGTCCAAAGCTCCTCCCAGCCCTGAGAATTGGTGTCAGCACAGTCCCTGGGCTGACAGCTCTCAGACTCTCGACTGGTGATCCACTTGGGCAGGACAAAAGATCTCAACTGCACTGCCCCGTGCAGGCCTGGTTTCCAGGGGGACAAGGTGCCGTGCCATCTTAAAGCAGTTTGGGGAAGCTGCGGTGTCCGCGCACACGACCTTTGCAGCAGGGACGTGGATCATCACACGGAATCACAGTATCAACGTTAGAGTCTAGGCCCTGCAAAAGTATAGACGCCCCAAATAAGCGTCACTGCACACTGCTGTGTTAACCAGACAGCCTGCGTGAACCCCACGAGGGTGCGGGGCGAGGCTGAAGAGTAACAAACCACCAGAGAGCAAAAGAGCAGCCACTGAGCAGCACTGCCAACCGGAGTCGGCACCATGAGGCCCTGCGCCATGCCTGTTCCTTCCCAGACTGCAGGGTCCCAGCCACCACTGTTCCCAAGAGCTG
>NW_006159978.1:832475-844992 GCF_000334495.1 Tupaia belangeri chinensis | reverse complement strand
ATGCCGAGTAGAAGTCCTCAGAAAATTCTAGGGATGGGCTCCTCTTACTTAGTGAATAGCAGAACCCTCAATGCTCATTCATTAAGTGACTTTGGTCATTGTGGGGTGAGGGTGGTGTGCCCTTTGCTGGAGTGGGTTTGGATATGCGTCAGGAGGGTCTTGAGGCCCTGGGAGGCTGCAGATCACTGAGTATCATGAGTAACAAAGTCCAGTGTGCAGGTTTGCCTGCAGCTCCACCCTTGCCTCTTCTGGCTACTCCATGTAGCAGGGCAGTAAGAACTTCCTGGGGCCAGCAGGTGGTATTGTGATTAAGGTGCTGGATTTCCACATGGCCAGCCATGGTTCGAGTCCCAGATACAGCAGTTTGAAATTCACATCAGATATATGTGCATGCATGCCCAAAATCCCCGGAGGAGACTGGAGGAGAAGAGATTGTGGCATGGCCATCCACCCTGAGGGGTGATTTCTTGCTTTCTGTCCCTCTGTCTCTCCAGTGAGGAGTGTATGTGCCCTATAGCAAAACTCTCTCTAAAAAAAAGAACTCCCTTCTTCACTCCTGTCTGTGGGCCAATGCATCGGAGTCACCTAGAGAGTTTCTTTTAAAAAGCACCTTCCTGGGCCTTCACTCTGGAAATTCTGATCTCCAAGATCAGGGACAGAGCTCAAGGATCTATGTTTTCAAAATTGTCTCCAAAGCATGTGAGGAGCAGCCAGACACAGAAGCCCCGGGCTCTGGGAGTCGAACAGACCAGGGCTGACTTCAGCCACCTGCCTCTTCCTTTCTGTGACCTTGGCCAGAGTGGGAAGCCTCAGCACCTCAGCCTCTCCGCCTATATGCCAGGGATGAAATGCCCACTTCCGGGGAGATGTACCCCCTCTCAGGACAAAGTGGCTCTGGGGCCCTTGGCCCAGTTCCGTGTGGCTCTGGGGCTCTTGGCCCAGTTCCGTTCCTGGCAGGTCCTGGCCCCATTCATTTGGAAGCAGTGTGGCCCATGCAAAACCAAAGAGGGTGGGTCATAGGAGAGACACTGGCTGCTACACTTCATACCCTGCATATATGCACGTTCCACCTGTCCTTTTATAGTCTGAGATGCTCCATAGTCAATGTTTGGGTATTTTTCAGTCTATTCAAGAAAACAAAAGAATATGATGTGGAGTCCAAATGACCAATGTTCAAAGCCTGGTTCCGCCATGAGCCAGGCCCACTCTGTCATGTCCCCTCTCTAAGCAGCCGTTCATGGTCTTCTAAATGGGAATAGTACTGTTCCCCTCAGAGGGTTTCAGTGAAGGCTGAGAAACAAATTTACCTAAAAATCTTACTGAGCTGAGTCCAGATAAGCTATATGAAGGGAGTCAACGAATGGGTGAAAACGTGTGGAAGGGCACGGGCACCACACACACCTTGGAGCAGGGAGGCATCCAGTGGGCGGTCGCCCTACTCTTGGTGCATCCTTTCAGCAAAGCCCGCCTGGGACTTGCAGCCAGATAAGCTCCAGACACCTCAGTTGGGCAGACTTGGGAGTGCCAGTGAGGTAGATAGAAGCAGCTCCCTTCCCCAGGTCAGGGGTGGCCAGCACCCGAAGCCCCAAGGGACAGTCCCATCAGGTGGGAAGGTCTGGATGCAAACAGCTGAAAGAGCACAGCTGGAGGCCTCGCCATGTCTGGCCTCCCAGGCTGGTCAACACGAGCTTCATCTCTCTGCACGGGGCCAGAGCTCAGGTCACATGTCTCCGTGCTGGTCTCGTCGGGACCAGGCTTTCCCTGGACTCCCACCCTGATGGGCTCGGGAGTTCCTCAAAGGTGCCTGTTTGTACCCAGGTCTGAGGTGACGCCCTGTCTGTCCTTATCTCATGCCCAAACACATGGGCAGCCCCTCAAGGCAGACAGCGCCCATATACCACTGGACACACAGACAGCTCTGGGTCCTGTTGCCTAGCTTGGTGGGTCCTGATCCCAGGGACTCAGACAGGACACTCCTGCCTATGAGTTACACACAGGTCTGGCCTGGGCTCCCGGCACTGGGGTCCTTCAAAGCCACTTCTCCAACCACTTTCCTGAGGCATGAACTCTCTAGAGCTGATTGAAACAGTTGTCCTGCAAAGCCTAAGCTCCTATTACCCTTTGACCTCTGACCTTTGCTGTAGGCCAACTCTTCGACACTGCCCCCACGTCATCCTCCTGGAGAATTCCTTTGCAGGGTCAGCATTGCTACTTCTAGCCACCTGATCATTTACCAAAAGCAGGGAGGCTGGAGTGTTAACCCTTTTTCCTTAATGGAGGATCTGCTGCTCCTTGTCCAGTTCTTCCTCCAGCAAAATCCAAGCTAGCACACCCATGGCCACAGCAGGGATCTGCCAGTGTCATTCCATGTGCCCGCAGGGCCTAAATGCAAGCCCCGGCTAGGTCAGTGTCTGGTGCGCCAGGAGCTCCCAGCATGCCACAGGAGACCAGCTGGACACAAGGTAGCACTTGCTGATTTAACAAACAGGTACTGGTGACTCACTCTGTTTTAGTCCGTGTGCTGGCTCCTGCATAGACTGAGATGAAAAAGATACAGCCTCAGGCCAGCAGGTGGTATGGTGGATAAGGCTCTGGACTCCCACATGGCTGACCGCAGTTTGAGTCTTGGACCTGGTGGTTTGCTTTCTCACTTTCTCTCTCTCTCTCTCGCTCTCGCTCTCTCATTCTTGCTTTCTCTTTCTCTCTCTCTCTCTCTTTGCTGAGCACATGAGCCCTATAGCAACTTTTTTAAAAATAATAATAATAAACAAAGTTAAATAAACCTTAAAAGAAAAAAAAAAAAGATACAGCTTCTGCCCCCAGGATGTTCACAGTCTAAGCAGAGAAATGCAGGCCCAGCCTAGTGGCACAGTCACTGACCTGCAGTACTGGAAGCCACATGGTTGACCTCAGTTTGGATTCCTGAGTTGACTTTGAAAACAGCCGGGCGTGACCAAGATCTGAGGAGCTGGAGGGTTGGCGAATGGGGATCTCAGCGTGATGAGACCCTGTCGAGGGTGTTTCTCTCGCTCGCTCTCTCTCACTCGCTCTCTCTCGCTCTCTCTCTCTCTTTCACTCTCTCGTGTGTGCATGCATTCCCTATCATGAATAAAATAAATAAACTTCAGTTTAAAAAAGAGGAGCGAGGGCCAGCTTCAGGGCGCAGCAGTTATGTGCTGCTCAAGGGTAGCTGGATCCCATGTGGTGATCCTAGTTCAAATCCCCAGCCCAGACAACCTGAAACATGCCAAGCGTACTCACCAGGCCCAAGATCCAACAGGCTGGGTGGCTAGAGGAATGGACTGTGGTGTGACAGCTGTGGTTGCTGCGGAGGGTGTTTCTCTCTCGTTCTCTGCCATGTGCATGTGCATCGCCATGAATAAAGAAGAAAAATTAAGGGAAAAAAAAGGAACGAGATGCAGGTATAAATAATAACATAGCAAGAGATTTGGGGCTGTGGTTAGACCTCCAACACCCCAGGATGGTGCTGGTGGATGACCATGGCTCTAATTCTATCAGAGACTGGGCTTCCGGGCAGTTGCCTAAGTGAGTCATCAGTGCAGAAAGGAGAGCACAAGGCCAGTGGGATCTGGCAGCCAGGGAGGGCAAGGAGTCATTAGTCTCCCCATGACCCTCTGGGGGCACCAGAGAGGCAGATGCTCAGGAGCCTGCATGAGACCCAGTACTCAGGTCAGGGCCTTCATGTTAGATTAGCGATGGGGAAGGTTAATCTGCTGTAACAAAGAGGGTCCCAAAATATACTGACCTAGAGAGTAGAGTTGGGTTGGCAAATAAAATATAGGATATTCAGCTACATTTAAATACCAGATAAATACTCTTTTAGCACAAAAATGTCCCATGAAGTATTTGAAATTATTCATTGTTTACCTAAAATTCAAATGCAACTGGGAATCCTACTTTTTTTTTTTTTTTTAATTTTGCCAGAGAGACTATGAGAAAAGGGAATGGTCCCCCAAGGGGAATGATCACACCACAAATCCTTTTTCTCCATTTTTCACCCTTTCAGGATTTTAGGTATGGTATGCATGCACATGCACACACTCAATGTATTTTTCAAGCTACAGGGTCCAGGACTCAAACTACACAGTTGGCCATGTGAGATCCAGCTGCCTTAACCACAGTGCCACTGAATTGCCCCTAAATTTTAATCTAGGGGACCAGCAGTTAGCGTAATGGCTATGTTGCTGGACTCCCACATAGCTGACCACGGTTCGAGTTCCAGTCCCAGTGGCTTAAATTCACGCCAGGCACGTGTGCGTGCATGCCCAAGATCCTGAGAGGAGAATGGAGGAGAAGGGATTGTGGTGTGACCATTCCACCTGGTGGGTGATTTCTTGCTTTCTGTCTCTCTCTCTCTCTGTCTTTCTGGTGAGTGCACGCACCCTATAGCAAAAACCTCTCCAAAGAAAAAAATCTAGCAGTCCTAAAGCCTAGGTTCATTTTCCTCCTAGTTAAGAATCTGGTTGGTGCTGGCCCTGTAGCCTAGTGGTTAGGAGAACCAGATCCCACATGGCCAACCATGGTTTGAATCTCGGTCCCAGCACCTTGAAAAACGTGCTGGGCACCTGGGCATGCATGTCCAAAATCCAAACAAGATGAAGAAATGGAGGAGAAAGGATTACAGCATACATCTTATGAAGGGTGGTTTCTCCCTCTTTCTCTGTCTCTTGGTGAGCATATGTGTCCACTCGCAATTAAAACAATGAGTCTGATGTTGTGGTAGCCTCACTCCACTAAGTCATTCAGGGACCCAGGTTCATCCTCCCGCCTTCCCAGTCCCTGAGAGTCTGGTTGGTGCTGAGTCTTAAGGTGCACAGACCAGCAGCTGCAGCATGACCCGGGAACTTGTTAGATGCAGGGAACACCTTAAAGTGGATACAGTCTTTGCACTATCACTGCCCGGCACACGAAAGCGCTAAGCAAAGGCATAATCTACAGCTGGGCTTATAGATAGAAGAACCTGGGTGTCAGCCAGAGAAGGTCAGGAGAGGCTTCTCTAGAACCACGAGGTGCTCCACAGCTGAAGCGCAGCTTGCCTCCCGATTAAAGAAAGAGCGCAGAGCAGCTCAGGCCGGGGTGCTCTCCAGCCGAGATGCTGCGTCCGTCTGAACCCTGCTGTTATGTGTCGTCCTTTCCCAGTCCGCAGCCCTTCCCCCGGGGTACCCTATCTCTTCGCCATCAGGCAGGGGCAGTTAGAAATGCAATTCTTGGAGCCAGATGGTGGTGCCGTGGTAGTGTGACTGGGCCCACATGCAAAGGCCCTGGGTTCACATCCCAGGACTTCCCTGAGCACATCAGCACATGTGCTTTGGGCCTCGGTTACTGAGACAAGGAGGGGATCACAGCAAGAAGGGCCCGTGGAGGTGCCCATACTTTACTTTCTCTCCTCTCTCTCTGATGTATGGAAGGAAGACATTTTCCAAAACATATAAAAAAGAATAAACACAATTCTGTGTCTCACTGCAGAAACCCAACAGACAGGCCCAGGAATCTGCGTTGTAACAAGCCCCCCGGGTGGTTCCGATGAGCTCACGTCTGAGGGCCACTGCCCTCACGTACACACCTCGGAGGTGTCAGAGACGTGCTGGGTCCCAGCCACCCAGACCAGGAAGCGGCTTGCATTCTGTGGAGAGCTCATGGCGTGGTCATACCCACCGTCTTTGCCCGTGTTGTGTTGCTACAACAGAATACCTGAGTCTGGGTAATTTATAAAGCAAAGAGGTTTACTTAGCTCACCGTTCTGGAGGCTGAGAAGGTCAAGGTCCAGCAGGACACCTGGCCGGCCTCTGGGGAGGGCCTGGTGCTGTGTGAGAACCTGGTGGAGAGGTGGAGGGAAAGCCCGGTCATGCCAAAGGGGCATGAGCACAAGTGCTGGAGAGAGAGGGCAGGTTCAGAGTCACTTTCTACCAGCCAGCTCTCCCAGGAACTCACTCAGGCCCTGGCGAGCTAACCACCTCTTAAAGGCCCCACCTTCCATTACTATTACACTGGGAGTCAAATTTCAACATGAGTTTCAGAGGGGACAGTCTATATTCAAACCATAGCACCTTCCCACTAGAAAGACTGGGACACCTCATCTCTAGGGAGGTGGCCGCATGGCTAGTCTACCCAGCATGGAAGGAGAGGACAGACTGGGAGACCACTAGTAATGCCTGCCAGTCCAAGTCCTCAGGTAACCCGGGCAACCACATGGGAGATTGAAGCTGCATAGTCAGCAAATGAGGTCCCTGAGTTCGGGGCATTGGTAGACCCATTTGCAGAGAACAGGGGAGGGCAGACAGTGGGCAGAGGGCATGAGGGGCTGGGAAGGCTTTCTCTTCTTACTCTGCCCTGTGGAGCAGGCCCTGAACTGCCAACGCTCCCACCAACATGTCCCAAGATAACCACCCCCTGCAGCATTTCATGCTTTCTTGACTTCTTCCTATCGAATCGTACCTTCTCTGTATCCCACCATTCCAGGTGAAAGTTAGATAGAATAATTTATACGAGCTCCCATGGCATTAACAGGAGCACGGAGTCCTAATCTAAAGAGGTGATAGTAATAGTTCTGTTCTGTTTCTCAGGCCACAGCTAAAACATCATGTTAAATTCTGATGGTCCCATTTTTAAAAGAAATGTTAGCCTTTTTATTTTTTCATGATCGGGAGCATGTACGCATTCGCCCACAAGAGACACAGAGAAAGAGAAGCCCTCTTGACAAGGTCTCGTCACACCACAATTCCTTTTCCCCAGCCCTCCAGCTCCTCAGGGTACCGAGTGCCTGCGTGTGCATGTGCTCAGCAGGTCCGCAACACCCCGGGGATCTGGGCCTGCAGGCAGCTGTGTGGCCTCCAGCCTTGCGTGGTACTGCTTTATCACGGCGCCACAGCAGCCAGGCCCAGAAGGTCAGCAATGTGAAATACACTTAAAGGAGGTGGCAGCGTGGCCGCAGTGGCACAGGCAGTAGCCTGCTTTTCTGCAGTACTGAGAGCCACACGACTGGCTGACCACAGGTTTGGGTCCCCAGGTAACCGGAAACCCCCCAGGTGTCCCCAAGATCCTGATGAGCTGCAGGGCTGGAAGGAAGAGATCACAGCATGATGAGACCCCAAGAGAGGAGGCCTCTCTCTCTCTCTCTCTCTCCCTCTCATGAAGGAAATAAAATAAACTTACAGGAGGGTGACAATGATAGTGAGAGTATCTCAAGAGTTTGGGGACGTGTTTGTTTGAAGAGGAAGGCCCAGAAGGCATGGGGATTGTCTTCCACAATAAAAGATCATTGCAGGGAAGAACTTGACCTGCCTATCCCATGGAGCCAAGGGGTTTGGAACACAGGGTGCTGGATGTCTGTCCCGGGGAGGCAGCCTGGGGGTCCGTAAAATAAAGGAGGTTTGGGGCCAGCAGGTGGCGTGGCAGTTAAGGGCGCTGGACTCCCACATGGCTGGCTAACTGCGATTCAAGTTCCAGACCTGGAGGCTTGCTTTCTCTTTTTCTCTTTCTCTCTCTCTCTCTCTCTTCCCTCTCTGGTCAAATTAAAATAAGTAAATGAATAAAGTTAAAACAACAGTGGAATGGAGCAGTTGTCTTGTGAGGAAGTGAGCTCCTGGCGAGAAGCATCCAAGCAGGAGCAAGGCAACTGCCGCCCCGGGGTAGAAGAGATAGGCTGGACAAAATTTGAGATTCAAGTCAGTCCCAACCATGAGTCTTTGGTTCTAGTTTCTATCCGCTGGTAACCCTGAGCAAGCCATTTATCTCTTTCAAGTCTCAGTTTCCTTACTGGTAAACACGGGAGTCCCTGCTTCACATACTTCCATAGAGGTAATGCAAGGTCCAGAGGACCAAAACGCAAAAGCCCTTTGTAGAGACACTTGAGAGTCTTCAAAAGTTCATGACAATATTACACATGGATTTCCATTTTTGGTTTTTGCTTGTTTGTTTGGGGGGGGGTGTTGCGCCAAAAGAAACATAGTTTCCATTTTCCACACACATTTTAAGGTCTTCAGTCCAAGTCAAAAGCACACCTCATGGAGAGGACACTGACAAGCTATGCTTCTGTTATTTACGGGGACATTTTAGGGACACAGAGCCTTGATCATCTAAAAGACTGAGTTGAAGTCAGGTACTTCAGACATGAAAAGCATTGTCAGTGGACAGGAAAACAAGGCTTTCCCCAAAACAGGACCTCGTGAAACACATCAGGGCACACCACCTCCACCGCCATCTATGACGAGTCTGGCCTATGCCGTATGGGCTGGGATTCTGCAAACCAGGCGGGACATGGCAACCGTGCTCTGGCCCCGAAATAAACCTCACTGGACATTTGTGTCTGTTGATTGCAGTTCTCCCGGCCCTGGATGTGCTCAGGAAAACCCCCTTCTCATTACCAACCAGTGTAGTATCTTTCCAAGTGCCCAGCAGGGGTGGGGGCCCAGGCCACATTCGGATGTGTTTCAAGGCGAGTTGGTTTCAAAGTGGGCTTTGAATAATGCCGCAGTGCAGAACCGAGCCATTGTCGAGAGGATCAATGCAGAGCTGACGTCTGTGGGCCTATTATCTGAACTGCGGGAGCTGCCCAGGAAGGGCAGGCTCACTGACCATTGTGAAGACTCACTTGACCAAAAAGCACAGGGGTGGGGGTGGCGGCCGAGCTCGCTGCTGATCGCTTCACTTTGCTGATTGTGTAACCAGGGGCTAGAGAATGTTCTATCCACCGGCGCCATGAGACTACGGCAGAGGGAAAGTTGGTGGGGCTCTGTTTCTCCTCTGCCTCTTGACAGCCGTGCCAAAACAAAAACCCAAAGTGGTCATTCGTTCTTCATTTTGCTGTCTTGACTCTGTCGGAGTCTTCATTTGCCCAGTTTATAGAATCAATTAATGTTATGTGAGGTCCCTGGAGTATACAGTGACATTTTAGAAAGCAGGATGCTTGTAATATTTTGGTAAATTGATTTCTCTCATTCAAAAAGATATACAGGCGTGATATGGAACTGCAGGCATTCAATATTACCAGGATCAAACGTTTTAACTTTTTTTTTTAAGAGAGATTTTTGCTATAGGGTGCATGTGCTCTCCAGAGAGTCAGAAGGCAAGAAATACCCCCCCAGGGGGATGGTCACACGGCAATCTCTTTTCCTCCATTCTCCTCTCAGGATTTTGGGCATGCATGCACACCCATCCCACATGTTTCTCAAGCCACCAGGTCTGGGACTTGAACCACAGGGTCAACTGCATGGGATCCAGCTGCTTTAACCACCAAGACACAGAGCCAGCCCACAAGTCCTTCTATTGATAAGGAAACTGACTTGCTCATAATCAGATTTTAGGATTCAAACCCAGTTTGAATCTAGTATTCCTTCCACTACAACGTAACACCTTTCTTTCACTTATTCGTTCATTTGGTAAACAGTGGTTGAACCCCCACTATGTGCTGGGTGTGGGTTGTAGGGACCACCAACAGGGCAGCCAATCAGGAACCACCAACAGCACAGTCTCTGCTCCTCGAGGTTACATTCCAGTGGGGGAAAACGCATTTTTTTCGATACACGTAAGTACATCTTCTAATACATCTTTTCTGGTGCTGGGCATTTAACCAGTTGTTAATAAATATTTAATAAGTGAATGAATGATGTCCTAACAGTGACCTTGGCCTGTGACTCTTCATTCCCTTCCCCAAGGCCAGACGGATGGGGTGTTCTAGCTAATAATGCACCCAGACGAAGCAAGGTCGCTCGTGGTGGATACATTAGCTCCATTCCAGAGAGCAATTTGTAACTTTTCTCATGAAGCATGAACTTGGAATAATTTCCGAATGGCAGGTGCACAAATTATTTCTCCAAGGAGAAGACAGTTTCGTCTTTCCACTTTTCATCATGCAAATCTTCCGACTGCAATTGGTAATAAGCAGAAATAGATAAATGAAATCCAAAATCCACATTTAACTGGAAGTACAGCTTTCCTCAAATAAGCAGTTGAATAGAACTGAGGGCAGGTAAGACGGGTTCTGTGTCTGAGACAGAGGTGAAGTCTACGAAAAGTCAGGGCAGAGAGGACAAGAAAGCAAGTTTTAGAAGGAATTTAATTTCAATACGGAAGTTTAGTATGCAAGGGCAGTGGGACTGTTTGTCTCTGCTCAGGCCATTAAGCAGCAGACTGAGTTGTCTTGGCAGGGTATTCAATGCCCCTCACAATCTAGTTCCCACTTGCCGTTCTAGCCTCATCTCTGCTGCTCTCCATAATGCGTTGCCCTCCATCCAGCCTGCTCCAGCTCTCCACGCCCGACTCCTCAGCTGTTCTGCAGCTCTCCTCTTTGAGCTCTGTGCCTCTGCTCAAGCTGTTTACTTTGCCTGGAGAAATCCTACTCCATCCTTCAATACCCAGTTCAAATGTCAACCCCTCTGCAAAGTCTTCCCTCGGACTAGTCAGAATTGAACCCTTCTTTCTCTGCATTCGTATGACTCTTGGCTCATGCCTGTCATGTAGCGTGTTTGAGTCTCTAGTTAGGTAACAGGTCTACCTCTCCTATAAGATTTTGTGTTCTTTGAGTCTTAATTAACTTCCAATGATCCGTGGTGCCTAAAATCATCTTCTGGGCCAGTCAGTGGTATGTGGCTAAGGCAGCTAGGTCCCACACAGTTGACTGCACAGTTCAAGTGCTGGACACAGTGACTTGAAAAACATACTAAGCCCTGCTGTGTGTGTGTGCCCCAAATCCCAAAACAAGGGAGAAGTGGAGGAAAAAAGGACTGAAGCATGACCATCCCCCATGGGGTTGCTTTTTAACTTTCCCTCTCCCTTTCTTTCTCTGTCTCTCTCTGATGAGCTCACTTGCCCTCTAGAAAAATAAATTAAAGAAGAAAAGACATATAAAACATCTTCTAGGGATTTCTGCTTCTGCCATGGTTTGAGTGTATCCCCCAGAAAGTACGCCTTGGAAACCTAATCCCCAGTGTTGGGAGGTGGAGCCTAATGGGAGATAGGTCATGAGGACTCCACCCTCATGAATGAATTAATGCTGGTTCTAAAAGGACTTGAGGTTGAGAGTTCAATCTCTTGCTATCTCTCACTCTCTCTTTGCCCTTTACTAAGAAATAGCGTAGCAAAAAGGAGCTTGCCAGGTATAGATCTCTGGATCTTGGACTTCTCAGCCTCCAGAACCATGAACCAAATCAATTTCTTTTCTTTATAAACTACCAATTTGTGGTATTTTATTATAGCAACACAAAACAAACTAGACAGCCACTAACGTCCTGTTCATTCCACTGTCTTCCTTCTATGCTTGTTGTTTTCCAGTCCGTTCTCCATAGAACTTCTACACAGATCTTGCACAAATGTGACCCTTCCCATTCTCTCTCAGGGGCTACACGAGATAAAGTCCAAATTCCAGAGCTCAATGTCTCTCTCCACTTCCTGCCTCACTCGCTAAATTGATTGCCATTCCAGCCACTTCTCATATTGGCTCCTCTGATCCAATACGCCATCATCAATTACATTGATTTCTTAACAACTTCTCAGAGCAGAGGGGGCAGGAAATTGAAATGCTAAGTGCATAGATCAGACACATCTGGGTTCAGAAATATTATAATGTAGGGAACCAGCAGTTAGCATAATGGCTATGTCGCTGGACTCCCACGTAGTCAACCGCGGTTCGCATCCCGGACCCGGTGGCTTAAAACTCACACTGGGCGCGTGTGCGTACGTGCCCAAGATCCCGAGAGGAGAATGGAGGAGAAGGGATTGCGGCGTGGCCATCCCCCCGGGGGGTGATTTCTCGCTTTCTGTCTCTATGTCTCTCTCTGTCTGTCTGGCGAGCGCACGTGCCCTATAGCGAAAACCTCTCCAAAAAATAAAAGAAATATTATAATGTAGAAAAAATCAGGTGCACCTCTAAACTGAGGAAGTACAGGAGCATGGTAGAAGAGAATGTGAGGAGGTGAGCATAGGTGCTCCCGGAGAAGCCCCCCTTGCCAGGACCTGCAGGGTCCTGGGAGTCAGGCAGCAGTGCCTGGGAGTGAGGGAGGCCTCTATGAGGTGAGCAGTATGGCCAGATTCAGTTATCAAAAAGAACATTCTGCAGTCAGTGCAGAAGGGTGGGTTGAAGGGCAAATAAGGCCCAAGACAGTGCACTGCTCACGAGAAGCTGGATCACATACGGTGCCCACAGTTAGTCTCTGTCCTGCTCAGCCTGAAACACACCGAGTCTGTGCACAAGTGCCCGAGAGCCAATGGGATGGAGGACTAGAGGGAGGCGATCGTGGTATGACCAGACTCTGTGGAGGATCCTTGCTCCTGTCTGTCTGTCTCTCTCTCTCTCTCTCTCATGCTGTATCACAAAGATTTTTTTTTAATAGGGGGTCTGGCCCTATGGTACAGCAGTTAAGATCTGTGTATCAGAAACTGGATTCCACATAGCCGACTGCGGTTCAAATCCTGGCCCCAGATGCCTGAACAACATGTTGGGTGCTTATGCTCGTGTGCCCCAGATCCTAACAGGGGGAGGAGAGGGAATCGGAGGGAAAGA
>NW_006159978.1:801937-832464 GCF_000334495.1 Tupaia belangeri chinensis | reverse complement strand
GATGAGAGGGAGTCGGAGGTAAAGAGACTGCTGCATGACCACACCCAGATGGAGAGCTCTCTCTTGTTCTCTCTCTCACTCTCTTATACACACACCATCTGGCCATGAAAAAATAAAAAGAAAAGAAAGAAGGGCAACTTACAGGAACAGGAATCAGATCAAGGACACAGCTATAGACTAGCATGATAGTGGGGTCAGACATCAGGGTATAGACTCAGAAGAAATTTGAGGAATGGGATTGTTTGGAGTCTGACTGGGAGAGGGTCTGGGGTAGCAGGAGGGGAGGAGGCATCGGGGTGGCTCCCAGGCTGTCTTGGAAAGCCAGAAGAAGCAGGTATGTGCCCTGGCAGAGGAGCCCATAGGGAGCCTTGTATCTCCTGGATCCTTAAGCCCAGGTTCAAGTCTCACACCCTTGAAGAGGCTCCAGTGTGAGTGATATGCTTATTTCATTCCACAGACTTCCAGATGGAGCCCACAGTCCAGATCCACATGGGAACGGGAATGGCCACAGAGGATTCCCATGTGCCCTTGGAGGCCGGCTCAGAGCTGCCAGGGGAAGGGAAGGAGCTTCCTTTCTGCTGGATGTTTGCGCTAAGGGGCAGACCCTCAGTGGTGCAGGGGTCGGCAGGAGCGAGCCCTACTATGACTGAACCTGCCATGAAGCTGTTGGCTCAGGTGTGCCTTGGTCCCAGCCCTGCAGAAACACATGCGGCATAGAACAATGTTTTAACTCAGCCAAGATTTTCTTTTCAGGCACAACAAGATTAAAGCTGATAATTGCCCCTCAATGTTGAATCAATTATTCTGGAATATTTGGTTAGCCCTAAGAACCAAATGCTATTTAAAACATCCTTTAAACCCACCCTGTTAATTAAGCCTCCCATTATGAGGAAGTTACAAGATTTTCTGATTGCTACTTTATAAAGCTTTTAGTTGGAAGAGTGTTGTGTCATTTTGTTCTAACACCACCGAAACCTACCTTGGAGGTGATTAGAGTAGGGGCTCTTCAAAGGAGGTGATTTCTGCTGAAGTGCACAGTGAGCTCTTTATGCAGACACTGGGGTGACAACACTAAATTCATTCTATTGAATAACTGAAACTTTTCAAAGGAAAGTTGGGGGTTGAGAGGAAGAGAAGGAAGATGAGGGACAGGGAAGGACAAAGAGAAGGACAGGAATTGAGAGGGGAGAAGTAAGGGTAGGCGTTTCCTCAATTGTAAAAATTATTTAGAGAAGAAATCGTGTAGAGCAGGTTGGTGGGGGCAGTGTCATTGAGAAGGCAGAAATGGGGGCAGATGTTCAATTTTCAAGACCCAAATTCTAGCTGCAGGTCTCTGGTTTTATTAGTTGACCTTGAACAAATAAACCCCTTTGTTCTGAGACCTGCCTGGAAAACACGCTGGTATCAAATCCCAATAGCAAGGGCTGGACAAGGGCACAGGAGCGGAACTCAAGAGGCTGCCCCACACGGGCAGGTTCTGGGTTTGTGTCCAGAGACCTCACCGAGTACGCACATGTGTGTCCTGATCCAGGGCTGGCCGCGACTGGGGTGGAACACAATATCAAGACCCTGTTTGTCTCTTTCATGCATAGACTAAACAAACATACTTCCTCACATTTTCTCCTGAAACCCTGCCTCACTGAAATGCTGGATTTTGTGGCCAGCCTGGGAAAACTGGTGCCTTACATTCACGTGCAATTCCATTGCAAACTGGCTTTGCTCATATTCTCTCTCATTTCATTGCCGGGCAGGAGTAACAGATCCCTTTCACGGGTGAGCAACCTGAGGTTCACAGAGTTTAAGTGACTTATCCAAGGACCCCAGCAAACATGTGGCAGAAATCGGTCTTGTAGTCAGTGTCCTTCCACCAAACATGACCATTTTCTTGGGCTCAGGAGTTCATTCATTCCCAAAACAACAGACCTTGTATTGTTTCTCTGTTTGAATCTCTCTGTCTAGTTGGTGAGACTTAACTCAGAAGGTCGGAGGTTCTTCCAAGTCAGAGAAGTGACCGACTGACTCCAGCAGAGGGCCTTAGCAGGAGGGTAATATACAGATGAGGGTAATATATAGATGCCGGCCTACCACACTGGCATACATTGAGTCTTGCTGAAAGAAGTCATTGGGGTCCCTGGTGGCTGTATTCATCTCCTAGGCTGCCATAGACTGGGTGGCTTAGACAACAGAAATAGATTCTCTCCGTTCTGGAGGCTGGAAGTCCAAGGTCATGTGCCATCTGCAGACTCTGGGGAAGAATGCTGTCTTGCCCCTTCCTGGCTTCCAGAAGTTGCAGGCAACCCCCCATGTTCATTGGCATGCTGCGCTACTCCAATCTCACCTCTGTCATCATCTCGTTCTCCTCTCTGTGTCCAAATGACCTCTTCTCCTCCAGACGACAGGCATTGGGTCAGTGCCCAACCCAGGGGAATGACCTCATCTTAACTCGATTACACATGCAAAGACCTCGCGTCCGAATAGGGTCACATTCACAGGTACTGAGGGTTCTGATGCCAACACATTTTTTTAAGAAACACAATTTTACCCCTAACAGTGGCTGTCCCTGTTTCCCATCACTTCCCAGGGTTTCACAAATAGTTATCAGGAAAGCTTCCCATGATGAACTCATTTCAAATGCTTTGGCTTTGAAAGAAAAATCATCTTCAGTGACTTCAAGAAAAATGGTTTTGTGTGCAACAGGGGGATTTCAATATCCTCTAGCCAATTTTTCCCAGCACCACATGACTTATAAGAAAATGAAAACCCCCTCTGTTGGAGACCATCCAGGTATGACAATCCACTTAAAGCTTGGTGGGGTTTCTAAGGCTCTTTGAATAAAGTAACTATTTGTGCATGGCATTTGTAGGGCCATGGCCCCTGCATAATTAAGATGCGCATTCTATGAGGTTATGAAAGAAAGTATCTGATCTATCTGAACATTTGTCTTCTGGTTTGGATGATGCTTTATCCCTTAAGGATTCACATTTTTGAATTGGGATGCCCCTCAACAATTCATGTGTTGAGGCTTGATTATACTGATTGTCTCGTAAAGGTGCTCAGTGAAAACTTGATCCCACGCTGGTGTCCCAGGTGAAGCCATTGGGAGTGATAAGGTCATAGGGCAGGGCCTCTTCGGTTGAGTTACGGTGGGTTAAAAAGTCAGAGAGAATGAGACCAGAGCAGAGAGAAAGACGCCCATGACGCCCATGCAGACCACACTCTGCTCCACTACAGTTCTGCCTTCTACCCATCTGCAATGCCCTTGGACTTGCCAATGACCAGAACTGTGGGTTATTAAACTTCTATTTCTTTTTTTAAAAAGAAGAATTATTTTATTTAACTTTATTTATTTATTGTAATTTGACTAGAGAGGGACAGAGCAAGAGAGAGAGAGAGGGAAAGTGAGAGAGCAAGCCTCCAGGTTCAGGATTTGAACCACAGTCAGCCACGTGGGAGTCCAGCACCCTTACCCACCATACCACCTGCCGGCCCCAACTTCTATTTCTTTATAATCCACCCAGCCTTAGGTATTTCTGTTAGTGACACAGAACAGTCTAAGACATCTTAATTCATATCTCCTGAAAAGATTTGGCTTGACCACCCTCTGCCCATGAACTGAGTTCATTTTTGCCAGAACTTTAAAGAAGGTGATGCTTTCCTTATAAGTAACGTGGACTACTGGCAAACAAATGAAATAAGCCAGTGTAGGACTGGGGGTGACATGGTGGTTAAATACTGGATTCCCACATGGCCAACTATGGTGTAAGTCCTGGACCTGGTGGCTTGAAAATCAAACCAGGGGTGTGTGTGTGTGTGTGTGTGTGTGTGTGTGTGTGTGTGCGTGTGTGCCCAAAATCCCAAGAGGAAGAGGAAGAAGGGATTAAGGCATGGCCATCCCTCCCTGCTTGCTCTGGGGGTGATTTTGCATTTTCCTTCTCTCTGTCTCTCTCTTTCTCTTTCTGGTGAGTGCACATGCCCTATGACAGAATCCAAATTTTTTTACAAAGCCAGTGTAAAAACTAAAGAAACACTGTCAATCCTCTCTCTTTATTTCTTTTAGTTTTTGCTATAGGGCTCACGCCTTCACCGGTGAGAAACAGAGAAGAAAAAGAGAAATCATCCCGCAGGGAGGATGGCCACACCACAACCCCTTTTCCTCTATTCCCCTCTCAGGCTGTTGGGCACGTGCTCAAGCACATCTGGCATGATTTTCAAGCCTCTGGGTCTGGAACTCGAACTGTGAAATCAGCCATGTGAGATCTAGTGCCCCAACCTGCACGCTGCCAAGTCCTGGCATGAAAAGCTATCTAGTCTAATTTGGGCACATATCACAATTTCTTGTGGCATTATAGAAGCAGTTTAATTTTGCAACCAGCAGTTAGCGTAATGGCTATGTCACTGGACTCCCATGTAGCCAACCACGGTTCGAGTCCCAGACCCGGTGACTTAAACTCGCGCTGGGCATGTGTGCGTGCATGCCCAAGATCCCAAGAGGAGAATGGAGGAGAAGGGTTTGCAGCGTGACCATCCCCTCTGAGGGATGATTTCTCGCTTTCTATCTCTGTCTTTCTGGTGAGTGCACATGCCCTATAGCAAAAACCTCTCCAAAAAAAAAAAAAGTTTAATTTTGGCCAGCCTAACTGGGGATGTATGAAACTGGAGCCACCTGTGTTATCTTTTGCTGCTGTGATTCCCCTCCCTTGACTTTGTATTTTTCCCTATTTTAAGGGGAAAAAAAGTCATAATACATGTTTACTGCACATGCTTTCCACTCACTCTACTTTAAGCTTCAAAAGAAACACCGCATTTGCTGATCCTCTGGACCGCATGGGAAACAGCATTTCTGTAGCCAGAAAATCGTCCCTCAGGAAACGTGCAAGATGGAAGGCGCCCCGTCCCAGAGTCAGTAGTAGGTTTTGCAAGACACATGGTCCTGCAATAGTTGGTGTTCCCTTTTCCTCCAGTCAACCCAAAGCACCTCACGTCCTGATTTTAAAACATGAAAAGAAAAGAAATTCAATGCAAATTTCACTTTTCAACCTCTCTTTAAGTCCATACCCAGCATACATGCTTCTCTTTTCTCTTCGGAATAGCTGTCTCTGTCTGGGGGTCCTTGTGAGTCAGGAGAAGCTTGTTACAAATGATTTCAACTCCTGGGATGGAACATGGCACTAAACCAATCAATGCTTCCAGAGGCACTGGCCATGGCCACAGTGATTGGTTCAGGCATGAGCAGTGGCTTGAGTGGGTCCAATCAGAGGGGATCTCAAAACTTTCATTGCAAGGGCTAAGACAAAGATCCTCCAGCCCCACTTGGCTGGGAGTGAGGGATACTGTTACTTTGGCAGCCCCTCTGTACTCAGGAGCTATGCCAGACTTTGGGTGAAGTCAGCACAATGGATGAACGGAGAACAGATAGTCCTTGGTACCATCCTTGCCAAGTTGCTGGATCAAGTCTCATGTAAAACTCTCCCTTCCTTTGCACTATTTAGTTACGAGGTTCATTAAACTCCCTTTATTAGTTAAGTCTCTTAGCGTTTTCCAGTATTTTTAACTGATAGATCTTTCTCCCCTACCTTATTTATCTTTGCTATCCTTTTCTACGCCTACCAACGCTCAGTTGATAATATAAGGGGTCTTCAAAAAGTTTATGGGAAAATGTGTATTATGAAATAACTGTGCATAGATATCTGAAATTTTTTGCACCAAAATAAACTCATACTTTAATTCCATTTCCCACAAAGTCCCCCTATATGTTTGAGACATGTCGGGTCTGAGGTGCCTGAATAACAGTCAAGTGGCAAGAATGAGAAGAGTGCTGTCCCGTAGAACTCTCTGCAACAGTAGAAAGGTTCTTGCTCCCCAGTGTCCAACACAGTTGCCGTACCCAACCATCGAGCCTTAAAATATGGCTTGTGTGAATTGACATTTAAGTTTATTTTGGGGAATTTGAATTTAAATAGCCACATGCAGCTAGCAACCACAATATGGAGCAGCACAAACCTTGAAGGCATTAAAAACATGCATACTAGAAATTTGGAAGTCTGGAAGTCTCAAAGCTGCTTGGAGGGCATGGAGTGAGAAGTGAGTGAAAGACAGCCATTGGGAGAATCAATATTCAAGCACAAGTGGGAGAAAAAGGAGCCAGCGAAGGATACTAAGAACCTGGGATGATGGGGGCCAGCAGGTGACGTAGTGGTTAAGGTGCTGGACTTCCACATGGTCAATCACAGTTCAAGCCCTGGACCAGGCAGCTTGCTTTCTCACTTTCCCTCTCTCTCTGTGCATCTCTCTCTGGTGAGCACACATGTGCTATCTAAAATTAAACAATAATAATTCATAATAATAATAAAATTAATGAAATATTTTTTAAAAAGAACTGAGATGAGAAGAAGGGATGAGATACAGGCACCCTGAAAGCTAAGAGAGGCACATTTAAACAAAGGAGGGGTCAACAATAACATCACAGGACCAGCAGTTAGCATAATGGCTATGTCGCTGGACTCCCACATAGTCCACCACGGTTCGAGTCCTGGACCCGACAGTGTGCGTGCGTGCCCAAGATCCCAAGAGGAGAATGGAGGAGAAGGTATTGTGGCATGGCCATCTCCCCTAGGGGGTGATTTCTCTCTTTCTGTCTCTCTGTCTCTCTCTGACTTTCTGGCAAGCGCACGCATCCTATAGCAAAAACCTCTCAGAAACAAAACAAAACAATAACATCACATGCATCATGGGAGAAAATAAGACAAGCGTCTGTTAGCATCACCCACCGGAGGGAACTGTTCTTTGGAGGAGTAGCTGCATGATGGGAAGGGAAAGCTAGATGGCTGAGACATCAGCACTGAGACTGTCAGTCATGGTTATAAATGACCAGAAAGCAAAACTCGGACCATGGCCTACACAGGACACATCAGCCAAGAAGCAACTAAATTCATACTCCCTGGGTCTTTGCCTTGTTCATCTTGACATGTTTCTAGGGGATATAGCAACATTTTCCCCAACTACCCCTTTCGATGTTTTGTCAGGTCAAATATGGCTTCCTAGAAGACAATGGTAGAGTCCCCAGGCTTGTAACTCTGGTCATAATATCTGTACTGTGGGTTTAGGCCAAGAAGCAGCAATTCATTCCAAATCACCCTTTTCTCTTTTCTATCTCTGATATATATTTATTTGGGGCTTCTATTTTTAGCCTGTCTGAAGGGGGAAAAAAAGTAATGGGAATTTGCAGGATTTATTGCACAAATTACTTCTCTGGCTCCCTCTGACCTCCATCAAGGCTCTGACAGTGGCATTGTATTTCTTATTTATTAGATTTTTAAGTGCTCTGTTAGGTAGTTTACAAGCTTTTCTTAATGTCTCTGCAACCCAAGTGCACAACAGCCACTGAGAATTGATCACAGGTCATATCTGGCCCATCTTTAAATCTAAATCACATGAAGTCTTCTTCAGCTCCATTCTGGCTTGCTCATAGAGGTTGTTTTGAACCTTACCAAAAAACTCAAGGAGACTAGGCTCAAAGTTAGTTATAATATACACACACTGTATGGTTCCTCCTTAACAATAATTATTTAAGAACAACAACAACAACAAAAAAAAACCTAAATGAGTCCCTGCAAGACATTGTATTTTCCACTATAAGAGACCCACAGTTCACCATTTAACTTCTAAATTATAACGAAGTCTTTCAAAGCACTCTCCCTCAAATGGAACTCATTTTCAGGCGCTCTCTATCCAGACTCTCCTCAGGACACAAGAACAAACCATCATGGAATGGTTAAGACATCCTACCCCTTGGTGGGCCTTGGGGACACTTCAGAGTTTGGGCCCTAGCTCCCACCCATGGTTGCGTTCTACGCTGCTTCCCCACCCTGGGCCGTAGCTGATATTGAGTCTTTTCAAGCTCGTTACTGTAGCACTTGGCCTTTCTCTGCTTCCCACGCCTTTTCCTACCTATCCACCAGCCAACTTCTATTGATCCTTTATAGTGTGGGTACATTGCCTTTGGCTTGTTTATGTGTCTTTCTCTCTCACTAGATTCTCCCATGGTGGGGGGCATGTCTCATTCACTTATCCTCAAAGCCTAGCACAAGGCTCGGTGCTTAATAGCTATTCTCCAAGTGTGGCTGGATGGAGAACGAGTGAATGAATGAATAGGTGATGACTCTGAAAGCCAAAGCCAGGCCTACAAGGTCATTGCAAAGCAGATTTCCGGGGCAAATACACGACAAGTTTAGATTCAAGCAAAATCTTTTCTAAGAGCAAAGAAAGCATACTGGGACGAGGTGCCGGACTAACAGCTAAGAGACAGGATCCTGGGGTTGGCCCTGGCACCGATGCCCCATGTGACTATGGATAGGTCACTTTCACCTCCAGCTTGCCAGTGTAAATTAGAGAATGTGACCCCTAATCACTAATATCCCTTCAAGCTCTAACTTCTTTCAATCCCAAACCTCGTATGCTGCCGACACAACAGGGCAGATATCAGTAAGTACCAGATCCAGAGAGAGGAAGCTGTCTTCGCAATCACAATCTAGCTTGTTTCAAACATTAGAACAAAGATGTTGTCTATACCTCTTTATAAACACTTCACTTTTTAACCCAGTACTCCTTTCCTCTACCCAGCTCAGAAGTATAGCGGAGGCTCCACAGATACGGATTAATTGATCAAAATAATTCCAGGTTGGCTTCCTCCATTCTTCGTCAATCTTTCAGTCATTCATCAATTTATTTATTTATTCAATCATCTACCCATCCGTCTATCCATCCATCCTTTTTTTAAAAGGGTTTTTAAATTTCATTTTAGTTCTTCTTTCACTTATTTTGATTTGACCAGACACCATACACACACACACACACACACACACACACACACACACAGAAAGCCACCAGGTCCAAGATTTGAACTGCGGTTAGCCATGTGGGAATGTCTAGCGCCTCAACCACCATGCCACCTGATGGTCCCTATCCACCCATCCTTATACTCACTCAGTAAGTAGTTAAGTACCTCTACGTGCCCAGCACAGTACCAAGTATTAAGGTAGTGACAGTTGCCATTTTGGATGACAGACGCATGCCCATCCTGGGGAGGAGTGAGCTATGCTGTGGGAGTGCTCCCTCCAAATGGCTCTTTATCAAACACTTCTATTAGGAAAAGGGGTAAAAATAACGTGGGTTCCCATCACCCACTGAGGAAGAATATGGGAACCAGGAATGGTTACCCCAGACAAGAGAACCTTACATCCTTGAAGACTTTTTCTAGGTGACACAGCAAGGCCATCCCCTGGAAGTTAGAGAAGCAGATGTCAGCTTAACATATGAAAAGCCAGCTAGCAGAGCAATCTGAAAATGGAATGGGCTGCCTGAGAAGGTAATGAGTTCTCTGGCTCTGGAAGTAATTGCGCAAGAGCTAGATAATCATCATTTGCTGGGGATGTCACAGAGGGAATTCAAGCATGGAGTGGAAGGGTTGGACAAGGTGACCTTCAGTGCTCCTTTCTCACTCTGAAGTTTCAGAAGCCTAAGAAACAAGACATAAGGTTTGTGTCCAGCTCATTACTCAGCCTGCCCCTTCACTGCCTCTATTGCACAAATTACTTCTCTGGCTCCCTCTGACCTCCATCAAGGCTCTGACAGTGGCATTGTATTTCTTATTTATTAGATTTTTAAGTGCTCTGTTAGGTAGTTTACAAGCTTTTCTTAATGTCTCTGCAACCCAAGTGCACAACAGCCACTGAGAATTGATCACAGGTCATATCTGGCCCATCTTTAAATCTAAATCACATGAAGTCTTCTTCAGCTCCATTCTGGCTTGCTCATAGAGGTTGTTTTGAACCTTACCAAAAAACTCAAGGAGACTAGGCTCAAAGTTAGTTATAATATACACACACTGTATGGTTCCTCCTTAACAATAATTATTTAAGAACAACAACAACAACAAAAAAAAACCTAAATGAGTCCCTGCAAGACATTGTATTTTCCACTATAAGAGACCCACAGTTCACCATTTAACTTCTAAATTATAACGAAGTCTTTCAAAGCACTCTCCCTCAAATGGAACTCATTTTCAGGCGCTCTCTATCCAGACTCTCCTCAGGACACAAGAACAAACCATCATGGAATGGTTAAGACATCCTACCCCTTGGTGGGCCTTGGGGACACTTCAGAGTTTGGGCCCTAGCTCCCACCCATGGTTGCGTTCTACGCTGCTTCCCCACCCTGGGCCGTAGCTGATATTGAGTCTTTTCAAGCTCGTTACTGTAGCACTTGGCCTTTCTCTGCTTCCCACGCCTTTTCCTACCTATCCACCAGCCAACTTCTATTGATCCTTTATAGTGTGGGTACATTGCCTTTGGCTTGTTTATGTGTCTTTCTCTCTCACTAGATTCTCCCATGGTGGGGGGCATGTCTCATTCACTTATCCTCAAAGCCTAGCACAAGGCTCGGTGCTTAATAGCTATTCTCCAAGTGTGGCTGGATGGAGAACGAGTGAATGAATGAATAGGTGATGACTCTGAAAGCCAAAGCCAGGCCTACAAGGTCATTGCAAAGCAGATTTCCGGGGCAAATACACGACAAGTTTAGATTCAAGCAAAATCTTTTCTAAGAGCAAAGAAAGCATACTGGGACGAGGTGCCGGACTAACAGCTAAGAGACAGGATCCTGGGGTTGGCCCTGGCACCGATGCCCCATGTGACTATGGATAGGTCACTTTCACCTCCAGCTTGCCAGTGTAAATTAGAGAATGTGACCCCTAATCACTAATATCCCTTCAAGCTCTAACTTCTTTCAATCCCAAACCTCGTATGCTGCCGACACAACAGGGCAGATATCAGTAAGTACCAGATCCAGAGAGAGGAAGCTGTCTTCGCAATCACAATCTAGCTTGTTTCAAACATTAGAACAAAGATGTTGTCTATACCTCTTTATAAACACTTCACTTTTTAACCCAGTACTCCTTTCCTCTACCCAGCTCAGAAGTATAGCGGAGGCTCCACAGATACGGATTAATTGATCAAAATAATTCCAGGTTGGCTTCCTCCATTCTTCGTCAATCTTTCAGTCATTCATCAATTTATTTATTTATTCAATCATCTACCCATCCGTCTATCCATCCATCCTTTTTTTAAAAGGGTTTTTAAATTTCATTTTAGTTCTTCTTTCACTTATTTTGATTTGACCAGACACCATACACACACACACACACACACACACACACACACACACAGAAAGCCACCAGGTCCAAGATTTGAACTGCGGTTAGCCATGTGGGAATGTCTAGCGCCTCAACCACCATGCCACCTGATGGTCCCTATCCACCCATCCTTATACTCACTCAGTAAGTAGTTAAGTACCTCTACGTGCCCAGCACAGTACCAAGTATTAAGGTAGTGACAGTTGCCATTTTGGATGACAGACGCATGCCCATCCTGGGGAGGAGTGAGCTATGCTGTGGGAGTGCTCCCTCCAAATGGCTCTTTATCAAACACTTCTATTAGGAAAAGGGGTAAAAATAACGTGGGTTCCCATCACCCACTGAGGAAGAATATGGGAACCAGGAATGGTTACCCCAGACAAGAGAACCTTACATCCTTGAAGACTTTTTCTAGGTGACACAGCAAGGCCATCCCCTGGAAGTTAGAGAAGCAGATGTCAGCTTAACATATGAAAAGCCAGCTAGCAGAGCAATCTGAAAATGGAATGGGCTGCCTGAGAAGGTAATGAGTTCTCTGGCTCTGGAAGTAATTGCGCAAGAGCTAGATAATCATCATTTGCTGGGGATGTCACAGAGGGAATTCAAGCATGGAGTGGAAGGGTTGGACAAGGTGACCTTCAGTGCTCCTTTCTCACTCTGAAGTTTCAGAAGCCTAAGAAACAAGACATAAGGTTTGTGTCCAGCTCATTACTCAGCCTGCCCCTTCACTGCCTGCCATACTTTGGGGTCCCCAAAGTCCCTTAATTCAGCTAGAGATCAGTCAGCAGAAAATACAATAGCTTCTCATCAGATCAGTTGGTTTGCACCTGGGACAACAGTTTAGCTAGGCCAGCCCCATGTCCTAGGGGTCAAGGGAGCTGGATCCCACATGACTGAATGAGAGGTTTGAATCCTGGCCCTGGTGACTTGAAAAATATGCCAGTCACGTGTGCATGTGTGTCCTGAATCCCGATAGGATGAGAAATGGAGAAGGGGTGGTGGTGTGACCATTCCCCATGGGGAGGTGCCCTCTTCCTCTCCCTCTCTGTCTCTCTCCAGTGAGTGCACATGCCCTCTGGCCAGATAAATAAGAATGATGATGATGATTTCTAAAACTGAAAATACTTTAGCAGTAGGAACCCTCAGAGGTGTAAAATCCTCGACCAAGAAAAAACAGAGGGAAGAGATCTGCCCTGAAATAAATCAGAGGGGTGGAACCAGCAAATAACGTAATGGTTACGTCGCTGGACTCCCACGTAGTCAGGTGCAGTCTGGGTACCAGGTGACTTGAAATTCACACAAGGTGTGTGTGCGTGCCCAAAACTTCAAGAGAATGAAGGAGAAGGTATTATGGCGTGGCCCTCCCTCTGGAGGATGATTTCTCAATTTCTGTCTGTCTCTCTGGACAAGCACATGTAACCTATTGCAAAAATCTCTCTTTTAAAAAATATATTTTGGGACCAGCAGTTAGCGTAATGGCTATGTCATTGGACTTCCATGTAGTTGACCACAGTTCGAGTCCTGGACCCGGTAGCTTAAACTCACACCAGGCGCATGTGCGTGCATGCCCAAGATCCCGAGAGGAGAATAGAGGAGAAGGGACTGCAGCGTGGCCATCCCCCTTGGGGGGTGATCTCTCACTTTCTGTCTCTCTGTCTCTTTCTGTCTTTCTGGGGAGTGCACACACCCTATAGTGAAAACCTCTCAAAAAAAAAAAGAAAGAAAAAAAAATATTTTATATATATGAAATTCTAAAGAGGGGTTTCAACCCCACTCACTTCTTCAGACTGAACTTGTCCCTGAATTCACAAGGTCAGGCAGAAATTTCCCAGCATGATGGGGTCCCCAGAAACCAGGAAAAGGCTGCAGTCTACGTGTCTCAGCCTGTTGGACCATCTCGGCTGCTTATGGGGTAACAGGTTTGCTAAAACCAGGCTTGCCCCTCTCATTCATTCCTGGGTGGGTTGGCCACCCTCTTAACATGCAAACCTGAGATTGCCTTTCTTCATATTAATAATTAAAGCAGTTGGGCCAGCAGGTGGTGTGGTGGTTAAGGTGTTGGACTCCCACAGGGCTAACTGTGGTTCAAGTCCCAGACCTGGTGGATTTCTCTCTCTCTCTCTCTCTCTCTCTCTCTCCTTGTCTCTGGTGAGCACACATGCCCTGTAGGAAATTTTAAAAGAATAATAAATAAAACTAAATTCTTTTTAAAAATAGAGAATATTTAAAGCAGACAACATAACAGCAGCAAAACAAACCAGCTCTGAGCGGCTCCCCAGGAATCTCCCTGCCCACACGGACCACGGGGGCCAGAGGGGCAGCCCTGATGGAGAGCTGGCCCTTCCCCTACATTGACCCACACAGGAGATCTAGCTGCATCCCATAACTTTCTCACTCCTCAGCAGCAGGGGCAGATGAAAGTGACTGTCTGGAGACTGGGGCTTATTGGAGAAATAAATCTCTTTGGCTAAATACAAACCGTGCAAAGCAAAGGAAGGAACTGCTTTTTAATGACCCAGGTTTAAATGAAGCTCAGCAGCCTACGCAGAACCCCAATTAAGAAGAGACGGGAAAGTCGGGTCCAAGAGACCACTTCAACTGCCATGAGTGCTTACTGAGTACACGCCAGATAGCGGGAAGGGTGTTGGTCACTGGCATCTTAAAGATGAGAAAGCAGCTCCCCTTGACCTCCAGGGACTGGTGCTGGAGGAGTAGGGGGCTGCAGTGGGGGGATTTGGGGGACAACAGAACAGGCTTAGCCCCGCTCATGGTGTGAGGTCGGGCTGGGGAAACAAACCCTGCTCATGGGTGAGGGCAGGGAAGGCTTCCAGAGGAGTTGCTGTTTGACCTTGTCCTGAAAAATAGGAAGTCTGCGAGAGAGAAAAGGAGCATTCTTCAGAAGGAAGAGTGTGTCCGGAGGCCTGAGAAAGGGTAGGCCCACGATGTCGGGGAGCCATGTCAAGCTCAACGTGAGTCTGGCTGTGAAAGTGGAAGCTGGATAGCCAGACCAGAGCCCAGCTGTGAAGGTCGCGGGTGACAAATAATCCAGACTTCATTCTGTAGCCAGAGGCTTGCAAACCGAAGGGCGAAGGATCCTCGAGGAAGCATAGCTCAAATTCAGATTCCAGGGCCAGCCAGCCGAGGCACAGCGGTGACAGCACTCTGTGATGCTGCACCCGGATGGAGGGGCCACAGTTCCTCCCCGGGCCTCCCCATACACGCAGGGTGCCCGTGTGGTTGCCTGTGATCCGCGCTGGCTGCGGCTGAAGGAGGCTCACAGTGTGAAGTCCCTGTTAGAGGGCTGGCCTCTCCCTCCCTTTGACTCTCTTTCTCTTTCATGGAAGAAATAAAATAAAAGGAATTTAAAAAGAAAAGAAAAGAAAGAAAAAAGTTATTTGTTCAAAGACCACACCCCCGAAGATTCTGATTGTGTAGATCTGGGGTGGGACCTGGAATCCTGCATTTGGACAGGCACTGCTGGGGGCAGGGGGCAAGGAAGGAGCGTGGCTTAGGGTTGGGGACGTCCAGGCTGAGGCCTGTGGGACACACCCCGGAGGAGAAGGGAGTGGAGAGCGGCTCCACTGGGCCTTTGGGGCGCAGGCAGGACGGGTCCTGGCGGGCCACCAACAAGGCCTCTCTCTGGTGGACCTCCACGTCACCTAGAGCAATGAGCCCAGGAAAAGTAACCTGGGCCGAGGAGAAGGGTAGGGCAGGATCTGCCTGCTCAGTGGCAGTCCCGGGGGAGGGTGGCAGTCCCAAGAGAGCCAGACCTCATTTATGTGTTTTGCCACTAATTAAGCCTGAGGCCCCAAGGCAGGGCAGGGCTGGTGTGGAGGCTTGGAGCAAAGCTGGAACACAAACAAGTGGCAAGAGGCAAGCTGGCCTGCTCCCTCCCCCACCCAGTGACGTTGCAGGCGACACACCAGTCCCGGTGGTTCTGCCCCAGCCAGGGCCTCCAGGTGACCTGGCTTCTTGGGCCATTGCCTGCTACTTGGCACAGGTAAGCCGGCTCCGAGGAATTGTTCTTTCAGCCGCGTTTCCTCGCCCACAGGCTCCTGTGCCAGAGGCCTCTGCACTGACGGAACTGTCATCTGAAGTCATGACCGGTGGCCAGATGTGCCAGCACCTCCGTGACAGGCAGGAGAAGCGGTGAAGGCAAAGACGTGCCCCTCCTTCTGTGACCCGGGCTGCCAATCACTAGCGCTGTGTCCGGTGTCGCTTAGCCAGAGAAAGGCTGACTCCCCAAGAGGGCGAAAGCCGGCACTGGGGTGGCGCCCCAGAGCGGTTTGTCTCAGCCCTGTGTAGCAGCCCCCATGCAAAGGTACACTGAGCACTCTCTTTACCTGTAAATAAATTTGGGGCCAGCAGATGGTGTAGCGGTTACGTGGCTGGACACCCGCGTGGCTGACCATGGTTAGAGGCCCAGACCCAGTGGCTAGTAAGTCACTCCAGGTGCATGTGTGTGCGTGCCCAGGATCCTAGGATTGGACGAGAAGGGACTGCAGTATGGCCATCTCCTCTAGAGAGTAGCTTCTCACTTTCCCTCTCACCGTCTCTGTCTCATTCTCTCTCTGGCAAGCACATGTGCCCTAAAGCAAAAACCTCTTAAAAAAGAAAAAAAAAACAAAAAATACAATCCATAGACAGCGTGACATCTAACTCAGAAATTCAAGATCTATTGCCCTGACCGTGATAGAAAGGATACAGGAAAGTGGATTATAAATACACCAGAAGACACCATCAGGCGGGCACCTGTGTGCCTCACCAGAAATGTCACGGGCAAAACAGTGACACATGCAAAGTGGCGAAGTGTCACATCCAAACACCAGAAGAGGAGCCATGAGTCAGCAGATCTGTGATCTAAAGCTTAGAAGCGTGAACAATGTTTGGTGAGGCTTCAAACAAAATAAAGCGCAGCCTTCCCTCGATTTGTTGGCTGTGCATTCCTGTAAAAAGTGTACACTTACGCTTTCTCACTTTTCCTCTCACTCTCTCTCGCTCTGTCCCTCTCTGGTCAAATTTAAAGAAAGAAAGAAGAGAAAAGAAAGAAAGAAAGAAAGAAAGAGAGAAACAAAGTTAAATAAAATAATTCTTTTAAAAAAAGTGTGCATTCATACTTTGCAAAAACAAATGTTTGATGTTTATATGTAAAATAGAATTCGATGCTGGGTTCTGTGCTTAGAGTTTTGTGTTTTGTTTTGTTTTTTTTTAAGTTTTTGTTAGCGGGCATATACACTCACCAGAGAAAATGAGAAATCACCCCCCACCCCAAGAAGGATGACCACACCGCCATCCCTTCTTCTCTATTCTCCTCTTGGGATTTTGCGCATGCACACTCACCTGGTGTGATTTTCAAGCTATCAGGTCCGGGACCCGCACCACATGGTTGGCCATGTGGGATCCAGCCAGCTTACCTCTGTCCCTCCTGCTGGGCCTATAGTTTTGTTTTTTTCTTTTCTTACCTTCATGAATGTTCAACAGATAGCAGAAAGACGTGAATGACACAGGACGGTTCATTGTGAAACTGGCCCCCTCTGCTCCTGCCCACTAAATGCCATGGGGTCCCCCTACTACAAGGTCACTGTGACAACTCGAAACGTGCACCCGTGGATTTTCAAAACGCCCCCTAGGAGTGGGGCTGCCCCTCAGGACTAGCGCTGTGGAGCTCACAAAGCTCTGTCCTATACATGAACCGACTGGGGCCTCTCAAAGTTGAGGGAAGCCAAGCACACGGGGATCTGAGGCCCAGAGAGATAACGTCATGCCTTGGTTCATGGGCGTTGGCAGCAGAGGCCCAGAACTTCAGAACTGGGGGGCTGAGCAGTATTATGAGATGTAGGATGTCCCTGCAAAGGGCAGATGTTGAAGCCTGTCTGTCGCGGTACCTCGCCATGTGACCACATTTGAAAACAAGGCCTTTAAGAAACAATTAAGGTAAAATGAGGTCATGGGGTGGGTTCCAGTGCCATATGACTGGTGTCCTTGTAAGAAAAGGAGATTAGGACACAGATGCACACAGAGGGAGACCACGTGAAGACACAGGGGCGAGGTGGGCGTCTACAAGCAGGGGAGACAGAGGGGCCTTCGAAGAAACCAACCTTGCTGACACCTCAGTCTAGGACCGCTAGCCTCCAGAACGGTGAGAAAACGGGTTTAAGACACCTGGGCTGTGGTTCTTTGTCACAGCAGTCTGAGCAGCTTGGTCCAGATGGGCTGTAGATCACCGAGCCCCTCTATCTGCCCTGGGATTCCCGGGAGCCAATCTCGTGGTTTCCCACCAACCGTCTCCACACACCGCGGGGCTGAAAATGCAGACACGGCACTTCACTCCACAACCCCATGACGTCGCTCTGGCCCCACCAGGTGAACTCAGCCTCCCGCAAGCACCAGCGGAGTCAGCAGGGAGACCGTAACGACCTCAAATTGTTTCTCAAACGTTACCCAAAATCGTATGGCCAAGACGAGGCCAGGTTAGGCTAATTAATTACCCAACGTATGTTAATTACCACATTCGTGTCCATGTACCATCTGCTTGACCAAAGGACAGCAGTCATTGCCTGGGACTCTGGGACTCATCAGGTGTCCCGACTCACGTCTGGAAACTGGCATTTTGTCTTCACATCTTGCCCTCCCTGAGGGTGGAGCAGAAGAGGGGGTGCCACCTGACTGCCAGACCCCCATGGTAGCTGCTGGAGTCTCTGCTGTCCGTTCCTAGCTTCATGGGGCTGTGGCCACACCGCCTCAGGCCCACCGTGCTGGGACAGCTCTAAGTAAACATGTCATCTCATGTTTAGGCAGGGGCATCCCCAGCAAAGCCACCTGAGTCCCCAGATGTCCCAGCTCCGGTCATCCCCCCACATCTGGCTCTGTGGGATTCAGAATTCTCGCGTCCTTTCCCCTGAGGTCTCCTTGGCTTCCTGCACAAGTTCGCACAGTGGATGAAAGCACAGAGCGAGGGCCCCGCCCCTGATCCCCGCAGAGCCACACTGCGGCTACATCTAATGGCCGCGTTTGACCTCTCACTGACATCTGTCACCACTGAGCTCATCCTCCTCGGAAATACCCATCGCCCTGGCTGCCCAGCCACCAGCCACTCCCTGCTGATCCTGCGTTTGTTCCTCAAACCAATGACCTCTGTGTGTTAGAGCGCTGGGGGCACTCGGGGTCAGAGCTGAGACTCCTCCTCCTCTTGTCTACACTCAGGCCTGGGGGAGTCTCGTGTCTTTACAAACCATCTGTGCACTGATGATTCCAAATGTCTCTCCGGCAGGTCTCACCTTCGAACTCTGCACTTGACTGTCCTGTGGCTCACTCAAGTCCAGTGGGCTCTGACGTCACCTGTCCACCCTGGACTCCTGAGCGCCCCTCTCCACAGACCAGTGCCCCTCATGGCTGACCCTCTCCTCAGTGTATGTCAGTTCCATTCACCCAGGTCCTAGTGCCATCTCACTATGGCCTAACCAGCGGGCTGCTCAGCATTTCTGAGACTGAGTCTTCTCATCTGTAAAATGAGACACTAGTTTTACCTCCATAGAATTGTTATAAGAATTAAATGATTTAGGGGCAGGCAGGTGGTATGATGGTTGAAGCTCTGGATTCCCACATGGCCAACCGCAGTTCAAGTCCCGGATCTGGTAGCTTGGTTTCTCTCTCTGTCTCTCTCTGATCAAATCGAATAACAATAATAAATAAAATTAAATAATTATTTTTTAATAAAAAGAATTAAATGAGTTAAACTTAGAACAGGGTCTGCAACACAGGAGCTACTATAATTTGTTATAAGTATTTGTTAAGCGAAATCTGTCCCTGTCTCCTCTCTGTCTCTCACACCTCACATCTAACCCATCAGGAAATCTTGCTTGCTGTACCCACAAAACAACACCTAACTACTCACCACCTCCCCTGGAGCCCCGCGGGTCCAAACCAACCATACTTAGTATGTGTATCCAGTTACACAACCACGACCACTGTCTAGTTTGAGGACGTTTCCTTTCGTGCCCGGTTTCTCAGTGTAATGCTCTGAGGTCTGTCCATGTTGTATCATGGGTATGTTTGTTCCTTGTTATACTGAGGAGGTTCCATTGTACTGATTTTGTCTCATGCTTGCAATAGCCTCCTCAGGGGTCTCCCCGCCCCCGCCCCCTCTATTCTGAGCACAGTAGCCAGACTGAGTAGCACAGGCCAGTCAAAACCTACACCCTCCCAAGGTTCTCATCTTAGAGTAAAAGCCAGAGTCCCCACAGAGGTGTCTTAGGGCACTCAGGCTGTGCTAACAGAAAGCACAGACCAGGCAGTTTAAACAACAGACATCTCCTTCTCACGGTTCTGGAGGCCAGAAATCCCAGACCAGGTTGCCAACAGGGCTGGGTCCTGGTGAGCCCTCTCTTCTGGACTTGCAGATGGCTCCCTTCTCTGTGTCCTCACTAGTCCTGCCTTGGTGTGTGAGGACAGATAGAGAGAGAAAGCTCTCTCTCTTCCTCTTCTTATAAGCCCAATAACCCTATCAGGTTATCACCCCATCCTTAAGACTCTTTTTTAAAAGAATGATTTTATTTATTATTATTATTTTAACTTGCTATAGTTATCAGAGAGAGATGGGGCGGGAGTAAGAAAGCAAGCCACCAGGTCTGGGACTTGAACCACCGTTGGCCCTGTGGGAGTCCATCACCCCACCATGCCACCTGCTGGCCCCATGACTTTTAATATGAATTACCTGGGGCCAGCAGATGGTGTGGTTGTGGAGATGCTGGACTCCCACATGGCCGACTGCAGTTTGAGTCCAGACCTGCAGCTTGCTTTCTCACTTTTTCTGTCTCTCTCTGGTCAAATTAAAAAATAATAATAGCAATAAATAAAATAATTCTGGAAAAAATTAAAAAAAAAAAAACATTAATTACCTCCTAAAAGCCCTGTCTCCAAATAGTCACGCTGGGGGTCAGGGCTTCAATACATGAATTAGGAGGAGGACAATTCAGTCCACAGCAACAGGCCAATGAGGCCTCAGGCAATTCAAACAAGGGGTAGGGTGGGGAGACTTGCTTTGCTCTGAAGGCCTCTATCTGTTGCTCCCAACCTTGGGAGGGGTCACAGTGAGAGGAGGACATACAGCACTTCAAGCTCCACCTGGTTTCAGCCAGAACTTCGCCTTTTAACTGTTTATATAGACCTTCCCCCAAGATTTCTTTTTTTTTTTTTTGAGAGATTTTCATTGTAGGGCGCATGCGCTTGCCAGACAGACAGAGAGAGACAGAGAGACAGAAAGCGAGAAATCACCCCCCAGGGGGGATGGTCACACCGCACTCCATTCTCCTCTGGGGATCTTGGGCACACATGCACACGCGCCCGGCGTGAGTTTTAAGCCACCGGGCGGGTCTGGGATGCGAACCGCGGTCGACTACGTGGGAGTCCAGCGACATAGCCATTACACTAACTGCTGGTTCCCCCCCAAGATTTCATTTTAACAGAGACCTTGAAAACCGGAGCGATCCAGCACAGACCTGCAGAACCGTCCGTGGTGGGGAATGTCCTGCCTCTGCAGCACCCAGTGAGGAGCCGCTGGCCACGTGAGCTGCGGACGCTTGACGTGCAGCTTGTGTGCCTGAGGACTTGGATCCTGGCGCTGCTGAACGGACGGTCACACACTGACACGGAAGTGGCCACGTGTGGCTAGCGGCTGTCGTACTGCATGGCACAGCAAGGCGCTGAGGGGCCCACGAGGGTTTTCAGGTGGGAGAAGACAGCCAGAGCTATGCTGTGGAGGCAGCCTGGCCCCACAACTACCTTAAGAAGTGGATTTTTTTTTTTTAAGAAATGTTTTTAATTTGCCATCCCCCTGGGGGATCATTTCTTACTTTCTGTCTCTGTCTTTTTGGCGAGCATACACGCCCTATAGCAAAAACCTCTCCAAAAATAATAATAATAATAATCTGTCGAATAGGTTTATAAGGGTGGACAGGCGTTTTAAGGTTTTCCAATGAATGACGGGATCAATCTCAAAGGACAGGCACTATTTGATGGAATTATAGGAGAGGGTGAGGGGGGCGCTGGAAATACCGCCCCCTCCCAGATGTCCCCACAATGTGGTCATATGTCCTTAGCTGAACACTCCACCTAAGTGCCTGCCGACAAGAGCCTGGCCTGCTCTTCATATGCCGGCGCCAGCGTGGAATCCCCGTGAACGAATGAATTAACAAATGAGGGGCTGAGCCAGGGGACAAATACGTTGGGTATGAATGCATTTCCTCCTTGCCTGGGTTTCCTCACCTGTGAAGCGGGATAATAATAGCTCCTGCCTCAGAGATTTTACGAGAGTGAGACGAATAAATATTTGTAAAGTGCTCGGACTCATGCCAGCCATAGAATAAGTGCTACGCGTTTGTTACCTAAAGTGGAAAAGCACACAACTCTCCGCTACATCCTGTTCCATCTTTGCGTAACTCCTGCTTAAAAATTAATTCTTAAACCGAGTGGTAGTCTGCAACTTCCCTGGAACCTGGAACTACACTGGAACCCGCCACTTTGCGATGAAAGCTGATCCCTCTCTCCTACCACAGCCTTTTGCTTCCTGTCCCCTCCCTTTCCCAGGCTGACGTCTATCCTTCTTGACCTGGTCAAGTTGAGGGGTATCGCAGCCACCTCCTCTGTTCTAGCCACCACCTTCTTCCAGAGGTGTGCCAATATTCTCAGCCCTGGAAGGTGGGAGCCAATGCTTGCTCTTGAGAGAAGGAAGAGCTGCTGCACCCCAGGGCTGCCAGCCTCAACTCCATACTTGCCACGCTCTGTCCCTGCCCTGGGAGTACAGGCAGGGCTCAACCCAGACTCAGCCCTGCGGGAGCCCCCAACCCAGGATGGAAAGGTACTAAAGACATAGTGGGGCATGAGAGCTGGCTGCAAGGATTGGGGCTCAACCTGAGGGCTGGGAACACCAACCAGCAGAGTACCATGTCCGCTCACCTTCCACCTTCCTCTTCTTAATGGAGCACTTGCAGGGGGCGGGAAAGGCCTTAAGTCAGCCTCTGATTCCTCCGGGCCACGCTCCAAACACAGGCCAATCTATGCCAGGGAGGTGGCAGGATTTGCTTCTGCATCCAGGCCCTACAGGTTCACTTTCCCCTTTTCCCTCTGCCAGCCTACCTCCCAGAGGGATGGACAGGGAACACCACTGGCACTAAGGTGTGGGTGAGTATCCTAGTTCGTTTGTACTGGGAGGCTGAAACAGCAGACATTGGTTTCTCACAGTTCTGGGGGCTGAGAAGTTTGAGACCAAGGCGCTGGTATCTGGAGAGGGCTCACTGCTTAGTTTGCAGATGGCCGTGTTCCAGCTGTGTCGTCACCAGGCGGGTGGGGGAGAGAAAGCCACAGAGAGAGCAAGTTCCTTCTGGCCTCTTGTATGGGAGGGCTCCACCCTGACCTAAGTACCTTCCAGAGGCCCCACCTCCCAATACCCTTTAAGGGCTAAGATTTCAACATCTGAGTTTTGCAGAGACACGGATGGTGACTCTGTCTTGTCGTGTTATCCCTTAAGGGGGAGACATCTTAAAGATAAAACTAAAAGAAGCCATGCACCATGCTTTAACCTAGGCCCTGTAAGGCACATAGGCCAGAAGATGTGGTCTCAAGGTGCGAGTCTCCCAGATAAGAGGTAATGTGGGAGAAAAATCCTCAGATAACATGTCAAAAGTAATCCTCCTGTTATTTAAAGTAGGGCTGAGAGAATCCTATGGAAGTGCTGATGACATTCCCATTAATGGCAAGAGAGTTCATGGTGATTGATGGCGCCAATAAACAGCCGGGGAATCAGAAGCGATTGATGAGGCCATCTCTTCAAAGCGGTCCCAAGCACCGCCTCGGAGAACGAACTCGCATCTCCACGGGTGAAAAATGTGTGTTCAAAGTCGTGCCAGCCATGCTAAATTACCCAGGTGGGTCCAAACTGGTCTGCAGACACCCAGCCGTGGCACAGGGTGAGGATTTTAGAGAGCGTTGCAGATGCCCGTGTCTGGCTGTCTTCACCTTTGGCAGGCGTAGCTCGTGTGGTTAAAGCTTGGGGTGCACGAGGTGGAGGTCGCCGTCAGTCTCCCTGAGTCTGGGCGGTTTTGCCTCAGTGGCCGCACAGCCTGAAATCAGCTGTGGCTTGCTGTCCTGATCGTGATAACAATGCTGCTGGCCCCACGGGGGACCTCGAAGGCAGGGTCAGGGCGGACAGGAGCCTCGCTGTCTCCCCATCCGGCCAAGCTTCACGGTACTGCTTTCATTATTAAGTCCCCTTCTACTCTCCTCGGCTTTCATCCACTCGGCCTGTTTGGTGCTCACCCCGACCTCGTGCCACTGAAATAAGATGACAGTGGCAGATGGCCACACCCAGTGGACAGCATGCTGCACCCCTCAGGACCTGTGACTTGAACTTCCACTCTCCCTCCACCTCCCACTCCAACTCCCGTGACAGCACGCTGCCCCAGCTCTCCTCAAACCCGGGCTGCTGGGTCTCTGTCTCCTTCCTGTCCTGCACCTGCTGAGTCTCGGTGCTCCTGGGGTTCTGCCTTGGCCCACCGTGCTCACTGTCCCAGAAACTCCAGCACCACCTCTATGCTGGACGGACGTCTTCAGCCCCCTACAGACTTCGCCACTCAGCATGCCCAATGCCCTTTTGAGGCCCTCTCGGGAATAGCACCACCATGGGCTCCGTGTCCACTGCAGACCTCTGGTGTCATCTCAGGGGCCCAGCTCTGTCAATCATCCTGACCAAGACAGGCGTTTCTCCTGAGTCTCTCCCCAGAGGGTCTCTTCCTCCGAGCCCGCCTCCATGATGGGACTACTGCACCTCTCTCCTGAGTGGTCTCCTGCCTCCTTTCTCTCCGCTCCCCGATTGACCTCCCCACTGTCCGGAATAATTTGTTCCACATGCAAATCAAACCATGCCACATCCTTCCTTACCGCTCAGCAGCCCCCACTCCTTGCCTCTGCATACAAAGTCCTTTACATGACTTATAAACCTTCGGGCTCCAGCCCCACCTGACCCCCAGTCCCAGTTCCCCACACTCCCCAGGCACCCCACATTCCAGTCACACAAGACAACCAGCATCCTGCCCCGCCATGCTGGCTCCTGGAAGTTCTCTGCTTTCTGACTGGCAGCTTTTACTGATCAGAAGTGATCTGTGAGGCCTCTGACTTTGACACATCCTGTGTCAGGGTTTCTGGTTCAAGTTTCAAGTGATTTATTGGGGCGGTCTTAAAAGGGGTATGAGAAAGGCAGGCTGGGGAAGGGACTGGGCTTAGCTGGGGACTTGGGAAGCTCAGGATCATATACTGTACCCAGGATAGCGCCCCTGTCAGTACACACAGAGTTAAGCCAGTGTAGGCGGCTCTTGGTGGACATAGCAGCTCTGTGGAGGTGCAGGTGGGCAATAGCCTCCCAGGTGAGGCAGCTTCTTTTATTTTTTTTGGAGAGGGTTTTGCTATAGGGCTCATGCGCTCACCAGAAAGGCAGAGAGAGACAGAGAGACCAAAAGCAACAAATCACCCCCCCCCAGGGGGAGATGGCCACGCTACAATCCCTTCTCCTCCATTCTCCTCTCGGGATCTTGGGCACCCACTCACATGTGCCCAGCGTGAGTTTAAGCTTCCAGGTCTAGGACTCGAAACACGGTTGATTACATGGGAGTCCAGAAACATAGACATTACGCTAACTGCTGGTCTCAGTGAGGCAGCTTCTTGACAGAGGACAGCTCTCCAGACAAAGGCACCTATGAGGGGCAGGGGAGGCAGGCAGCTGACCCTTGCAGTAGCTGTGAGTGCTCCTCTAACCTGCGAAGGCGTTGGGGAGGGGAACCGATGGCATGACCTGTGCCAATGGCTCTCGAACTTGAGTGGCTCTAATATTCTCCGAGCAACTTGTTAGCACACAGCTTGCTGGGCCCCCGCCCAGAGTTGACTCAGGAGGTCTGGGCTGAGCTGTCAATGTGCCTTTCCAGCAAGTCCCAGGTGGTGCTTCTGCTGAGGCTGGTCTGGACTTTGAGAACCACCCGCCTTCCACGAGCCTTCTCTTCCACCAGGGTAGAAACGACATCCCCGTCATCGTGGTTAGATTGTGCCACATAACCCTGTGTGTCACATGGTAGTTGCTGCTGACGGTCGATGTCCCTTGCCAGCAGAGAAGAGAGCAAGGAGTGGTCTCTTCATCTTTGTGTCTCCACATCTCAGCCCACTGCCAGCTCCTGGTAGATCCCCACCCATCAGCGTGTTTTGAATGAACAAATGTATTGCAACTGATGCAAACATGTTCTCTGCTGTTCCAGGAGTTGGGAGCTAGATAAGCTACCGTTAGTTGGTTTTTCTTCTTTTTTTTTTTTTTTTAAGTTGTTTTTGCTACAGTGCATGTGCGTTTGCAGGAAAGAGAAACAGCGACAGAGAGAGGGTAAGTGAGAAATCACCCCACAGGGGGATGGCCATGCCACAATCCCTTCTCCTCCATTTGCCTCCTAGAATTTGAGGCACACATGCATATGTGCCCAGTGTGATTTTCAAGCCACCAGGCCCAGGATTCAAACTATAGCTAGCCATATAGGAGTCCAATGATGTAATCACCACACCACCTGCTGGCCCAAATAAGCTGCAATTTTAATCATGCCTGTCTCCAAGAGTGGCTGCAGAAGTCACAATTAGAGGGAAGGACATGCTAGTTGTTTTTGTTTTTGTTTTGTTTGTTTGAAGAGGTTTTTGCTACAGGGCACGTGCACTCGCCAGAGAAACAGAGAGACAGAGAGCGAGAAATCACCCCCCCCGGGGGGGGAATGGCCATGTCACAATCCCTTCTCCTCCATTCTCCTCTCAGGATCTTGGGTATGCACGCACACCCCAGTGTGAGTTTAAGTCACCGGGTCCAGGACTTGAACTGCAGTTCACTACATAGGTGTTCAACGACATAGCCATTATGCTAATTGCTGGTCCCGACAGGCTAGTTGTTTTGAGAAAATCATTTCAATGAATCTTTTCCTTGTGGAGAGGTAAAGGCAAGTAGGGGAGTAGAAGATTAGAAGCTACGGTGGTTTGAATTTTCCCCAAAACGCATGTATTGAAATCTGGGGAGCCAGTGTAACTGCGCTGAGAGAGTAAGACTTAATCAGGCTATTGTGTTGAAAGGGGCCTTGAGGAGGTGATTAGGATTGACCGAGGCCATCAGGGTGAGTCCCCATGACTGACTCCCGATAGCTTTATAATAGGGCCAAGGTCACAAGTCTTGCCCTGTCTTGCCCTCTGATTCATTACACCAGCTTGGGGGCCTGCAGAGAGCCCCCACCAGTAAGGAGACCCCCGTCAGATGTGGGACTTCCAAAACTATGAGCTAAATAGGGGTCCACACTTTTTAAATCATTTAGACGTAGGTATTCAGGTATATAAGCAACAGAGAACAGACTTCAATGGAAGCTAGGCTGCACTGCAGAGGGGCACCTTTGAGTAACATCCTGCTATTTTTTAAATTTATTTTCTTGGAGATTATTTTTTTGCTATAGAACGCATGTGCTCACCAGAAAGAGACAGAGATACAGAAAGTGAGAAATCACCCTGCAGGGGGGATGGCCATGCCACAATCCCTTTTCCTCCGTTCTCCTCTTGGGATCTTAGGCATGCACACACACGCCCAGTGTGAGTTTAAGCCACTGGGTCCAGGACTCGAACCGCGGTCAACTACATGGTAGTCCAGTGATGTAGCCATTACGCCATCTGCTGGTCCCAAGAAACATCAGGTTATTATAAGAGGGAAGGATGTTGGCAACCTGGACACTTAGAAAGTGAAAGGCAGCACCCAACAGTATCAGGATGGGGCCAAGGAGAGAGGCCCAGTCTTGGGGCTAGCGTTCTGGGCAACCAGGAGTCTGGACATCCACTCTCGGATGTTATGTTCCTCTCTTTCCCACAATATAATTCCCAAGTCCTCAGAGAAATTGTAAAGAGGCAGCCTGGTTTTAGGCAGACCTTGGAGAGCCAGCAGGGAGAATAGAGGGTGAGCAGCTTGGATGGGCCAAGAGGAGATGGTGAGAGGACCCCAGGGGTGGAGCAGCTGTCCAGGCAAGAGGCAGCTTTGAGGATGATTGACCACCCTCCGAGACATGGGACGTTCAATGCTAACACCAGGCAAACCAGGGTAAGCTAGTCACCCTCTTGGAGGGAGTGATGGGGGAAAACCAGGACCCATTTATGGAACTTGTAAGCATCCCTCTGAGGTATTCCCTACTATATTGAGGGTAGAATCAGTTAAAAGACTGGGTTTCCTCCCATATGTAGAAGGAGGATTTAACTAGTTGGCTATGAAAGGAAAAGGTAAGTCAAAAGTCTGGACATCTGGGGAACACCAGGAGTAGCCTAGTAATCTGAGGGCAATTTGAAACTTCGTGTCTTGGCTCACAATTCTATACTGAGCCTTACTATGGGAGAACAGCTAGCAAATGAGATGGAGTGGGTTAAGTCATGGACAAGGAATCGTCAGACCTGAGCTCGAGACCCGGCCCTCTGCGACCAGCTGTGTGACCACAGACGAGTGAATCCTCCTCTCTGAGTGCTGTATTATTTCTTTATGAAAAATAAAGCGTTCTTTTCTATGCCATGGACCCCTTTGGCAATTTGGTGAGTGTATGGATCCCTTCTCAGAACAATGTTTTGAAATGCATAAAACAGAATGGGATTATGAGGATAATTACTGTCATGTAATTACTAACATATTGAAGCAGCAAATATGTGATGTGATGATATGTGCTCCTTAATATATGCAATAAAGAGCAAGACTCAGGACCAGCAGTTGGCATAATGGCTATGTCACTGGACTCCCATGTACTCGAGTGCAGTTCAAGTCCTGGATCCGGTGGCTTAAACTCATGTTGGGCGCGTGTGTGTGCGTGCCCAAGATCCTGATAGGAGAACAGAGGAGAAGGGATTGCGGCGCGACCATCCCCCTGGGGGGTGATTTCTCGCTTTCTGTCTCTCTGTCTCTCTCTGTCTTTCTGGTGAGCACATGTGCCCTATAGCAAGAATCTCTCCAAAAAAAGAGAAAAAATAAGAGCAAGACCCTGAGTAGGATGACAACTCCAAAACAGTCCCAGGTGTAAACAGCATTTCAAGATGTCTGCCAACCATGATTTCACTGTGGCTTCTAGAGATGGTGATGTCACAGGTGCTGAGGTGCTACCGTGGGGTGTCATCGCTTTCACAACGCGGGAGCAAATGCTGCATCCCAGTGAGAGGCTGGGGGAATCAGCACGGGGCTGCCCTTCCCATTTCTCTCGTTTTATCCGTGAGCCCGGGTAGGGGCTGAAGTCCTGACCCCCAGAACCTCAGAATGGGACCGTATACGGAGACAGGACTTTAAAAGGGTGATTCAGGTAAAGTGAGGTCATACAGGTGGGACCCTAACCCAATATGCCTGGGGTCCTTATGAGGAGCCCGGGACACAGACAGGCACGGAGGGAAGGCCAGGGGAGAAAACCGGGGAGAGGCGGCCCAGGAGACCTGGGAGGAAACCAGCCCTGCTGGTGTATTTGCCAGAGGGCATGTGCACTCACCAGAGAGACAGAGAGAAGGAAAGGGAGGAGGCACCCCTCCCTGGTGGCACACAGTCACCCTGTAATTCCTTCTCCGTTTCTCCCACCTGTCGCAATTTCAGGCACACATGTGCGGTGCATTTTTCAAGCCACTGGGACTGAGAGTCAAACAGCATGGTTGGCTATGTGGAATCCGGCGCCCTTAACCACTAGGCCACGGGGCCAGCCCTTAGTTTTTGTCTTCATTCATGACAGAGTACACGCACATATGCACACACATGAAGCTTGGGGTGGGTCAGGGCACACAGCACCTTCCATGGGGTCTGGCCACACTACTGGCCCCTTCATCTAGCCTCCAGCCAGTCAGGTGTTGGGCATGTGCCCAGCATGCTTCAGGCTGACTAGGCCCAGGATTTGAACCACCGTCACCATGCGGGATACGCTTCTCTTGAGCAGGGCATTACTGCTGCACCATGGAGCTGGACCCCTACTGACAGTTTGGTCTTGAACTTCTAGCCTCTAGTGCTGCGAGAAAATAAGTTTCTGGGGGGCCAGCAGAGGGCGTAGTGGTTGGGGCACTGGACTCTCACATGGCTGACTGTGGTTCAAGTCCCAGACCTGGCAGCTTGCCAGGCTTGCCTCTCACTTTCTTTCTGTCTTTCTCTGGTCAAATTTTATAAGTAAATAAATTAATTTAATTAAATAAATAAATACCTTTTTAAAAAAAGGAAAGAAAATACGTTTCTGATCCTTAGACTGTCAGTTTGTGGTATCCTGTGATAGCAGCCCTAATAAATTAATGCAAATGCCCAGTCCGTAGTCCCCAGGTTAAGGACTGCAGAACTAGACAGCCCCCCAGGTCTCTTTGAGTGCCGATGCCCAAAGCCCTCTGTGCTAGACAAGGAGGGCTCTGTGGATGAAGATAGAAACACATTCGGGGGGCTCTGCAGAACAGCCAAGCTAAGAAGGAGCCCCATGTGCCTCCAGACCCCCTTTGATGACGGGGACTGCTATTGTCCTGTGTGCTGAGAAGTCTAAACCGTAATCTGTTAGAAGATGTCCCGGGCGGTCCTGCGCCCCGCGGCACCTCGGCCTAGCTCTTTGGCCTGCAGGGCTTTGACTGTGATGCTGCAGCTCTGTGTGTGGTGCGCTCACGTGAATGATCAAGGTTTGAGGTCTGAGATCTGCCAGTTCCGGGTGGGCAGCCATGGTTATTTCCCCAAATTCCCCTACTGTCCCAGCACTGAGGACCCTGCCCGGGGGTGCCACTGCCTGATCAGGGGACATGTGCTGTGTGGTTGATGAGAGCAGTTCCGGCCTGGGGTTCTGGAGAAGGGAAGGGGGCAGAGAGGGTAGAGAAGGGGAAGACGGAGAGGAAGGGTGAGTATAGAGGGGACAGGAAGAAGGTCAAAGAAGGAAGTGAGAGGGAGAATGAGATACGAGTAGTGAATGACAGAGGGAAAGATGGAGGGAGAGGGGGAGGAAGGAGGAGTGTGGGAGAGCAATGGGTCACTTTCTCATCTCCAGCCAAGGCCATCTGAGGCGCCCTTGCCTCTCCAGGGACTGGCAGTGACTCAGGGACAAGGAAAACTAGGAGAAGGACACAGAGAGGACCTCTTGTCATCCCCCAACCCCCAACAAGCAGCTCCTTCATAGTGGTTGGAACTCTAGCTCCTGGACCGGCCATTGTCTCAGGAGTCCATGGCTGGGCAAGAGGCATTTCCCTGCAGAGCCCTAGCTCCTGATTTGGGGAGGTGACAAGGGGGCTGCCTCTCAGTCTGACCCGTAACTGTCTTTTTTTTTTTTTT
>NW_006159978.1:792363-801504 GCF_000334495.1 Tupaia belangeri chinensis | reverse complement strand
GAGAGGTTTTTGCTATAGGGCACGTGCACTCTCCAGACAGACAGACAGAGACAGAGAGATAGAAAGCGAGAAATCATCCCCCAGAGGGGATGGCCACGCCGCAACCCCTTCTCCTCCATTCTCCTCCATTCTCCTCCATTCTCCTCTCGGGATCTTGGGTACGCACGCACATGCGCCCGGCGTGAGTTTAAGCCACCGGGTCCAGGACTTGAACCGTAGTCGACTACGTGGGAGTCCAGCGACATAGCCATTTCACTAACTGCTGGCCCCTACCCGTAGCTGTCTTTGAGGGGAACTGCCTCCATGCAGGCAGGGAGGCAACTGCCCCAGGGTTGACCAGCTGTTCCTCATTGCCAAGCCCCAGCTCTCTACCTTCTCATGGAAAATCATTGACACATCCTATTTTCTTGATGCTGGTTTGTTTTTCAGTCCTATCAGCCCTGACATGTGCTTAATACTTCCCTGGGGAGCAGGGTGAAGCCATTGCAATCTCCGAGGTAAATACCTAATTAGGATGCTTCTGAACAGTGTATTATTTACTTGGGAGACTGTTATCTTGGGTCAGTGTGCAATTAGGGAGGTTATTATTTTCTCAAGAGAGGGAGTTGGTTCCGGCAGGTCCTTCACTAAAATATGTCATTAGAGGCTGCTTAAAGCATCTGGGGTACCTGGAAGGCACCCTACATTTATTTTTAAGAAAATTGCATATTGCAACATCCATGCAGCTGAGCCACTGGGATGAGGAGAGATGACTTCTGATTCTAATTATGTGGTTGGGTGAGGCAAAGCAGTAGCCTGGGTCATTCTCCAGCTAAATATATAGCAATTAGTGATGTAGAGCCAAACAGACCCATTGATTTAAGGAAGAACCTCGTCCACATCAGGCACAGAGCTCGATTTTTAATTAGTATTCCATTTAGTCCTCAGCACAGTCCTATAAGGGGATATTATTCTAATTGAATAGATTAGAGGCTCTGTGAAGAAACATGCCCAAAGTCACAAAGCTAATGAGTAGCAAAACCACCACGCCGAGAGTCCCATAGAATGACAATGGATTGTAGCCAAAAGAGTTGCAAGACATGGGCTTTTTCTGAAGGGAGCACTTATGGCAGCCCAAACAGAAGGTAAACAGAGACACCAGAGGAATGTAAAAGCTCTCGGGCACACAGCTACCGTACACTTTCAACAAGCTCAGTTCCTAGGCAGGTGAACCTAAATCTGCACACCGAAGGCCTGTTTACCTTAGTTCCTACTACCCAATCCAGCTCTCAACAAAAAAGTCTACGGCATGCCAAAGGAGAAGGAAAAACAATACATCCTCAGAAAGGAATCACGCATCTGAACCAGCTGGGACATGCCATGGGTGTTGGCTATCAGACAGGGAATCTGCAATGAATGTGACCAGTGAGTCAAAAGCTGAAGTAGCAGGTGACTTGGAAGCCCACACGGATGATGGGCACAGAAAAGGAGAACTTCTAAAAAAGAATCAAAAGGAAATGCTAGACATCAAAAACGCTGTACGAGGAATGAAGAACGCCTTTGATGGCTTCATCAGCAGACTAAGCCTGGCCAAAGGGAGAATCGCTGACCTTGAAAATGAGCCCAGAGAAATCTCACAAACTGAGATGCCATTAGGGAAAAGAAGGACCAAAACAGGACAGCACATCCAAGAACCGTGAGGTGGTATGACAAAGTAGAGCTAACATGGGGCTAGGCGGCGGCCCCGTGGTGATACAACACCGTGAGGCAGACTCACATGACGAGGTTCCAGGTTTGTGTCTCGAGGCCTCACTGAGCATGGTGGATGCATGTGTGCCCCATGATCTGGGGCTGGCTGCAGCTGGTTTAGCATGATGTGAAGACCCTCTTGGGGATTCCTCTCTTTCTCTTTATCTCTCTCTGTCTCTCTTATTCAAAGAAGAGACAACTAAATACACTTTTCGAAACAAAAAGTATAGGGCCAGCAAGTGGCATGGAGGTTAAGGCACTGGATCCCACATGGCCAACTGTGAGATTTGAATCCCAGATCCAGCAGCTTGAAAATCACACTGGGCACATGTGAATGTGTGCCCCCAAAATCACAAGAGAATGGAGGAGAAAGGATTACATCAGCTCCCTGGGAGGTGATCTCGCCCCTCTTCCCCTTTCTCCCTCCCCCGCCCCCATCTCTCTCTGATGAGCATACTCATCCTGTAGCAAAACTTAAAAAATATATATATTAGGTATAGTTTATGCATAGTTGGAATGCCAGAACAAGAAGGGGAAGAACGAGAAGCGTTTGAAGTAATAATGGCCACAACTGTTTAAACCAGAGATTTGGGAAGCTTAGAGAACATCCTGCAGAAATAAATACCCAAACAAACAAACCAAACCAAACCAACAAAAACTTCCACACCTAGACATATAATATTCAAACTACAGAAAACCAAATAAAGAGAGAAAAATCCTGAAAGCCAGAGGAGGATGAGCACCTTACCTATAGAGAGACAAGAATAAGAGTTACAGCAAATTCCTCAACATAAACCACGCAAGCGAGAGAATAGAGATATTTAAAGGGCTGGAAGGGAAAAAAACCACCAACCTAGAATTCTATACTCAGTAAAATTATCTTTCAAAAGTGAAGGAGAATAAAGATTTTTCTTAGGCAAGTAAAATTTGAGACTTTATTACTAGCAATCTGTTAAGAAATGGTAAAAGAAGTTCTTTGGGCAAAGAAAGATAATGTAGGTCATGATCTTGGATTTATGTAAAGGAAGGAAGAAATTTTTTTTGGAGAGATTTTTTGGTTTTGTTTTTGTTGTTGTTGTTTGTTTGTTTTTGTTTTGTTTTGTTTTGTTTTTGCTATAGGGTGTGTGTATTCTCCAAAAAGACAGAGAGAGACAGACAGACAGAAAGAGAGAAATTACCCCCCGGGGGGGATGGCCTCGCCGCAATCCCTTCTCCTCCATTCTCCTCTCAGGATCTTGGGCATGCACGCACACGCACCTGGTGTGAGTTTAAGCCACCAGGTCTGGGATTCAAACCATGTTTGACTATATGGGAGACCAGTGACATGGCCATTATGCCAACTGCTGGTCCCAGTAAGGAATAAATTGAGAGTAAAATAAAATCTCTTATTTTTCTTTTTTTGTTGTTTTTAAGAATTAATTAATTAATTTTGGGGGGGAGAGGTCTTTGCTATAGGGCACGTGCACTCGCCAGACAGAGAGAGACAGAGAGACAGAAAGCGAGAAATCACCCCCTAGGGGGGATGACCCACACTCCCTCCTCCTCTATTCTCCTCTCGGGATCTTGGGCACGCACGCACACGTGCCCAGCGTGAGGTTTAAGCCACCGGGTCTGGGACGTGAACTGCAGTCGACCACATAGGAGTCCAGCAACATAGCCATTATGCTAACTGCTGGTCCCAAGAATTATTTTTTTTATTTAACCTTATTTATTTGTTTATTTATTTATTTTAATTTGACCAGAGAGGTATAGAGTGAGTGAGTGAGTGAGTCAGTGAGTCAGTGAGTGAGTCAGTGAGTGAGAAAGAGAGAAAGTGAGAAAGCAAGCCACCAGGTTTGGGACTTGAACCGTGATCAGCCATGTGGGAGTCTAGCATCCTTAACCACCATGCCACCTGCCAGCCTCAGATCTCTTATTTTTCTTAATTGGTAACTTTGGAGCTGGCTTAAGGGACACTGCTCAGAAAAGGCTGGATCCATAGGGAAGATCCTATGATCTTCAGTTCCCTGGTTAGTCTATGCACTGGCATGTGCACCCATGACCTTGACTGGTTGGGAGGCTTGGGGTGGCCTGAGGAGTGGTCAAGAGGATGGGGATCATAGTATTAGACCCTGTTGAGGGTGCTCTGTGTGTGTGTTTCTCTCACAAAATAAACTAAAAAAAAAAAAAAAAGATAACTTTGTTTAAAGCAACAACGCATGGGTACTACCATTGTACAATGGGTGGGTATAGCGTACGAATCAATGAGATGAAGGACAGCCACTCACAGGGATGGAAGAGAGAGGCTGAGAGAATGGCACCTGCCCTGCATGTGAAAGGACACAGTGCTATTTGAAAGTGAACTTACATGAATTAAAAATGTGTTTGTAGAGCTAGCAGATGGCATGGTGCTTAAGGTGGCTGGATCCCTCATGGCCAACTGCCATGGTTCAAGTCCTGGACCCATTGGCCGAAAAAACATGCCGGGCACTTGTGTGTGTATGCCCAAAATCTCAAAAGGAGGGAGACATGAAGGAGAAAAGACGTAACCATTCCTTTTGAGGGTGATGTCTCACTTTCTTTCTCTCTCTTCGCATCACCTCTCTCTTTCTCTGGCAAGTGCACACAAGTTCTGGCAAAAAAAGTTTTAAATGTATTTTTAAACTTTAGGGTAACCACCAAACATATTAAAACAATTGATAGGGACCAGCAGATGGCATAATGGTCACATCACTGGACTCCCACAGAGTCGATTGTGGTCACGTGTGTGTGTGTGTGTGTGTGCCCCAAATCCTGAGAGGAGAATGGAGGAGAAGGGATTGAGGCGTGGTCATCCCCCCTGGGGGGTGATTTCTCACTTTCTGTCTTTCTGTCTCTCCAGTGAGTGCACGTGAAAAAGTCTCTCTTTTAAAAAAAGGATTGATATGCTTTAAAAAGAGATAAAGCAGAATTCTATAAAGTTCTCAACTAAAACCAGAGAAGACAGGCAAGCTCCATCGCTAGTCGTTAAGGGAGCCAGATCCTACATGGCTGGTGCAATTCAAATCCCATCCTTGGTGGCTTGAAATGCATGCGAGGTGTGTGTGTGCCCCAAATACCAAAAGAAGAGAGAAATGGAGAAGAGCTGGGGGAAATTGTCCCCCACTGAGGAGTGTGTTTGTGATTTCTTCCTCTCCTGGCTCTTTGTCTCTAGTGAGCCCATATACCCTCTGGGAATTAAAAATATTTTTTTTTAAAAAGCAGAAGAGGTTGGGACCAGTAGATGGACTCCCACATAGCAGACTGCAGTTCAAGTCCCAGACCAGGAGGCTTGAAACACTCCAGGCACATGTGTGTGCGTGCCTAAAATCCTGAGAGGAGACCAGAGAAGAAGGGATTATGGCATGGCCATCCACCCTGGGGGGTGATTTCTTGTTTTCTGTTTTTCTATCTCTCTGTCTCTTCAGGAAGCACATGTGCCCTATAGCAAAAATCTCTCTGGAAAAAAAAAAAAAACTCTCTGAAAAAAAAAAAAAAAAAAAGAAAAGAAGAAAAGGCAGCTGTTAGTGGGTATTTCCATGTGGGAAGATGAAAAACTTCTAGAGATGGACATTGGTAAGGAATGCACGACAATGGGGATATATTTAATGCCACTGAATTATACACTTAACAATGTACAGTGAAAAGTGGTTAAAATGGTAAATTTAATGTTTTACATATATATGTATTTTAGCTTTTGCTATAGGGTACATGTGTTTGCCAGAGCAAGACAGAGAGAGACAAAGACAGTGAGATGGACAGTGAGAAATCACCCCCCAAAAGAGATGGCTCTCTCTATTCTCCTCTCGGGACTGTTGGTACACACACACACAGGCCTCATGCGATTTTCAAGCTGCCTGGTCCAGAAATTGAACCACTGTCAGTCATGTGGGAGTCCAGTGCCTTAACCACCTTGCCACCTGCTGGCCCATGTTACATATATTTTACCAAAATAAAAAAGAGAACACAGGGACTAGCAGTTAGTGTAATGGCTATTTATGCTGAATTCCCATGTAGTCGACCGTGGTTCGAGTCCTGGAACCGGTGGCTTAAACTCACTCCAGGTGCGTGTGTGTGCGTGCTCAAGATCCTGAGAAGAGAATGGAGAAGAAGGGATTGCGGCGTGACCATCCCCCCGGGGGGTGATTTCTCACTTTCTGTCTCTCTGTCTCTCTCTGTCTTTCTGGTGAGTGCACGTGCCTTATAGCAAAAACCTCTCCAAAAGAGAGAGAGAGAACACAGAAAATCATGAGTAAAGGAAACCAGAGGATGCAATGAGTAGAAAAACTGTTAAAACATGGTAGATATTAATCCAACTACATTAATAATCCCTTTAAATGTGCCACCATAGCAACAAGCTAAAGAAGGAAATCATGCGATGGAACATATCAATTGGCAGAGGAGAATTTGACAAATGCAACACCCATTCATTAAAAATCTCAGAAAACTAGAACTAGGACGTCGCTCAACTTAATGAAGAACATTCACAAAAACCTACAGCTAACATCATTATTTAACTTCTATTATTTTATTTTATTTTTGCTAGAAGATCCCTGTACTCACCAGAAAGAGGCAGAGAGAGAGGAAGAGAAGAAAGCACCTCCTGTGGGAAATGGTGACACCACACTCTGCTCTCCACCCCTCCATCCTCTGGGACTCTGGGCATATTGCACATGTGCCCAGTCTCTCAAGCTACCATGTCTAGGACTTGAACTGCGTGGTCCGCCATGTGGGATCCGGCTGCCTAAGCACCAGCCATGGAACCAGCTCAACTAACCTCATTATTAATAGTGAGAGACTGAGAGCAGGAAAGCAAGTTCTTGAACTCCCACATGCCTGATAGTGGTTTGAGTCCCAGACCTGACAGCTTGAAAATCACACCAGGCACATGTATGTGCATGCCCCAGATCCCGGGAGACTAGAGAAGGGACGGCAGTATGACCATCCCCGCAGGGGGGTGATTTCTCACTTTCCCTCTCACTCTCTCTCCCCATGGTGAGCGCATGTGCCCTATAGCAAAAACCTAAAAAGGAAAAAAAGATGTTCCTAACGGGAGAAAGTGGCAACATGGTACACAGGAACTCCTTGCACTATTTTCACGGCATTCTGTAATTCCAAATCTATTCTAAAATACACAGTTCACTTTAAAAGTAAAAATGTAAATTAAAAAAAAGAAAGAAACCCTGTTATTTATGGACCTGAAAAAATTAAAAAAAAAAACACTCCCTGAAAATAAACTCTCACACACGCTTTCTGAAGATAACGTGTACACTAAGTGCATGCAAAGTAAATGAGAAGAATCGCCTCTTACCTTACCTAGAGGAGAGGACTGGGATAGGACCTGAACAGAGGAGAAAGACACTCAAGATCATCTTCACAGGGGATTCTAGCTTAGACGGGTGGTGACAGTGAGCTGTGACAGGGGGACCTTGGCCTTCCAAGGCCGTGCACCTGAAATCCTGGGAAGGACACACCCGTACAGATGCTCTTGGGGGAAGCTGCAAAGGAAGGACTCCCTCAGGTAGCTCAGACCCCTGGGTTGAGTCTGCTGTTGCCACCCCTGCCAGCTGGCCCTTGGGTGACTTTTTCACCCTCTGTGTCTCAGTTTCCTCACCTAGAAAATAGGGACAAAGGTTATACCAATTTCTGAGGGCTACTGTGAAGATTCAAAGAGACTGATGTATAAAGAGTGCATACACAGGAGCTGGCAGGTGACATGGTGGTTAAGGAACTGGACTCCCACATGGCCGACCATGGTTAAAGCACCAAACCTAGTGGCTTGCTTGCTCACGTTCCCTCTCTCCCTCTCTCTCTTTGGTCAGATGAAAAAATAATAGTAATATTAAACGAATAATTCTTTTTAAAAAGTGCATACACAGGGACCAGCAGTTAGCGTAATGGCTATGTCGCTGGACTCCCACGTAGTCGACCACGGTTTGAGTCCTGGACCCAGTGGCTTAAACTCACACCGTGCATGTGTGCGTGCATGCCCAAGATCCTGAGAGGAGAATGGAGGAGAAGGGATTGCGGGCCATCCCCCCTGGGGGGTGATTTTTCACTTTCTGTCTCTCTCTGTCTCTGTCTTTCTGGCAAGCGCACACACCCTATAGCAAAAAAACCTCTTAACAAAAAAAAAAAGGACATACACAGTGTCTGGCACATCAAGTCTTGATAAATGGTAACTGTTGTAATTTTTCAAAGTTTATTCGTCTCATAAGACAGAGAGACAGGGGGACAGAGAGAAGCACCCCCCAGTTGAACCTCCATGTGGCAATCCACCCTCATCCCAGCCAGCCAGAATCACAGACACACACATACGTGCCTGGCATTCACAGGAAGGCCCCAGGATGCGAACCGGGACCTTTTCCCAGGAGTGCAGTTGTGTTCCCACCACGGCACGTGCCACTGTCTGGACCCAGCGTTCTCATTAACATGCTTTCCTGCATCTGATCTTCCCCTTAGGCCAGGTGCGTAACTATTTCTGGCAGGACGCGTGTTTCATCTCCCGTCCTACCTATAGCTGACTGATCTCAACCTGCTCCTCCAAAAGGCAGCTCACAGGACCCAGGCCCTGTGGAGGCCTCGCTGATGCGACGTGCAGCCCGACTCGAGTGGACCATCAGGTCAGGCTCTCCCTCAATCATTTAACCTGAGAGGATGGCCAATTGAGCTGGATTTACGTGGTCTCAAGAGGTCAAGGTCTGAGCCAGCTGACACTGTGAGAAGGCATGGGTCACCCAGAGATCATGCGGACCAAGACCAATGTGTGATGTGGTTTGCAAAGAAGGGAGCCATCGACACTCAGAGAGAGGAAAGGTGATGGTCCTTGTGAGGCCTGGCTGCACTCCCCAGATCTGGATTCCATCGGGGTCTCTTATTCCTTTCAAAAAAAATCCTTCTTGCTTGAGGTTTTGAGTGGGTTTCTGTTTCTTACAACCAAGATAGTCCTAACTGAACCGTTCGTCTACAGGTTAGCCTCACCCACCAGACTAAAATGCCATCTGCAGGCCTAGCACCTAGTGTGGGCCAGCTCAGCCACTTCTTAAGAGATGACTGGGTCCAGCTAGGTGGCATGGTGGGGCAGCTGCATGCCATGTGGCTGCCTGTGATTTGAGTCCCAGACACAGGAGCTTGAAAAATACACTGTGTGTGTGCCCAAGAGGAGAATTGAGAAGAGGGATTGCAGTATGGCCATCCCCCCACAGAGGGTGTTTTCTTTCTCTCTCTCTATCTCTCCTATTGAGTGCATGCACCCTGTGCCAAACTGGGGAGGAAAAAAAAAAAAAAGATGAGTGAATGAATGAATGAAGAAAGGCACTTAAGAACAACACAGAGGTCGGTCCAGACCCTTTTTTAAAGAGGCTTTTGCCTTAAGGCACGTGTGCTCACTGGAGAGAGACAGAAACAGCGAGCAGG
>NW_006159978.1:767235-792332 GCF_000334495.1 Tupaia belangeri chinensis | reverse complement strand
TGAGGAATTACCACCCAGAGAGATAGTCATACCTTCTCCTCCATTCTCCTCCCAGGATCTTGGGCATACATGTGCACACGCCTGGTATGAGTTTCAAGCCACAGGGTCTGGGACTCGAACAGCAGTCAGCCATGCGGAGTCCAGCGACATAACTGCTAGGCCATCTGTTGGTTCCCAGGCCTTCATCTTTTGCCAACATCTCTTTATCTGATCTTGGCTATATGCCCTGCCTGGTTGTCCTTAGGTCTGAGAAATCCTCCCCCTACACGGCCCAGAATCCCATGAGACCAGTGGAGAGGAATCCCTTGGGTTACAGAGCCTGGAGTGTCCATGCAGACAGCGGTGGAGAAAGAAAAACTGCTATAAGTACCCAAATGTCACCCCAGAAGGTATAGGGAACCCGAGGAGGCTGGCTGTTTCCAGGGACAAGCATGGGCACCACGTGATCCATGTGCTGACACTCTGAGCACACGCTGTCTCACGGTGCACTCCAGCTAGAGGTGCAGGTCCCCGGCCTGCTGCCCCAGAGCTGTGTCAGCCTGTCCCCGGCCCACGGCAGGGCTGAGCTAGGGGCAACATCTCCCCATTCCTGCAGCTCGGCCATGTTCAGCCAGAGGAGGCAGTGGCCGGAGGTGGGAGGTGGGAAAAGGAGAGCCCTCTCTGCCTCAGTTGGTCTCAGGCTCCTTCTTGGCAAGGACTGTGTGTGGCCACTGGTCCAGCCCCAGAGTTCAGCCCTCAGCTGGGGACCCACCCTTGGGCTGTGGTCACACCACCTCCTCCCCAGAGTCTTCCAAGTCACAGTTGTCTCCCCATTCATCCCTACGTTCCCTGCCCTTACCCGTTTGGCTTCCAGGCCCTGTACTACCAACTCCCTGCGTGAACATCACCGTGGTTTTGTGTTCCTGGCAGCTGACATGGTCTCTATGCCACACTGAGGAAACAGAAAGGCAGGCATAAGTCCCACCGGCTTAACAGCTCCTCAGAGGCGAAGCTGGAGGGGAACCCTGCTCGGCCTCACACCAAGTCTCCTCCTCCCAATGCCCTGGAGCAGCCACTCACCCAGGGGGGCTGGCCTCCATTCCACCAGAACCTGTGGCCGCCTACCTGGCCGAGAGCTCACAGCCGTGGCTCCAGGCTCCAGGCCACCTGGCAGCAGTGGATGGGCTCCCTGAGAAGGCCAGGTGCGGGGCCTGAGTCCAAAGCTCCAAGCCTATCACTGGAAAGTGTTTGCCCCGCACCTTTTCTGGAGATTGTGAAAACAGATTGTCCCAATGAGTTCTGTTTTTCTTCCTCATAGAATGTGTGCACTCACTGGAGAGGAGAGAGATAGAGAGATACAGAGAAAAGAAACTGTTAGAAATAAAAGTCTCCCAACTCCACCCAGACTTACTGAGGCGGAAACTCTAGGGTGAGGCCCAGCATTAGCGTTTTCTTTTCTTTTTTCTTTTTTTTTTTTTTTGAGAGGTTTTTGCTTTAGGGCGCGTGTGCTCGACAGGAAGACAGAGAGAGAGACAGAGACAGAAAGCCAGAAATCACACCTCCAGGAGGGATGGCCTCGTTGCAATCCCTTCTCCATTCTCCTCTCGGGATCTTGGGCACAAAAGCACACACACCCGGTGTGAGTTTAAGCCACTGGGACCAGGACTCAAACCACGGTTGACTGCATGGGAGTCCAGCGACATAGCCATTATGCTAATTGCTGGTCCCGATTTTTTTTTTTCAGTTTTTTTAAGGTTTTTGCCATAAGGCACCTGTGCTCACCAGAGAGAAACAGAAATAGTGAGAGGGAAAATGAGAAATCAATCCCCAGGGGGGGCACATCATAATCCCTTCTCCATTCTCTCAGGATTTGGGGCATGCACACACATGTACCCAATGAGATTTTCAAGCCGCCGGGTCCAGGGTTTGAACCATAGTCAGTCATGTGGGAATCTAGTGCCTTAACCACCTACTGGTCCCCCAATGGGATTTTACAGCCTGCTTTTGGTCAGCTCTACTCTCATCCCCTTAAAGAATGTCAGCCCTGACGATCTGTAATCTTCTCACTGCCAAAGAAGGGGTGAGTTATTTTTTCTGTTGTTTTCTACCTCTGCCTCCACCCACAAGGGACTGGATACTCTCCTATTGACGGAATTGACGTGCTCCAGCTCTCAGGCCTCTCGACCAACCAGCGGTAGCACCTGGAAGCTCTTCGGAAGTGCAGGATCCGTGGAAGTCTCCACCCCAGGCCTGTGGAAGCCGCGTGCACACTGTAACAAGATCAAGGTCCCTGATGATTCCTGGGCATGTCCAAGTTAGAGAAACGCTGCTCTGAGACTCCACGGTACATGTTCACCGCACGCCCACTTCGTGTGGTTTCGTAATAGTGCTACACCTTGTGTGATGCAGTAAGAATTCGTACGTTAGACCAGAGCTGACATATGATAAATGCTCTATGTTTTAGTTCGACAATTGTCATTTTTATAACTATTTGCTGGACCTCAAAGCAAGCACTGGGGGCTCAAAGATGAATAGATTAGTCAGACCGACCCCTGCCTCCGAGTGCTCTCGGGTTGTCAAGGGAAGTGCCTACAGACGAATAACTTGATCAAGTACAGCCAGAGCTGTGATGGTTACACACCGAGCTCGGTGGCCCAAGGTTTGGACTGTCCTCTGTTGACCTACAAATATATCACTTGGGCATGAAGTGACTTTCTAAAATAAATAATACCACAACCACCACCTCTAGAGAAGCTGGAGTCAAAAGAGGTTAAAAGTCAACCTTCTCGGGAGCCAGCAGTTAGCGTAATGGCTATGTCGCTGGACTCCTACATAGTCGACCACGGTTCGTGTCCCAGACCCGGTGGCTTGAAACTCACGCTGGGCGCGTGTGCGTGCGTGCCCAAGATCCCGAGAGGAGAATGGAGGAGAAAGGATTGCGGCGTGACCATCCCCCCTAGGGGGGTGATTTCTCGCTTTCTGTCTCTATGTCTCTCTCTCTGTCTGTCTGGCGAGCGCACGCGCCCTACAATGAAAATCTCTCAAAAAAAAAAAAAAAGAAGTCAACCTTCTCACTCCAAATCCATTGTTCTTTCCCACACCCTACACCACAGTATCCCCAAAAGAGAGGTGTTGGGCCCCAGCAGGTCTTGGAAAGTTCAAGACAGAAGGAAGATGTTAACTAAGGACCCATATCTTAGGTGACCTGGAGTGTGCTCGCCTGTATTCATCACTGAAAGGATAATGATCAGCCTTGAAACTGAAGTTTCCTTCTCAGAAGTTACGGACTAGTGGAACGAAAACCAGGAACACCTCATCCCCCACTTGCCTGTCAATGTTTGCATTTTAGAAAGTTGGTCTCAGGGAACCAGTAGTTAGCGTAATGGCTATGTCACTGGACTCCCACATAGTCGACCAGGGTTTGTGTCCCAGGCCCGGTGGCTTAAAACTCACGCCGGGCGCGTGTGCGTGCGTGCCCAAGATCCCGAGAGGAGAATGGAAGAGAAGGGATTGCAGTGTGACCATCCCCTCTGGGGGGTGATTTCTCGCTTTCTGTCTCTATGTCTCTCTCTCTCTGTCTGGTGAGCGCATGCACCCTATAGTGAAAAATCTCTCCAAAAAAAAAAAAAAAAGAAAAGAAAGTTGGTCTCAGGCTCCTTCTTGGAGCTCAGTAGAGGGCGTGGTATCCACTACCAGTTCAGGACTGGCACATGGAGTCTCCTGGCTAGGCTCTCCCAGTGTGGGTGAATAGCAGTGGTTCTCAGTGCACGGTTCCCAACCCAGCAAACCCATCAGGCCCATCAGACCATCACCTCGAAACTGTTAGAAATGAAAGTCTTCTGACTCTATCCCGGATCTCCTGAGCGGAAACTCTGAGGTGGGGCCTGGCATTAGGTATTTTATTTTGTTAAAAGTTTTGCCATAGGGCACCTATACTTGCCAGAGAGAAACAGAGACAGTAGGAGGGAAAGTGAGAAGCCATCCTCCTGGGGATGGCCATGCTGCAATCCCTCCTCCTCCACTCTTCTCTTGGGATTTTGGGCACATACTCCTGGTGTGATTTTCAAGTCATCAGGTCCAGGACTCGAACTGCACTTGGCCACATTGGAGTCCAGTGACTTAACCACCACACCACTCACTGGCCCTTGGCATTAGGTGTTTTAACAGTCTAAGCTGAGAATTAGCAGTACACCCGCAGCGCAGTGCCCAGGGCTCCTGCAGTGACGGAAACGCTGGGCACGCACGGAGCTCGGGCACTCGGAATGAGCCTGGTGTGGCTGTGCAAGTGAACTTTGAACTTTAATACATCCAGATCCCCCTGCGGCTCAGCAAGATGGCTAGAGCATGGTCACTCCCTGGAGCCCTTTGGTTCACTTGTCCCTGAAGGTGACAGGGAAAGGACTGACCACACCCTCTAGGACAGGCACTGAAGTGGACGTGTGGGGACAAACAGGGCCAGTGGTAGGGAGGCGGGTCACATGGGAACCATCAAATAGACTGGAGGGAGGCCTCTTTAGAGAATTCAGCCAAAGAAAATAAGCACAGACTTCTTCGGTGAGGACCTGGGACCTGTTTGGTGAAATGGCAGCTGAAGCGACTCCTGGGCTTACCATGGCCGACAATGAGTCCAAGGAAAGAGTCAAGACTGGGAACAATATCACATTAATTTGAAGGCATGAGGGCAGGATGGTCCCGTGGTGCAGTTTCAGATTAAGAGGCATACACCTCCTAGAAAGCTACCAAAAGCCTCCTGTGCACAACAGAGGTTACCAATGGGGCAGATCAGATTCTGATTTGATGAGTTGGAAACAGACACGCTGCACAGCTGGAAATGGAGGATGAAGATACAATTGATGTGCTCCAGCAGCAGGCGGAAGGTGTCTGCTAATAGGGAGCCTGCTACCGACTCCAGAACGTGTTCTAACAGACCAGGATACATTCTGTTAGAAAACCACAGTTTGGGGACCAGCGGATGGCATAACGGTTACGTTGCTGGACTCCCACAGAGTCTACTGCAATTGGAGTCCCAGATCCGGCAACTTAAAACACACCAGGCACGTGTGCATGCATGCCCAAAATCCCAAGGAGAGAATGGAGGAGAAGGGATTGCAGCATGACCATTCCCCTGGGAGGAAAAATACTGGTTCTGTGTAAATACCCCCTTTCTCTATTAGTGATATGCTTATTCAATTGTTTTTTGTTTTTGCCATAGGGCATGTGCACTTGCTGGAGAGAGAGAGACAGAGAGAGGGAACATGAGAAGTCACCTCCCAGAGAGGTGGCCATACCACAATTCCTTCTCCTCCATTATCCTCTTGGGATTTGGGGCATGCATGCACGTGTACCTGGCATGATTTTCAAGCCACTGGGTCCACCGGGTCCGGGACTCTAAACCATAGGTGGTCACGAGGGAGTCCATTACCTGAACCACCATGTCAGTTGCTGGACACTAGAATTCCTTTTTTCAAAAAGAGTAATTTATCTCTCCTTAGAGACAGATTGCCCCACATGTAACAGCGACATATGAAATGGCTATAAACGAAGTTATAAAATTGTCCTGTTTTACAATAAGAAGTGAAAAACATCAAAATTCTCCCATCAGACAAAATATGCATGGATACATATGCATGTGTGTGTGTGTTAAAACTGTGAGAGTAAAATAATGCACTGGAATATAAAAATGAGAACTAAGGGTTGCATGGTGGTTAAGGTGCTAGACTCCTACATGGCCAACTAAGGTTCTAGTCCAGGACCTAGTGGCTTAAAAGTCACTCCAGGCACATGTGCGTACATGCCCAAAATCCTGAGAGGGGCACAGAGGAGAAGGGATTGCATTGTGGCCATGAGGGGTGATCTCTCCCTTTCTCTCTCTCTGTCTCTCTCCAGAGAGTCTTGATTTCTCGCTTTCTGTCTCTATGTCTCTCTCTCTGTCTGTCTGGCGAGCGCACGCGCCCTACAATGAAAATCTCTCAAAAAAAAAAAAAAAGAAGTCAACCTTCTCACTCCAAATCCATTGTTCTTTCCCACACCCTACACCACAGTATCCCCAAAAGAGAGGTGTTGGGCCCCAGCAGGTCTTGGAAAGTTCAAGACAGAAGGAAGATGTTAACTAAGGACCCATATCTTAGGTGACCTGGAGTGTGCTCGCCTGTATTCATCACTGAAAGGATAATGATCAGCCTTGAAACTGAAGTTTCCTTCTCAGAAGTTACGGACTAGTGGAACGAAAACCAGGAACACCTCATCCCCCACTTGCCTGTCAATGTTTGCATTTTAGAAAGTTGGTCTCAGGGAACCAGTAGTTAGCGTAATGGCTATGTCACTGGACTCCCACATAGTCGACCAGGGTTTGTGTCCCAGACCCGGTGGCTTAAAACTCACGCCGGGCGCGTGTGCGTGCGTGCCCAAGATCCCGAGAGGAGAATGGAAGAGAAGGGATTGCAGTGTGACCATCCCCTCTGGGGGGTGATTTCTCGCTTTCTGTCTCTATGTCTCTCTCTCTCTGTCTGGTGAGCGCATGCACCCTATAGTGAAAAATCTCTCCAAAAAAAAAAAAAAAAGAAAAGAAAGTTGGTCTCAGGCTCCTTCTTGGAGCTCAGTAGAGGGCGTGGTATCCACTACCAGTTCAGGACTGGCACATGGAGTCTCCTGGCTAGGCTCTCCCAGTGTGGGTGAATAGCAGTGGTTCTCAGTGCACGGTTCCCAACCCAGCAAACCCATCAGGCCCATCAGACCATCACCTCGAAACTGTTAGAAATGAAAGTCTTCTGACTCTATCCCGGATCTCCTGAGCGGAAACTCTGAGGTGGGGCCTGGCATTAGGTATTTTATTTTGTTAAAAGTTTTGCCATAGGGCACCTATACTTGCCAGAGAGAAACAGAGACAGTAGGAGGGAAAGTGAGAAGCCATCCTCCTGGGGATGGCCATGCTGCAATCCCTCCTCCTCCACTCTTCTCTTGGGATTTTGGGCACATACTCCTGGTGTGATTTTCAAGTCATCAGGTCCAGGACTCGAACTGCACTTGGCCACATTGGAGTCCAGTGACTTAACCACCACACCACTCACTGGCCCTTGGCATTAGGTGTTTTAACAGTCTAAGCTGAGAATTAGCAGTACACCCGCAGCGCAGTGCCCAGGGCTCCTGCAGTGACGGAAACGCTGGGCACGCACGGAGCTCGGGCACTCGGAATGAGCCTGGTGTGGCTGTGCAAGTGAACTTTGAACTTTAATACATCCAGATCCCCCTGCGGCTCAGCAAGATGGCTAGAGCATGGTCACTCCCTGGAGCCCTTTGGTTCACTTGTCCCTGAAGGTGACAGGGAAAGGACTGACCACACCCTCTAGGACAGGCACTGAAGTGGACGTGTGGGGACAAACAGGGCCAGTGGTAGGGAGGCGGGTCACATGGGAACCATCAAATAGACTGGAGGGAGGCCTCTTTAGAGAATTCAGCCAAAGAAAATAAGCACAGACTTCTTCGGTGAGGACCTGGGACCTGTTTGGTGAAATGGCAGCTGAAGCGACTCCTGGGCTTACCATGGCCGACAATGAGTCCAAGGAAAGAGTCAAGACTGGGAACAATATCACATTAATTTGAAGGCATGAGGGCAGGATGGTCCCGTGGTGCAGTTTCAGATTAAGAGGCATACACCTCCTAGAAAGCTACCAAAAGCCTCCTGTGCACAACAGAGGTTACCAATGGGGCAGATCAGATTCTGATTTGATGAGTTGGAAACAGACACGCTGCACAGCTGGAAATGGAGGATGAAGATACAATTGATGTGCTCCAGCAGCAGGCGGAAGGTGTCTGCTAATAGGGAGCCTGCTACCGACTCCAGAACGTGTTCTAACAGACCAGGATACATTCTGTTAGAAAACCACAGTTTGGGGACCAGCGGATGGCATAACGGTTACGTTGCTGGACTCCCACAGAGTCTACTGCAATTGGAGTCCCAGATCCGGCAACTTAAAACACACCAGGCACGTGTGCATGCATGCCCAAAATCCCAAGGAGAGAATGGAGGAGAAGGGATTGCAGCATGACCATTCCCCTGGGAGGAAAAATACTGGTTCTGTGTAAATACCCCCTTTCTCTATTAGTGATATGCTTATTCAATTGTTTTTTGTTTTTGCCATAGGGCATGTGCACTTGCTGGAGAGAGAGAGACAGAGAGAGGGAACATGAGAAGTCACCTCCCAGAGAGGTGGCCATACCACAATTCCTTCTCCTCCATTATCCTCTTGGGATTTGGGGCATGCATGCACGTGTACCTGGCATGATTTTCAAGCCACTGGGTCCACCGGGTCCGGGACTCTAAACCATAGGTGGTCACGAGGGAGTCCATTACCTGAACCACCATGTCAGTTGCTGGACACTAGAATTCCTTTTTTCAAAAAGAGTAATTTATCTCTCCTTAGAGACAGATTGCCCCACATGTAACAGCGACATATGAAATGGCTATAAACGAAGTTATAAAATTGTCCTGTTTTACAATAAGAAGTGAAAAACATCAAAATTCTCCCATCAGACAAAATATGCATGGATACATATGCATGTGTGTGTGTGTTAAAACTGTGAGAGTAAAATAATGCACTGGAATATAAAAATGAGAACTAAGGGTTGCATGGTGGTTAAGGTGCTAGACTCCTACATGGCCAACTAAGGTTCTAGTCCAGGACCTAGTGGCTTAAAAGTCACTCCAGGCACATGTGCGTACATGCCCAAAATCCTGAGAGGGGCACAGAGGAGAAGGGATTGCATTGTGGCCATGAGGGGTGATCTCTCCCTTTCTCTCTCTCTGTCTCTCTCCAGAGAGTCTACACGCCCTATAGAGAAAAAAAAAAAAAGGAAATTTCCCCTTCCAGTCAAGTGTCTAATTGTTTAAACAAGCTTATTTAAAACGACTGAAAAAGAAAACAAGCATAAACTAAAGAAGGACAGTTTTGTTCTGACACAAATGTTATAGTGTGGGTCATGAGTTGTCCCCTAAAAGTTCATGTCTTGGAATTTGGTCTTGGTGAGCCACGACTAGCTCATGGTGACTGGATCACGGAGATAGCAGACTCGGGAATGGACTAATGTGGTCTCGTGAGAGAACTGACGGAGTTCTGGCTCTCATGACGAGGGGTTCCTTCTCATAGAGCAGGCTGTTCCAGCCGCCCACAGCTCTCACTCTGCTCACGCCCGCCAACCTCATGGCTTCTGTCAGCCATGGTGTAGACTGGCCTCGTGTCAGCCCTATGCCTTTGACCTTGCCAGTTACCCGAAGCATGAGTCAAATAAATCTTTTATTTTTAAAATAAATAACCCAGTCTCGGGTATTTCTGTTAGCAAGGCAAAAGAAAACACCGCCGGACAGGGTGGCCGAGATGAATCCTGCTGTAGAAATCTACAGGTCTCTGTTGAGAAAGTGTGGAGTCATGGGGAACCAGCAGTTAGCGTAATGGCTATGTCGCTGGATTCCCACGTAGTCGACCGCGGTTCGTGTCCCGGACCCGGTGGCTTAAAACTCACACCGGGCGCGTGTGCGTGCATGCCCAAGATCCCAATATCTAACACACACACATAAGCACTTATGAATGAACTTCTGGAAATTCCTTTTATAAAGTTGTTCTTTCGTGGGGTTAGCAGGTGGGGTGATAGTTAAGGTGTCGGACTCCCACATGGCCAATCACAGTTCAAGACCCCAACCTGGCAACTTGCTTTTTCACTTCCCCTCTCTCTCTGTCTCTCTCTGGTCAACTTAATAATAATAATGATGATGAAGAATAAAATAAATAATAATTTAAAAAAAAACTGTTTAGTCTACTGTATCAAGAAACACCTGGGGACCAGCAGTTAGAGTAATGGCTATGTCGCTGAACTCCTATGTAGTTAACCACGGACCGAGTCCCAGACCCAGTGGCTTAAACTCACATTGGGCGAGTATGCATGCATGCCCAAGACTCGAGGAGAATGGAGGAGAAGGGATTGAGGCGTGACCATCCCCCCTGGGGGGTGATTTCTCGCTTTCTGTCTCTATGTCTCTCTCTGTCTGTCTGGCGAGCGCACGCGCCCTATAGCGAAAATCTCTCAGAAAAATAAAAAGAAAGTGTGGAGTCATGGAACGGGCCCGCATCCTACATCCTGTTCCATTTACTAGCTGACCTCACTGGGCCAGGTTTCTCATTTGCAATAGCGGAACCAAGAGGCAGAACACCACGTGGGAAAGACAGAACAGCAAGGTGATTAAGAATGCAGGCTTCTAGGGGCAACCAGATAGGGGTTTGAAACCTGGTAAGGCCTCAGTGAAGGGACCCCAGGTAAGTCACTTATCAGTTTTGTGGTTTATTTTCCTCCCCTGTAAAGTAAGACAGCTAATAACAGAGGTGTCATAAAGACTAAGCAGATGCAATACATATAACATAGCAGTGAACGCACAGTATGCTCACAATAATAAAGAGCTTACTAAGTGCTCCAAAGCCTTTATGGACACTCACTCATTTAGTCATCATAGCATGCCAAGGAAGAGTCCTACTATTATTCCCGTTTCTCAGATGAGGAAACTGAAGAACAGAAAGGATGTGTAACTTGCCCAAGGTCACCCACCTGGTGGGAGGTTCAGCCTGGCTTTCCACGCGTCTGAAGGCTAATGTGGCTTTTTTCTTTGGGTCTCTGTGTGTAGACACCACGGGCCTTCTGCTCACAGACACTACTGCCTGTGCCCATCTTCCTCACGAATTTGGTGGGTGGTTCACCCTCCTAGCCCCAGGGAATGAAGACTGACTTGTCCATGGTTACTCTACCCCTCTGTCAGTGATTGGCTGAAACCCGAGTGCAGGACTCAATCCTGGCCAATGAGGGAAAGTCACCAAGGGGCTGCTGAAAAAGAATTGTCTACTTTTTTTTTTAAGAATTATTATTATTATTATTATTAATTTGCTATAGGGCATGCATGCTCACCAGAGAGAGAAAGCTGTCAGGTCTGGAACTCGAACCACAGTCAGCCATGTGGGAGTCCAGTGCCTTAAACCACTATGACACTGGCTGGTCCCCAGAATTTTCTACTTTCTAAGGAGATACTCTTTTCTGTGTAAGTCATGCTGAGTCCAAGTATTCTCTTTTTCGCTGCCAAATGTATTCCAAAGTATACATGTGTCAAATAAAAATTGTTCTAGTTCATTCTGTTGCTAATAACAAAAAATGTCTGAAACTGGATAATTTATAAACATGGAGGATTATTCAGCTCACCGTTTGGAGGCCCAAGACCCAGGAGCCACATTTGGTGAGCCTCGTGCAGAGTCCCAATGAAAACAATCACAAATTACAAGCCAAGTAGAGTGACTGCCGTCAGGTCTCTCTGTCCTGTCTCCTCCCCTCTCCTTATAAATCCACCAGAACTCAATTATGGGACCCCATTCTAATGACCTTAATCCTAATCTCCTCCCAAAGGCCCCACTTTACAGCATCATAATCAGATTACGTTTTACCCTCTTAATCCTATCACAACTAAATCTCAACACATGAATTTGGAAGGAGGGGGAGATGCTCAGACCATAGCAGGGATAATACCAGGTGTCTGTCCAGATAAACAGAGACAAACGAGCTGAAAATGCTAAAGCATTCATGGGAGGGCCTAACTACTTCATGGCCTGGAAGCTCACAGCTTTCAAGATGGAGGTTTGCTGAGAGGGTGGGACTGTTAGCCCCCTTGTCACCCATTGATTCATGGGTTAACCCCTAAGGGGCTTTTCTAAAGGGGAAAGGAAGCCCCCACAATTATATGGACTTTCTTTAATGCTTAGTTTGTTACACTTAAATCTAATTAACAGAACCCAGAAAACCAATTTTTCTCAATTATAAATTTGATGAGTTCAATGTTCTTAAGCAATTAGAAATGCAATTACAAACGGTGTGTTGGATTCTTGTAAACACTTTGAAACCCAAGCACTAGACTAAATATTCGGAAACATATAGTTACCCAATTTATTACTAAACCTACACCCTGCCCACTCTAAAACAGCCACATCAAGACCATAATCCATTATTCTGCCCTTGATGTAACACCTGTCTGGGATTATTGCTACGTCCATTTATAATTTATTACATTATTTTATATTGCCCTGAGGTGTCAGGAATATTTTATTCCTTTCAGTGGAGGAGAGATCATTAGTCTTACCAGACCCAAAAGTCAGGCTCCCCTTCTCAGACAAGCTGGGGACAGAGAATTGGGTTCTTGGCCAACTGATTCTTGGCTGGGAACAGAACCCGGATGCGGACTATACAGTGACTGAAACGTGAGTTGCACATCTTCGGGCTGGGTCCCTTTGGATGATAAAGTTTTATTTGTGATGGTTTGGGAATATATGGACTTCCTTTAATTTTTAAAATCTGGTTCTTCTCAGGCCAGCCTCAGGGCCTAGTGGCTAAGAGAGCTGGATTCCACATGGCCAGCTGTGGTTTGAACCTGGCCCCAGCAGCTTGAAAAACACACACATGTAAGTGTGTGCACCCCAAATCCTGATAGGATGGAGAGAAAGAGTAGAAGGGATGGTGGTGTGACCAGGCCATGCTGGGAGTGCTTTCTCCCTCTCCCTCTCTCTGTCTCTGTCTCTCTATCTGCTGAGTACATGTTCCCTCTGGCATATGATATAGTGAGAAGGGTACTTCTCTTGTGAGAGAAAAAGTCCCCCTCCTTGGGACACTTGACATGTATCCTGGGAACATCCTGTTGAACCATCTTGTTTTTCTTCCTTTTAATTTTTTCTTCTTTTCTCCAAAATCCACCATTCTACTCTAACCATGAGATAAAGAGAAAAGAAATCCAAATTGAGGTATACTCTGCAAAATACCTTACCAACCCCTCAGAACTGCCAAGGTCCTGCAAAGACAGAGAGCGGAGACCTGAGAGACATGCTGATTACGTGCAATGCGGCATTGCGGCCTGGCTCCTAACGGGGGAAAGACATTGGGAGACAGACTGGTGACGTCTGGATAGAGTCTGGACTTGAGTTCATAGATGTGGACCAAGGCGGATCTCTTAGTTTGGACAAATGCATCGTGGTAGTGTCAGAAGTCAACATGAAGACATTGGGTGAGGGGTATACCAGAACTCTGTGATATCTTTGTAACTTTTCTATTCATCTAAATTGTTCCAAATTGAGTTTATTTTTCAAAGGGTGTTTTGGGCTGGGCTACCCCAGGAGCAGACACTGACAGGGATGTGCATGGAAGTTGTTTCTGGGGGAGGCATTCTGACACAGGGAGTGGGGAGATGGGCAAAGGGAGGAGCCGACAGCAGCTGGGTCAGCAAGCAGGTTACCACCGTGAGTGACGGGGCTCAGTCCTGCCCAGGAATTCTGTGCAGAGGTGCTAGGGTATTTACCCCCATTCCCATCAGGGCTGCCCTGAGGCTGGACATTTCCAGCTTGCCCCACTTTTGCAAAACAGGCTCCACTGGCCAAGGAGGACTTCGGGCAGAGCCACAGGGCTCGTGGCTGGAAGCTGTCCAGGACAGGCCTGGGGATGATGTGTGTGGAGGGCCATAGGCAGGGTGCTGGCAGCACCCACTGCTCTCCGTCTTTCCTAGGACTGACTCTGCCTGTGAATGGCACTGAGCTGACAGCGTCAGCCTATTGTCCTGTCATTATGCTGTATTGACCTGGCCCGAAATAGTGTTCAAAACTCTGTCTCCCTTCAGAGCCTTATTGTAATTTGTATAAGGTAATGGATCTCCCACCCAAGGAAGGGTCAGATCTGCAAAGTGACCTCTCCTCCTCAGGACACATGACATTTGCCACTGGGAACATCCTGTTGCCCCCACCCACTTTTAAAATTATTTTTTTAGTTTTCTCTCTCTTTACCTCTTTCTCTCTCTCTGAATTGAACCAGAGAGGGACAGAGTAAGAGAGAGAGAGAGAGGGAAGGAGGGAGGGAGGAAGGGTAACAGAAAGCAAGCCACCAGGTCTGGGACTTGAACCATGGTCAGCCATTTGGAAGCCCAGCGCCCTCAGCCACCACACCATCTGCCAGCACCCTCCTTTTTATGTAAGGTTTTTCCCATGGGTCATGTACATAGTTCATGTACACTCACCATCCGCTGGGTGGATGGCCATGGTGCAATCCCAATCCCATCTCCTCCATTCTCTTCTCAGGATTTCAGGCACGCATGCACATGTGCCTAGCATGATTTTCAAGTCATCGGTTCCAGGACTTGAACTATGGTTGGCCATGTGGGATCCAGTGCCTTAACCTCCACACCACCTGCTGGGCCCTCCTTCTACCACTTATTGAGCACACCTGCCCATACTGTTCAGCTTCGCATCTTCCTACCCGGATTTTAGTGTGACCCTGGTGCTCATTGACCTTCCCTGTCCTCGCTACAGTGTCTGCTGAGTCTGGGATTATCTGGTTTACTTGCAGATCCTTTATTCTTCCCTGCTTCTAGAGGCATGACCAATGGCGTATCCTGTCAGATACTAACCAGGGAGACAGAGGGCATTCCAATCATTTACATGGAGGGACTTTATCAGAGGGAACAGGTTATATAACTGGAAAGCCAAACAGGGTGCTGTTTGGTGAAGGAATCCATATGTTAGCCACAACAGGGAGCTATCAGTACTTTTGGACAGAAAGAACAAAAGAGGAGAAAGGACTGGAGGCTGAGGGCCAGGGACCCCCAGAATAAGCTGGTGCCATGGGGGCTCCAACAGAACAGCAGCTAACACTGTGGAGCCAAGGCAAGTGGGGATGCAGCTGGGGCCAGAGGCTGCTGGAGGAGTCCTGCAGGACACAGAGCCTGGCATCGGCTGCTCCCCCGGCCACGCCCAGCCAGATGCCTGGGAACTGTAGCCTGTAGAGGCCAGTGGCTCACACACATCCCCACTCCCCATAAACAGTCACACACTTTATAGAAGAAACAAAAACTTAGATCTATTAACACTCCTTTACTTGTTTTTATTATTTGCCTGAGTGTATGTGCACTCGCCAGAGAAACAGAAATGGGGAGAGAGAAGCACCCCTGATGGGGTGTGGTGGTGCCATGAACCTTCTCCATTTCTTTAACCTGCTGGGATTTGGGGCACACATGCACCTAGTGTGTGCTTCAAGCCTCCAGTGCTGGGATTCAGATCATGATCAACCGTGTGGGATGCAGTTCTCTTAACCACTAGGCTACAGAGCTGGCCCCTATACTTCCTTATGTACTAAACTGAAAAGTAAAAATATCCTGGGGCCAGGAGGTGGCGTAGTAGTTAAAGTGCTGGACTCCCATGTGGTCAACTGCAGGTCAAGCCCTGGACCTAGAGGTTTCAAACTCATGCCAAGTGGAGGTGCATGTGCGCGTGTGCCCAAGATCCCGAGAGGAGAATGGAGGAGAAGGGACTGCGGCATGGCCATCCCTCCTGGGGGTGATTTCTTGCTTTCTGTTTCTCTGTCTCTTCCTGGCGAGTAAACATGCCCTAGAGCAAAAATTTCTCAAAAAAACAGTAAAAATATTCTACCAGTCATCCTCCTCAAATAATTCAACTATCCCTTTGTACATTGTTGGACTTGTGTTTCTCATTTGCATAGTGTTAGGGAAGCAGAGCCTTTCAGGAGTTTGCGCCCTTAAGCACATTATTAGATGACTGAATTCCTAACCTTATCAGTGCAGTACCTTTTAAAGCAATTCTTCCTTTCTGACAACAATAGCATGATCCAAAACACTCTATCCTGATCTTCGCCTTCCCCCAAGGCATGGAATCAGCAGCTTCCCATTGTATTAGTGGGAGCAAGTGTCAAAGATCAAATTCCAGCTGCAAGAGATTTACCTTGGTAGCGGCCAAGCTGGAAACATTTCTTTTCGAGGCCGTATTGATAGTTCTGAGTCAGCATGATGTCTATACACTTACTTTTAAAAAAGAATAGTATATAGTTTCTATGATCCAGGCTTTTGCTTACAAGGCAGAACCAAAGTGGCTCGTGGAAGAATCGAGGAGAGTCTTGAGTGTAGAAAGGAAGAACGCATGAGCAAATCCCTCTGCAAAGCAGTGCCTATGAATATCCAGGAAGGGATGACTCACTTGCCACGTGCCAGCCAGTACTCTGAGCTCTTCATCTTACTTAATCATCACAACCCTACACAAATATCTTTATGCCAGCCTCCCAGAAAAGAAAACAGACTCAGAGAGGTTACATGAAGTGCAAGAGTACTCAAGCCCAAGCCCTGCAGTATGCAAACCCAGCTAGTCCACCTGTAGAGCCCATGCTCTTAGCCACAGCACGGACAGCCAGGCAGGGTCAGCTCTGCCCCACCTGAACCCCTACCCGCACATGGCCACGCCTTCTCCCAGGCTGTCTGCTCTCCCTCCTGTGCTTGGGCTCCTGCTTTTCCTTCCAATTCCAGCTCAAATGCTCCTTGTCTCTGCTGATCCCTCCTTGTATTAACACACCCCGACTCACAGCAGTGTTCCTCCTCAGACCACAAGTCCTCAGGGCAGGTTCCGTTTCAGCTTCAGGGCCTGTTTGCACAGCCTGTAACTGGTGCTCTGAGTCACAGCAAATGAAGGAGGAAGGGAAACCTGGGACTCAGGTAGTCAGGGAAATGCTCCCAACACCTGCTGCAGGCTGAGGGCGCCCTTCCCCGCAGGTCTCCTGTGTATTAAAAGGGGCCTCCCCCCACCTGCACCTTAAATATGCAACAATTCTAGATGCCTGCTTTTTAAAAACTAAGCCTACCCTTATCTGCCAAGGAAAAGAAAGGCCCGATTTGCTCTCATCTCTAAGGTTTCAGGGAACAATCTGCGAGGTCAGTGAGGAAAGATGGAGGGGGGTTAAGGACTGAGCACCGTAGTCTCCTTTTGGAGCCAAGAGCTGGTGAGAAATGCCCATGGACCAGCGGCGTTCTTGCCAGCTGGCTAAGGCGCGCGCTCTCAGGCCCTCCCTCCTCCCTGCTCTCTGTCTCTTTCTCTCTCCCCTATGCACATGCTCACACACACATGTGCTGCCTTGGTAACTGGCAATTACTAAAGAAGCCCACCTTCAGCCGCACTCCCTAAACTGGGTGATGCTCTGACAACACACAGGACACGGCAAGTTCCTGCCGAAGCGTCGCGGGGAGCACGCGAGTCCAGCCGCCTGCACCTCCACCCTCCGGTGCGTGTGCGTGGGCGTCTTTTGTCAGGACTCCTCAGATGGAAATTTTATGAACGTTCGGGCAGTGCCAAGGCTGGCTTAATGAGTGCATAATTGGCACCGTGTTGTTTTGCCAGTGGCCACCACTCAAGTCCTTGAAAACAGTCCGTTCCCTGAAACAGGTTACACCCCCCACCACTGCTCCCTCGTTTACACTATGGACTCAGCCACAGTGCCTATATAGGTGAAGGGGAAAGGCTGAAAAATGATTAGTGTTGGCATGGCAACAATATGTTAATTGTGTCTTCCCTAAAGCAGGCCCAGCAGGACCTCTATAGGCCTCTATCCAGGGTCGGTCTGGTTACTGTGCATTTTAAAATAGATTAGCACCGTGTTCCTTTGACTAGATGCAGTACTTCAGACCCTCCCCTCCGCTTAACCCAAGTTAATAAGGCTTAGGTGATTTCTAGTGCTCCCGTGCTGAAACAGAAGCCAAGACTTGATCCGCAAAACTGTCTTGATGTCAAGACACTGAACAGACGTCCTGCCTGTTCCTTTGTCCCCTGTCCCCATAACCTCTCTGGCTGCACCTCTGAGGTCTGATTAGCCCAAGGAGGGCCCTTCAGTCTGGTGAAGTGGACAGCTGATAGCAGATACTCTGCTTGGGGCAGGTAAGAAAGCCCAACTCAAACTGAAATGGATAGGAAAAAAGATCACCCGGGACCTGCAGATGGCGTAATGCTTACGTCGCCTGACTCCCGTGACATGGTTTGACTCCTGGACCCAGCAACTTACAACTCACGCCAGGCGCGTGTGCGTGCATGCCCAAAATCCCGAGGGGAGAATGGAGGAGAGGGGATTGCGGCATAGCCGTCTCCCTTTGGGGGCAGGGGGAGGGATTTCTCACTTTCTGTCTCTCTGTCTCTCTGACAAGCACATGCACCCTATAGCCAAAAAAAAAAAAAAAAAAAAAGAAAAGAAAGAAAGAAAAGATCACCAGCTACATACGGGTAGCTGGTACAGGTAGTCCAGCTTCAGGGGTTTATGAGCCGGTCCCTTCCCGGCTCAAGGATGTAACCAATGGCCTCGGTCTCCCCAGGTCTCTGCTCTCCATCCTTGGGATTGACATGGTTCTAAGACTGGACTCCTGTGCTCACGATCATAGCACCCCAGCAATGGCGGCCATAGAGACAGAGAGAGAGAGGCAGGAGAGACAGAATGGATCTGGCTTCTCGTCCCTCCACAACAGGAAGAATGTTTTCCCAGAGACCTTCAACGAATCACTTCTCGTATTTCTCTGATAGGGTCAGGCCACAGGACCATCCGAGAGTCAGCCAGCAGGTAACCGGGTTAGTCTCCAGTGCATCTCATCACTCCGGAGCTGAAGTTCTACGGTCGTCTGTGGGAGTGGTGGATGGACTCCTGCTGTGTCCACTGCACGAAGGTGTCATCTGGTGTACCACAACTGCCTCCTACCAGCCTCACTCACCAGAGTGCGCAGCAGGAGCCAAGATCGCAGAGGATGCCTGAAGCCACACACACAGAGAATGGAGGATGGAGCCCAGTGATTCCCTTGTCATCTGGGGAAGAGGCAAGCCTTCCCACAACACCTGTGACCCTGGACCCACACGCGAGGCCCCCAGTTTGCGTCCCAAGACCTTCTCATACACACGGCATCTGGGCCTGTGATCCAGGCTGGCTGAGGCTGAAGGCAGCTGCAGTGGGAAGGCACCGATGAAGATGCCGTCTCTGCAATTCCTCTCTCTTTCTCTCCCTCTCATATGAAAGAGAGAGAGAACACATATATAAATAAACTTCGAAAAAACTCCTCAATATGATACTAAATTATACCCACTATGATGGTTATGATAAAGACAAAACCAAGTGCTGACAGTGGTGCAGAGCAACTAGAACTCTCGTGTGTTGCTGGCGGGAATGCAAAATGATACAGACTCTCAGGAAAATAATTTGGTGGTAGCTTCTTGCAAAATTAAACACATACAGTGGCTCCCTTTTATTCATGGGGGATAGGTTCCAAGATCCTAATGAATGCTTAAAACCACAGATAGTACTGAATTCTATATATGTCAATACTATGTTTTTCCTATACATACATATATATCTATGGTAAAGTTCCGTTTGTAAACTAGGCACAGTAAGAGACTAGCAATAACCAATACTAGAGACCAGCAGTTAGTGTAATGGCTATGTCGCTGGACTCCCATGTAGTAGACCGTGGTTTGAGTCCCGGACCCAATGGCTTAAACTCACACTGGTCGCATGTGAATGCGTGCCCAAGATCCTGAGAGGAGAATGGAGGAGAAGGGATTGTGGCGTGACCATCCCCCCTGGGGGGTGAGTTCTCGCTTTCCGTCTCTCTGTCTCTCTCGGTCTTTCTGGCAAGCGCACGCGCCCTATAGCAAAAACCTCTCAAAAAAAAAAAAAAGGGAGGAAAAAATAATAAAATAATAAACCAGAACAATTATAACAATATATTATAATAAAAGTTCTGCACACGTGGTCTCTCTCTCTCTCAAAATATGTTGGACCAGTCTCAGTGATATGATTTTACAATCTCGGCTAACTGGGAGGCTGGGGAGAGGACCATACCATGGACAGACCCTGTTGAAAATCTCTCTTTTTTGGGACCAGCAGTTGGCGTAATGGCTGTCACTGGAATCCCATGTAGTCGACTGTGGTTCGAGTCCCAGACCCTGTGGCTTAAACTCACACCGGGCATGTGTGTATATGTGCCCAATATCCCAAGAGGAGAATCACCCCTGGGGGGTGATTTCTCACTTTCTGTCTCTCTGTCTCTCTCTGTCTTTCTGGCAAGCACACGTGCCCTATAGCAAAAACCTCTCAAAAAAAAAAAAAAAAATCTCTTTCTCTTTCATAATAAAGGAAAAACAAAAAACTTTTGAGGCCAGCAGGTGACATGGTGGTTAAGGCATTGGATTCAATCATGCCAGACATGTGTGCATGTGTGCCCAAAATCTCAAGAGGAAAATCAGGAGAAGGGATTGTGGCATGGCCGTCCCCCAAGGGGGTGATTTCTCACTTTCTCTCTTTCTGTCTCTCTCTGCAACAAGCACACATGCCCTATGGCAAAAACCCTAAACACAAAACAAAACAAAACCTTTATTGTACTACACTCACCTATGCTCAGACCAGGAGTAACTGAATCCCGAGACAGTACAGCCGAAGATAGGAGGGGGCGGCTGTACTTTCTATGTGCTCCAGTCACTTCACTCCTGGGTATTTACCCCAGAAATGAAAACGGTGTCCACACAAATTTGTACACAGATGCTAATAGTGGCCTTATCTGTGACCAAATGATAGACCAAAAAACCCCAAATACTGTGTGCCGGGTAAATGGCTAAACAATAGATAGAAAGGAATTAAATAGGCCTCATCACTAGAAAAGAATATACTATTTCTTTCATTAAAATTTTATTCACGGGACCAGCAATTAGCGTAATGGCTATGTCATTGGACTCCCATGTAGTCGACTGCGATTCGAGTCCCGGACCCGGTAGCTTAAACTCACACAGGGCGCGCGCACAGGCCAACTGCTGGTCCCACCCAAAATTTCATTTATTAACATAATTGTTACAAAGTGACAATGATTTGATGATTAAATGGGGCAATTAGCATACCCATCAATTAATTATCATGTCCATGTCTCAGCCATCTGAAACATTCCATACAGTAAGCTGCTAACCTCTTCTCTCTGTATTGGGTAACACTAGACATTATTCTTTCTATCCATCTGCAATTTTGTTTCCATTATTCAATATCTTTCTATTCGCCCTGCCTCCGTCCTTCTTGGCTGCCAGTAGTCTTTCTACATATCTCTACTGCTACCTCATTTTACCCAGCTGAAATGGACTGTTGGGGCCAGCAGGTGGCGTGGCGACTAAGGTACTGGACTCCCAAATGACTGACCACAGTTTGAGTCCCGGACCTGCTGGCTTGAAAATTACCCAGAGCATGTGTGAATGCATGCCTAAAATCCCAGGAGGAGAATGAAGAAGGAATTGCGGCACGGCCATCCTCCCTAGAAGGTGATTTCTCACTTTCCCTCTCTCTGTCTCTCTCTGGCAAGCACGTGTGCCCTATGGCAAAATCCGAAAGAAAGAAAGAAAGAAAGAAAGAAAGAAAGAAAGAAAGAAAGAAAGAAAGAAAGAAGAAAAGAGAAGAGAAGAGAAGAGGAGAAGAAGAAAAGAAGAAAAGAAAAGAAAAGAAAAGAAAAGAAAAGAAAAGAAAAGAAAAGAAAAGGAAAGGAAAGGAAAAGAAGAAAAGAAAAGAAAAATGGATTGCTGGTCCGTAACAGTTTGGACAAATCACAGGACATTCTGCTGAGTGGGGCAGGCCAGTCTCTAGAAGTGACATGCTGCCTGCCTTCATGTACGTGACGCTCAAAAGACAAAGCTTCGGTGACGAGAGCATCCCCGTGGTGCCAGGTTCCCTGGGCAGAGGGAATGTCTGTAAGTAGAATCTTCCGGGGGTGAGGGAACTATTCTGTATCCTGACTGTGGTGGTAGTTACACACATTCACATATGTATTAAAATTGCAGAACTGGGGGCCAGCAGGTGGCATGGTGGTTAAAGACTCTGGACTCCCACATGGCTGACAACGGTTCAAGTCCCAGCCCTGGTGGCTTGTTTTCTCACTTTCCCTCTCTCCCTTTCTCTGCCTCTCTCTGATCAAACTGGAACATAATAATAAATAAAGTTAAATAAAATAATAATTTAAAATGGTGATTTGCAAGCAGACCAGCTCCTCGCCACTGAGCCCCATCACAGTACCCAGCATGAAACAGCTTGAGGCTTTGCTTCTGGAGCAGCCCTCGTGCCCTCACTCAAAGCCTTGTCTCCCACGGAAAATTCGAATAAGTTTTGCTCTCAGGTTTCCCAGCCCACGGAAGCGAGAAATTAGAAGGAGAAGGACGCTTCCTAAAGCAGGCACGTTGGCAGTCATGACAAGCACAGCTGGCAAGGGAAGAGAAGGCAGAAAACTGCAAAATCAAACCTCAACTCGAAGCACACACGTGTCCGGACCCTTTGTCTAACAGCTACCAGCCACGCAAGCACACCTCTGAGATCTGAGTCTGCCTCTCTCTGATCAAACTGGAAAATAATAATAAATAAAGTTAAATAAAATAATAATTTAAAATGGTGATTTGCAAGCAGACCAGCTCCTCGCCACTGAGCCCCATCACAGTACCCAGCATGAAACAGCTTGAGGCTTTGCTTCTGGAGCAGCCCTCGTGCCCTCACTCAAAGCCTTGTCTCCCACGGAAAATTCGAATAAGTTTTGCTCTCAGGTTTCCCAGCCCACGGAAGCGAGAAATTAGAAGGAGAAGGACGCTTCCTAAAGCAGGCACGTTGGCAGTCATGACAAGCACAGCTGGCAAGGGAAGAGAAGGCAGAAAACTGCAAAATCAAACCTCAACTCGAAGCACACACGTGTCCGGACCCTTTGTCTAACAGCTACCAGCCACGCAAGCACACCTCTGAGATCTGAGCCCGTGCACCTGCATCTCAGCCACAGGCAGCGGTCGTGGGGCTGTTCTGGATGAGGAGCCTGAATCATAAGGGAAAGCTCACTCCAGGCTTCCAGCCCTCTCCATGCAGGGTGTTCCTGGTAGGATGCATCCTGGGTGTCGATCTGCTCTCGAGCAGCCCTGCGGATTGGACGAGCAGTGACTTTCCTCGTTAGCTGGGAAAAGCATTTGGCCACCAGGATGCTCGTGAGCACATCTGTCAGTGGCCGGCAACTGTCCCTCCGTATGACCTGTGGACCTCTGAAGCCCAGGACCATCGTGCAACATAGCTCACATTTTCAAGCATCTACCATGTTCCAGGTTCTTTACTTCTTCCTTTCTCTCTTTCTTTTTTAGTTTTTGCTATAGGGCATGTGCACTCACCAGAGAGGGACAGAGAGAGATAACGGGAAAGGGGATAGGGGATGGCCACACTGCAATCCTTTCTTTTCCAGTCTCCTCCTAGTATTTTGGGCACATATGCGTGTGCACCTGACATAAGAGCTTTATTCCATTTAATCTTCCCAACAGCCCATGAGTAGGAACTACAATAAATCCCATTTTATGGAAGAGGAGACTGAAGTCACAGAGGTTAAGGGACTTGCTTCTGGTCACCCATGAAGTAGGTGGTTATACAAAACCGAATAGCTCCAGGGCCTCTCCTAACCATTGCACCACATTGCTTCAACCCGTGAACTGTGAAATAGAAAAGAGCCCAGAGGAAACTGACCCTAAAGCTATAAGAGAAATAAAGACAAAATGAAGACAACTAAGAAATTGACGATTCTTTTACAGGAATAGATATTTGGAATAAGTCAGAGAGTGAAATATCTAATTCAGTGGTGGCTCATAGCTAGCACATAATTAAGTCCTTCAGAAATGAGGAAAAAATAATTCTTAAAGCTATTTCAGCAATTGCTCCAACCAGTACAAATATTTTTAATTGAGGTTGAAAGATTTTAGCAAAACTTATAAAGATATTTAGAGGATGTTTATAGGAAAGAGGGGACCCTGTGAAATTATGAATGCTGAGAAATGCAACCACCTATTCTTGGACATTTGGGCAGATTCCACGTCTTAACAATTGTGAATAATGCTGCAATAAACATGGATGTGCAAGTGTTTTTCCAACTGAATGTATTCCTATTCTTTGGGTAGGTACCCAAGGGCCAATGAATTGGATGAAAAAAAAAGTTGCATATATACACTATGGAATATTACCCATAAAAAATGAGACCCTGGCGTTTTATAGAAAATGGATGAATATGGAATATTTAATGCTTAGAGAAGCAAGCCAGACTATGAAAGAGAGGCGTTGTATGTCCCCACTTAATATATACCAAATGTCTACACTCCGTGGCAGAAACCAAAAGATTGGAAGGTATAAAAGCATGAGAGCAACTGTGGATACTAGAGACAGTGTGGGAGGGTGGGAAATGGGGGCCAGGAGGCAGGGAATCAAGGAGAGAAAAAAAGGCAAAACATTTAGTGGACAAAAATGGAAACTTATCTTTTGATGATAATGCATATGGTAATATCATTGACTGGACTAATATAAAATGTATTCGTGCTACAAAAGTTGATTTTGTATGCTGTAAAGATGTACAATGATTCAGGGACCAGCAGTTAGCATAACGGCTGTCACTGGACTCCCATGTAGTCATTGGCAGTTCGAGTCCCAGACCCGGTGGCTTAAACTCACGCTGGGCGGGTGTGCATGTGTGCCCAGGATCCTGAGGGGAGAATGGAGGAGAAGGGATTGCGGCGTGACCATCCCCCCTGGGGAGGGGGGTGATTTCTCACTTTCTGTCTCTCTGTCTCTCTCTTGTCTTTCTGGCAAGTGCATGCACCCTCTAGCAAAAACCTCTCCAAAAAAAAAAAAAAAGTACAATGATTAAATATAATAAAGTAAGAAAAGAAAGAAAGAAAATGCAGTCACAGGTGGACATCCTTACTTGTGTAATCTAGATATTCTCTATGCCCTTGGGAATTATATTCCAGAATGACACAGGCGTCTTATATAGCATAGAAAGAATTTGTTTAGTTAAAGGGAAAAGCCCTCAGTTGTTTGGAAAATCGATTCTGTAGACCCCCAAAGAGTAGAAAACAAAGATCCAATATCTTCAGCATTGAGTTCCCACTATAACTCCAAGATTTAGATTCCTGCATAGACCCAGGATTTTTGCTATAGGGCTTGCGCCCTAGACAGAGAGATAAAGAGACAGAAAGTAGGAAATCATTACCCGGGGAGGATGGTCACACCACAATCCCTTCTCCTCCATTCTCTTCCTGGGATTTTGGGCATGCACACACACATCCCCAGTGTGAGTTTTAAGCTGCCAGGTCCAAGACTTGAACAGCAGTCAACTACATGAGAATCTAGCAACATAACCATTACACCATCTGCTGGTACCTGAGTAAGCCACTTCTTTTTTTTTTTTTTTTTTTGGAGATTTTCCTTGTTGGGCCGGGTCG
>NW_006159978.1:743138-767177 GCF_000334495.1 Tupaia belangeri chinensis | reverse complement strand
CAATCCCTTCTCCTCCATTCTCCTCTCGGGATCTTGGGCACGCACGCACACGCGCCTGGCGTGAGTTTTAAGCCACCGGGTCCGGGACACGAACCACGGTCGACTACGTGGGAGTCCAGTGACATAGCCATTACGCTAACTGCTGGTTCCCCTGAGTAAGCCACTTCTAACAAATAAAATATGGCAGAACCAATATGGGATATCACTGTCAATGTTAGGTTACAAAAAGGCTGTGGCTTCGGTTTGGGTCTCAGTGTCTCTTAGACTACTTAGTGTGGGGGGACCCAAAGGGCAGACTGTGGAGAGACCCACATGGAAGAGACCAAGGACATTCAACAGTCTTGGGAGTGAAATGAGCTTGGAGGGACTCTACCTCAGTCGAGCCTTCCCATGACACTGCAGCCCTGCTGACTTGCTTGCTGCAGCCTCATGAGAGACCTCGAGCCAGAAGCTCTGGATTTAGGACTGCCGAAAGCTATGAGATAATGTGATGTTGTTTAAAGTTGCTATGTTTGGAGGTAACTTGTTACGCTGCAAAAGATAACTAAAACACAAACTGAACAGATTTCAGGGACAGTTTGCCTACTATAAATTGGTAATAAAGAATACTTTGAGCCATATCCATAGTGTGGTGGTTAAGTGTATGCATTGAGAGCCGAATCCCACATGGCTGGCATCAGTTCACGTCCTGGCCCTGGTGGTGTGAGAAACATGCTGGGCACACGTGTATATGTGCCTCATATCCTCATGGGATGAAGGAATGAAGATTGCAGTATGACCATGCCCCACTGGGAGTCTCTCTCTCTGTCTCTGTCTCTCTCTCTCTCACAAGTACACATGCCCTCTAACTATTTTTTTTTAGAAAAGAATACCTTGGGGCCAGCATGTGATGTGGTGGTTAAGTCTTGTACTCCTATGTGGCTGACCATGGCTTGAGTTCCAGACCTGGCAACTTGAAAACCATGCCAGGTATGTGTGCATGCATGCCCAGAATCCCAGGAGGAGACTTTGATGGAAAACAAAGCCCGGGCTTCTCATCTAGGCCTGGGGCAAGGATGGAAGGGGACATGAGGGGACAAGAGGGGGGTGGCTACTCCCCAGTCTCATGATCCTGGCTGGGAGAAGAATGCTTCCTGCACTTCGCAGAGGCATGGAAGGAAGCCATCTCCTGACTTGGCCCCATTCATTCCATTTGTTTGGGAATGTTTTTGTATTCTTCTTTTTCTTAGTTCATTTAACAAACTGAATTTCTACAATTGGCTGAGATCAGTTTTCCTACTTTTTAAAAAAATATATCAGAACAACAGAAGTCCTTCTACCGACCCCTGAGTCAACAATCATAAGGCAGCTCCCCTGCAAGAGTGGCCCGGACTCAGGTCAGTGGGGGTGGAGGAGGGTGGGGAGTCTCCTCCAGTCCTGAGGTCGAGGGTAGGTAACCCAGGAAACCCGTGGGCTATTTGGGACGAGTCAGACCTCAGAGAGCCATAATGGATTGCTGGAGCAGATGGTTCGAGCTGGTGTGATGTTCTGGGGACTCTCAGTACAAATCATTTGGCATTGTCACTATTTGGCAAAGACACCACTGAGGATTAAGCCTTCCTTTGGGACCCCCCACTTTCATGGCTAGGAAAGATGCATTTTCCCCCCATAGGGTGCCTACACTCACTCGAGCAGAGGGAGACAGAGACAGTGAGAGGGAAAGTGAGAAATCACACCCCCACATCCCAGAGGATGTCCATACCATAATCCCTTCTCCTTAATTCTTCTTCTGGGATTTTGGGCATGGGTGCACATGCACCTGGTGTGAGTTTCAAGCCTCTGGGTATGGGACTCAAACCACAGTCAGACATGTGGGAGTTCAACACTGTAACCACCACGCCACCTGCTGGCCCCAGAGGGATGTGTTATTGATGGTGGCTGTCCCACTGACTTAGGGTCTGGCCTAGCAGGTCCTACAGGAAAAGTAAGGGTGCAAAGCAGAAAGTGACTTTTATGGAGCAAATCAGTTCATAGCTGCCTATCTAGAATTTTCCCCACCCCAGCTCAGCCCTCTGGGTTGTAGCTCTTACCTAACAGGTAGGAGTTTTTTACTGAGCCCTGAGACCATGTATTCTACAACAGCTACAATGTGATAGATGCCTGCCGTGCACCAAGCACTTTGCATAGTTTGTGAGGATCCTATTCTGACCCTAAGTGGAATTCAGGTGTTCCCGGACAAATCTTTTCTTTTCTTTCTTTCTTTCTTTTTTTTCTTTTCTTTTTTTTTTTTTTTTTTTTTTTTTTTTTTATTTTTATTTTTTTTTTTGATATAGCTTGAATACCATGAAGGACCCCATCGAAAATCTATCACATGAAAACTGAGGGAGAATTTACCCCTAGGAAAAAGGAAAAATCACATGGGGTGTGTGTGAGCACTATCCATTAGAATTAGTTACAGCTTACATAGCAGGGAGGGGAATCCTTGAATTAACTATAGCTTAAAGAAGGTCAGATTTGATTTTTCTTTCATGCGAAAGAGGTCCAGTACTGGTATAGAGAGATTCCATACCACTGCTGTGAAATTAGGGACATAGAGTCCACTCTTTCTGCTCCACTGTTGGAAATAGCTCCCACCCTACAAGCTCTCCTCATAGTACAAGATGGTTGTTGGAGCTCCTGCCATCACAGCGTGGGCTATTGGCTGGAACAAAGAGGGAAGAGGACAAAAAAGGGACATAGCACCAGCTGAGTCAGCTCTCTCAGCAGACTTTCTTACACATAGCACTTCTCTTACTTCCAGTTGGCCAGAACTTGATCACATGGACACATCAAGTTCCCAGAGAAACTGAGAAATCTTGTCTTTTGATCCAGGTGGCAGAGTCCAGAAGAAAGTCAGGGTTCACAGCAGAAGAAGAAATGAGAAAGTGGATTTCTAGCTAGGCGATGAACAGCCTTAGCCATGGGGACCCAGCTGGGAAGTCTAACCTTTTTTCTGTCCCAAGCCCTGCCCCAAAGATGTAAAACTCAGTCTCAAGGAAATAGAAAGTTATTTAAAAAAAAAAAAAATTCTGAAAGTTAGGGGCCTAAGGAGTACTAAGTCGGTAATACCCTGAGGACTGGGTTCAGTGACCGACGGTGTCTAGGTGCTGACAGGACGGCACCAGTGCAGTGGGTAGCGACTTCTCCGTAAGCATGTGCCTAGGGCATCCCCTAAATGCCCTCGTGAATACGCGAAGTAGGAGATTTATGCTTCCTTGAGAATCAGTAGAACTTGGCAAAGTAAACTACTCACATTCAAGATTAGAGAGAAAGCAAACATTTCATGGTTCTTTAAAAAAAAAAAAAAGAAAAGAATTGTTATTTTTATTGAATTTTATTTATTTTAAATTTGACCAGAGAGAGGTTGGGGGGAAGTGAGAAAGCAAACCACCAGGTCCAGGACTACAAACCTCAGTCAGGCCATGTGGGAGTCCAGCGCCCTTATCCACCATGCCACCTGCCGGCCCTCCATGGTTCTTATGTTAATCCTTACAACCAAATGCACGGTGCTTGGGATCTTCCCACTCTACCAGTTGAGGAAACTGAGGCTCAGCAAAGTGCTGGGCCCAGCTTCACACAGGAAAGTGGCAGGATGATGGTTAAATCTGGGTGTGTCAGTCTCGAGATGAAACCCGGGTGTGTCGGTAACCAGCCCCTGTTCTTTCACACGTGCTCTGCCATGGCTTCCCCACTCCAAAGAGTCTGGGGCTGGAAGAGGGAGAACAAAATAGGACAACGAATGGAGGTGGAAGACACTGGTGTTTTTTTCTTCCCCTCTTCCCTTCCTTTGGGAAAATCCTGCCCCCAGGAAACCAGCAGTTAGTGTAATGGCTATGTCCCTGGACCACCACGTAGTCGACCGCGGTTCGCGTCCCGGCCCTGGTGGCTTAACTCACGCCGGGCGCGTGTGCGTGCAGGCCCAAGATCCCGAGAGGAGAATGGAAGAGAAGGGATTGTGGCGAGACCATTCCCCCTGGGGGGTGATTTCTCGCTTTCTGTCTCTCTGTCTCTCTCTGTCTGTCTGGCGAGCGCACACGCCCTATAGCGAAAACCTCTCCCCTCCAAAAAAATCCTGCCCCAGTCCCTGTAATTGGTGGGGTGTCAACTGTGGAGGCTCCTTTCTTGATCAGCCAGTGGGCTACCAGGCTGAACTCAAATCCAGTCTTTCTTTCTCTGGGAATTGACCCTTGAGTGGGCATTTACAGGGATTTTGTAGATGGGAAAACTGGATCTCAGAGAAGACGGGTCACATTCTCAAGGTCACCCTGTGTGTAAGGAGCAGATTCAGATTCACGCCCAGGGTCGTCTGACCCTCTATTGTGGGGTCTACATGGTTCCCTGGTTTTAAAGTGGTTTCAAAGTCTAGACCCCTGACCTGCAGCAGGTAAAAGAAATCAGATTCTTGGGCCCCACCACAGACCTGGATTAAAGGAGGGGTGGGCCCCAGCCAGCTGCGGTTCCCAAGCCCTCCAGGTGATTCTATGCGTGCTAAAGCTGAGAGCGCAGAGCCAAACCTGATGAGAGGCAGAGAATGCATGCCAGGTACCTACCAAATGTGACTGGAGGACCATAGTACTCAAAAATACTCCAGCCTCCTGTGGTACCTGGAATTCTAGCACAAGGACCTCTCTCTTCATATAATACAGCGGGGCCTTGACACTCAAAGTGCATGAATCAACGACAGCATCTGTGGCCCCTGGGAGCTTGTTAGAAATGCAGAAGCTGAGGGCCAGTAAGCGGTGTGGTGGTTAAGGCACTGGATTCCCACATGGCTGACTGTGGTTTAAGTCTCAGACTTGTGGCTTGTTTTCTCACTTCCCTTTTCTCTCTCTCTCAGTCTGTCAAGTCAAACTTAAAAAATAATAATGATAAAATTAAATTAAATTAAAAATTCTTTAAAAAAAAAAAGAAGAAGAAAGAAAGAAATTCAGGAGCCTGGTGCTGGCAGGTGGCATGGTGGTTAAGGTGCTGGACTCCTACGTGGCCAACCATGGTTCAAGTCCTAGACCTGGCATCTTGTTTTCTCACTTTCCCTCTCTGTCTCTGTCTCTTTCTGGTCAAATTACATAATAATAATAATAGTTAAACAAAATAATTTAAAAGAAATAAAAAATGCAGAAGCCAGGGCCTCATCCAAGACCTGCTATATCAGAATCTACATGTTAGGAAGATTCAGAGGCACATGACAGTTTGATAAGTGCCACAGTAGAGTGAGCACTAGGTTCCGAGCCTTCGTTCCTGAATGTAAATTCCAACTGCACCACTTCCCTAGACCTTCCATCCAAACCCTCTGGCCGGCCCCGTAGTGAGTGCAGTGGTTAAAGGAACTAGATTCCACATGGCTGATCACAATTCAAATTCTGGCCCCAGAGGCTTGAAAAACATGCTGGGCACTTGTGTGTGCATGCCCCAAATCCCAATAGGATGGAGAGATAGAGGAAGAGATTTAGCCTGACCACGCTCCACTCAGAGGTACTTTCTCTGTCTTTCTCTCTCGCTCGCTCCCTCTCTCTCCCTGTCTCTGGCAAGTGCACACACCCTTTGGCAATTAAAACAAAAAAAGCAAAGCCCAATCCTACCCAGTTCCTGTCTCAACAGCAGCGAAATCCTTCAGAGCCTGGGGGTGGGGGAAGTGCCACGAGCTTGTGTGAGACATGTCAGAACTCACTCTTGGAAACTGAGACGGGAGTCAGCCCCTCCTGCCGCCCATCACGGTGCTCCTTGTGGCTGTGAGAGCAGCCTGGGATGGCAATGTTACCCTGCGAGTTACCTAGAGAGCAGGAAAGGAGATAAAAGAGATGAAATATTTCCTAGCATGAAACTGAGAGAGACTGGATGGGCTAGTGAGGCGAAGACAGGAAGGACGGACCCGGGTTGGAGCTCAAAAAAATTAAGCAAAGAGTGAGGGACAGACGGGATGAAGTCAGTGGCTTAGAAAATGAAGTCTGCAGACACAGGCTTCTGCACATGCTGGACAGCCTTCCTGCATCAAACCCACTCGCACCACAGTGGGGATGCTCCTCAGTCCTGGGCGACTGGCTCCAGGACCTGCCTCCGACACCAGAACACACATGCTCAAGTCCCTTATTAGCATTTTCCTGTATCTGTGCAGTCCTCCTATGTAATTCAGATCATCTCTGTATTACTCATAATACCTAACACTATGGAGGTGCTGTGTAAATAGATGCTACTTTTTTCTTTGTGTCGGTTCTATTGTTTTTTGTTTGTTTGTTTTTGAGAGGTTTTTGCTATAGGGCATGTGTGCTTGCCAGAAAGACAGAGAGACAGAAAGTGAGAAATCACCCCCCAGGGGGGATGGCCACGCTGCAATCCCTTCTCCTCCATTCTCCTCTCGGGATCTTGGGCACACATGCACACGTGACTGAAGTGAGCTTAAGCCACCAGGTCCGGGACCTAAACCGCAGTCGACTACATGGGAGTCGAGCGACATAGCCATTACACCAACTGCTGGTCCCTGTTGTATTATTTTTAAAAAAAAAATTTTTTTTTCAAGGACCAGCAGGTGGAGTGGTTGTTAAGATGCTGGAGTCCTACATGGTTGACTGTGGTTTGAGTCCTAGACCTGGTGGCTTGAAAATCACAATGGTCACATGGCATGCAAGCCCAAAATCCTGAGAGGAGAGTGGGGGAGAAGGGATTGTGGCATGGCCATCCCCCCTGGGGGATGATGTCCCACTTTCCCTCTCTCTCTTTTTCTCTGACAAGTACACATGCCCTATGGCAAAAGCCTTAAATTTTTTTTTTTTTTCACTCAGTGGATGTGGAACACATGGATATGGAGGGTCAACTTTATTGATTAGGGTGCTGCCTCAGTCCCCTCCTGGCAATTACCAGTCTCCCCACAGAAGCTCCATCCACAGGGGCTCTTCACTTCCTCCTCTTTCTCATTGACTCTAGTTTGCTAGATCCTATCTGCCTCTGGTCAGGGACATCTAAAGTATAACTAGATCTTGGGACCAGCAGATGGCGTAATGGTTACATCACTGCACTCCCATGCAGTTGACCAAGGTTCAAGTCTTGGACCTAGCAACTTAAAACTCACTCTGGGTGTATGTGCATGCATGCCCAAGATCCTGAGAGGAGAATGGAGGGGAAGGGATAGTGGCATGGCCATCCCCATGGGAGGGATGGATTTCTCACTTTCTGTCTGTCTCCCTGGTGAGCTCATATGCCCTATAGCAAAAAAAAAAAAAAAAAGTATTACTAGGTCTCACAGAAATGAGGGGGCTAGAGATCTATGAGTGAAAGATCAGTTAATTGGGAGAGAGGGAGGGAGAAACTGACATAAACAACAGAAATGACGTAAAACTCACCCAAAGTTGGGATCATGAGAAGACAACAGAGGAGGAAGAGTTCAATACCGATAGCAAAACCGCGTGCACCCAGAGGGAAATCTAGCATGTGCATGTCTGGAACCATCAAAATGGTGAGAGCCATTTGATAACCAGGAAGCCTTTGGAATGATTCTAGAAGGATTTGTTAAACTCTTTATTTTCAACATCAGGAAGTTATATTCTGCTGGGACAGGACTACTCAGGCATCAGATTGAAGACTACAAAATTCCCCCAAAATTTAATATGATCCTTGCCCCTGAGGGATCATGCTGGCCAGCCTGACCGTCCATCCCCCCGGTATTCTCTCTGGGTGCTTCTCACCATGCAACTTTCTGAAGCCAGGTGCCTCGGTCAGCTCGGGCTGCCATAATAGAACATCATGGTCTGTGTGATTCACACAGTAGAAATCTATTTTTCTGGGGTTCTAGAAGTTAGAAGTCCACATCAAAGTGGCAGCGGGTGATCACCAGCTGCAGTTCCCAGGAAGGCTCTCTTCCTGCTTGCAGACAGCTGCCTCCTGGCTGTATCCCCACGCGGCCTTTCCTCTGTGCTTGCACACTCCCAGCGCCTCTTCCCCTTCTTATAAGACACCAGTCTTGTGATATTGGGGCCCACCTTTATGCCCTTATTTAACATCAGTTACCCCCAGAAGGCCCTTTCTCCAAGTACAATCACACCGAGGGTTAGGACTTCAACATACAGATTTTGAAGAAAAATGATTCAGTCCAGAACACCAAGGGTGAGAAACCAGGCTCCAAGCCTGGAATATGGTGGATTGTGCCCTCGAGGCTGTGGCCCTGGGGAAGTCTTCTCACCTCCTGAGACTTGGTTTCTTCCTCTGAAAGAATGGAGTGGGACAAAGAACCCCACTGGGTGCTGAGCCACTTAGGTTCTAATCCTGACTCATCCTCGAGACAGCTGTGTGTCACTGAATAAGTGTAGCCTTTTGAATAAGTGGATCAGTGAACCTGTTTTTCTCCTATATAAAAAGAGGGATCAACTCAATAGTTGGAAAAAAAAAAGGTTTTTTTAATGAGCAAATGACTTGAATAGACATTTCTTCAAAGTAGATGTGTAAACGGCCAATAAGCACATGAAAGATGTTCAGCATCACCAATATGGAGGGAAATGCATATAAAAACTACAGTGAGATATCACTTTACACCCATTTGGATGACTACTATAAAAAAAAGAAAAGGGGAAGGGAAGAGGAGAGGAGGGGAGGGCAGAGGAGGGGAGGGGAGGGAAAAGCAAAGCAAAGCAAAGCACAGAGCGAGTATTGGAGAGGATGCAGGGAAATTGGAACTTTGTGCATTGCTGGGAGGAATGTCACACGGTGCAGCCCATATAGGAAATGCTGAACACAGAGGGGTGGGCCTCATGGAGAAGGGTTAAGTGTTGTGTATAAGGAACTCCAGTCCCTTGATGAGATGCAGTCAGAGGAGCCTGGAATATGGCTGCCTGCAGTTCAAGTCCCAGCCCTGGTGGCTTGAGAATCTTGTTGGGCGCATGTGCATGCATGCCCAGAATCCTGATGGGAGGGAGAAATAAAGAAAAGGGATTGAGGATGGCCGCCCCCCACTGGAGGGAGCTTTTTCCTCTCTCTTTCAACCTCTGGGGAGCACACATGCCCTCTGGCAATTTTTTTTTTAAGTTAAAAAAGGACCATGTGATCCAGTAATTCCACTTCTGGATGAGTTCTCAAAAGAATGTAAATCAGCGACTCAAACAAATATTGCACGCTTGCATAAGTGGCAGCATTATTCACAATGGACAAATGGTGGAAGCAACTCAAGTGTCCATCAATGAATGAACAGATAAACAAATGCCAGACAGTGACACAGCAACAGAACTGGAGGCTCACCCACAAGAGAGGGTTCCAGGTTCTCGCCCAGAGGCCTCTCTTATTATGCCGGGTAAGCATGTGCCTAGGATTGGGAATGGCTGGATTGTCATATTGAGACCTTATGGGGAGTGTTGTGTCTCTCTGTCTCTCTTTCTGTCTTGCTCATGTAAAAAATAAACTAAAAAAAAAAAATGTTCTTTAAGAGAGATTCACTGGAGAGACAGAGATAAAGAAAGAAATTACCCCCTGGAGGAATGGCCACATTGCAATCCCTTCTCCTCCATTCTCCTCTCTGGATTTGGGGCATGCATGCACATGTACCCAGCTTTCAAGCCTCCAGGTCCAGGACTCGAACAGCAGTTGGCTATGTGGGCATCCAGCAATATAACCATTAGGCCATCTGCTGGTCCCAACAAAAATCTTTTTGTATGTGGTGTATACATATGGTGAAATATTATTCAGCTTTAAAAAAGAAGAAAATCTGGCACATGCTACATATAATGTGCATGAACCTGAAGACATAGGAAGTGAAATAAGCCACCACCGAAGGACAAACACCATCCAAATCCACAAGTTGAGGCACATGGAGTAGTCCAATTCATAAAGGAAGAGAGTTAGTCTTTAATGGACACAGAGTTTCAGTTTAGGACAATGCAAAAGTTCTGAAGCAGGATGGTGGGAATGGCTGTACCACAGTGTAAACGAGCGTAATGCCCCTGAACCCTACACTTAAAAATGGTTAAAATGGTGAGGCCAATAGGTGGTGTGGTGGTTAAGGTGCTGGATTCCCACGTGGCTAACCACAGTTCAAATCCTGGACCTGGTGGCTTGAGAATCATGCCTGGCTCATGTGCATGCATGCCTAGAATCTCAGGAGGAGAATGGAGAAGGGATTGTGACATGGCCATTCCCCCTGGGAGATGATTTCTCACTTTCCCTTTTTCTATCTCTCTGGCAAGCACACATTGTAGCAAAAACTTAAAAAAAAAAAGATTAAAATTGTAAAGTTTAAGATTATGTGTATGTAATATATACATATATATATACACATATACATATATATATACATATACATATATACATACATACCTATATATAAATTACCATGAAAAAAAATGCAATAAAGAGAGGTCATTGGATCGAGTGTAATGAGTGTAATGTGCCATCCAGGTCTAAAATCCCATCTCTTAGTGCTGTAGAGAAGGCGTTCCCAACCCCTGGGCCATGGACTAGTACCAGTCCTTATTATTACAATGTAATAATAATAAAAATAAAGTGTACAATAAGAGTAATGTACTTGAATCATCCTGAAACCATCTGTCCCCCACACCCCCGCCTCAGTCCATGGAAGAACTGTCTTCCATGAAACTGGTCCTTGGTGCCCAAAAGGTTGGGGACAACTACTCTTGAGCATCGAGAAGGGAGTCCCTCATTTCCTTCACCACCTGGCAAATGGAATGCTCTTCCCTCTTGCCTCTCTAGCCTGCACTACCAGACCTGTTTGGGAAACAAACTTGTGATCAGAATCTGTGGGCTTGGCTGTTCTCCCCCTTGGGAGCAGAGGGCAGTGGAGACTGGAAGACCCTAAAGAACCTTGCACTGGAAGCAGCTCAGGGCCAGCATTTTGTGAACCTTGGGAGAAGTTTTTTCTTGAACTCAGTGTTCTTCGACTTTAGATGTGTCCTGTTCATTGTGCTTCTGAGTTGGACAGGGATTCTCGTGCTTCCATTCAAGAAAACTCAGCTCAGAGCCCATCTGTTCACCGTTGGAAGCAAAACTTGAGCTGACAATTGGTTAGAGGGTTTGGTGATGGTTGTTTTTTAAAAAAAAAGAACTCCTTAAACCTCCACATAGGTAAGGGCAGCTTCTTAAAACACATTGTTGATGGGACCAGTAAGTGGCATCGTGGTTAAGGCAGCTGGATCCCACATGGCTGACTGCCTGGTTCATGTCCCAGATCTTGGCAGCTCAAAAAACACACCAGGCATATGTGTGTGTGCATACTCAATATCTCAAAAGGAAGAGAAATGGAGGAGAAGAGATTACAGCATGACCATTCCCCATGGGAGGGATGTTTTCTCACTTTCTCTCTCTCTTTGGTGTGCACATGCACCCTGTGGAAAAAAAAAATGCTCATGAAATCACACAAAATGTCATCGTCTGTTTCCCTGATCGCTGGGCTTTCTAATTTCAGATGTCTGCCCTTCCAATCAGATGAGTGGCTGTCAGTTTAAATATCAAACTCTTGATTCAGGATATCCTTAAAGGGCGGAGACCGGGAGTGGCTGGAAGTTTGGAGGCTACACAAAGAAATGGTTTCCAACTTGGGTGTCCACCTTCACTGGGACTAATTCCACAGGAGGCCCTGGCCAGAGTACACCCTGAGGCACGTTATGTGTGTACGTACAGAGTTGGATCTCCACCCCCACCCAACACAGGCTTAAGGATGGGAAGACCTCAAAGGGATGCTGTCCCACCCAAAGGTGAGGAAACTGTCTCGTTCACCTCTCAGTCCCGGGGCAGAGCTTGTTAGGAATGCCCAGTGTCAGGTGCAAAACAGAAACTCCACTGATCTGTCATCTAAAGTGGTGCAAAGCGGGACGTACGGTTCAGTCTCTCCCAGTTCCAAATAAGCCAACATCCATGTAAACCCTTCATCGTCCTGGTTTAAGATGTGAGGAAGAAACACCTCCAGACTTGCTGTTGCCACTAATTAAAAACAAAATTATGAAAGTTCCTATCTTATCTTATTTATATGGCTTCGTACTTATCAATCCTGCAAAACAAGACAATTATATTGAGGGTTGATGGTTCATTTTTCTCATTTGGGTAAACCCATTCTCCTGAAATTCCTCTTTCTAATAAATGACAAATCCACAACAGGGATCTGTACAGAGACCAACAGATCTGCCAGCCCCGAGCAAACAGGTAGGCTTGGCGGTGGATCCACCCACCAGCCACCCTATGGCTGAGTATCGAAAGCCCTCAATCCCATCACTGGTAGTGTTTCTGAAGAATTGCCTTTATAAATCAACTTAGGGAAAATGCTTGCTTTATGCATTATACATTGTCCTTTTTAAAGCACTTCAATATGTAGTGGTTCTTCCCACAACCACATGGTGAAATTAAGACTGAGGCCCAGAGGGTTAAAGTGATTTGCTCTTCTGAGTTACCAGCAGAGTTTGGGTCCTAATTACTTCCCTATTTCACTGATTTAACAATTTCCTTTTAAAGATGTTTTTTTCCTTTTTTTTAGGTTTTCTTCATAGGGTGTATGCATTTGCCAGAGAGAGACAGAGGAAGAGAAAGTGAGAAATCACCTCCCAGAGAGGATGGCCATGCCACAATCCCTTCTCTTCCATTCTCCTCTCAGGATACTGGGCATGCATATACACGTACCCAGTGTGAGTTGGGTCCCAGATTTGAACTGCGGTCAGCCATGTGGGAATCCAGCATGTTAACCACCATGCCACCTGATGGCCCCAATAATTTTCTATTTTAATGTACATTGGTAAGTTTAAAACAGCACTTTCCTGCCAGCTTTTAAAACAGCCTTCCTGGAGAAAGGCATGTATGCCTCTTCTCCAGGCCTAGGTCACTCGTATTTGGCTTGGAAATAAACCACATTAATTATTAATTATTAATTTTTACAGTTGGTTATTTTTTCCAGCGACAAGATGGCGACCACGAAGGGACCAGAGATGAACCAGAGATCCTAGTAACGTGGGACCAGTCAATTTTGTGGCCTACACTTGCATTCAGAGGAATGATTTTTGGTTAACAGGGGGGACTGTGGACAGAAGCCTGACTGCTTTTTCCTATTTTTCCAAAGTCTTTTCCAGAGGGCCTAGGAAGAGTCATGCTCACGAACATTAACAGACCATTTTTTTCCCATTTAACAGGATTCTTCCTGCATCCTGTCCCTGGCATAGTATCTTTGAGATGTATATTCAGCTGATTACAGTATATTCTTTTGTTAACCTCTTCCCAAGGCACAGAACTTCCCTTTCCTTAAGATGTACATTAAGCATTTCTTTGTGAATCTCTTCCCAGGACACAGATCTTCCCTTCCAATTACCACCCTAGGAATTGTGGAACCCACCTCTAACCTACAAGCCCCTGCTTCCACATGTTCTCTTTGGGCCAGACCATTGGAAATCTCTTCACTAATTTTGTCTGTAATCTCAAAATCAAATAAAAGGAACTCCTGTTCATATTCACCTTGAGAAAGGCATGTATGCCTCTTCTCCGGGCCTAGGTCACTCATATTTGGCTTGGAAATAAACCACATTATTAAATAATAATTAAAAAATAAAATAAAATAAAACAGCCTTCCCATCTTCCTTTGAGCATGTACCAGCCAATGCTGATACCCAAGATGCCTGTCTGCTGCCAGTCACTTCTCTTCTGGGGCAAGAGCCTTTCTTTAAGTTAGTGGGCTTCTTAGTGTGTGCTGTCCAGGCCCTTTGGTGGCAAGGCATGAACCCCTCTCAGGAATTCAAGATCTACAATAAGGATTCACAGGTGGAGGGAACTCAGTACAAGGAGGAGCAGGGAGGGATGCCTGGTTCCAGGTCCAGAGTACCTGAGGATCTTCAGCAGAGCAAGTTTGTAGAGCTTCACCCAGTCTAGAATCTTCTGATAATGAAGCCTCACTCTTACGGAGACACACTCAGAGTGCTTGTCTTCCCACCATCTGCCTAATGACTTCTGCTGCCCAGAGTATACAGAGCTAATGTTCTGAAGTCAGCACAGTAGGTGAAATTCCAATAGAACTGAAAGTTGTCCTTGGGAATTCTTCAAATCCCCCAAGAGTTCAGTTATGTGCTTTTGTGCAGAGAGCCCCCTTCAGTAATATGTGTTTCATGCATAAGGTGCGGGGTACAATCCTTACAGAGCTTTTTGTCAGGTGCTGACCTTTCACCTGCCCATAGGTGTCATCCTTCTCTGGTCACTGGATAAACGTTAGCAGCAGCCAATATATCTTGATTTAAAAAAAAAAAATTAAGATAAAATTTGTATAACATAAAATTATCAACTAATCATTTCCAATGTACAATCCAGAGCTGGACAATGGCACACAAGTGAAATGAGACACTCTGTGAGGCAATCCCATATGGTTAGGTTCCCGGTTCAGGTCTGGAGACCTCTCTGAGTACACCAGGTATTTGAATGCCCATGATCCAGGACTGGCCGAGGGCTGAGAGTGGATTAAGGCATTGTGAGCCTGCTGGGGGTACTGGCTCTCTCTCTTGCTCACACATGGAAGAAATAAATAAGCTTCTCAAAAAATGCACAATTAAGTGGCATTTAGTACATTTACAATGTCAAGCAACCACCACCCCTATATGGTTTTAATACTTGTCTTTTCATTTTTATCAATAAAGGTGAGACTGTGGTGGATCATCCTATTGGGGGTGTCTCTCTCTCTCTCTCTTTTCTCTCAATGAAATAAAGGAAATATAACATTAGTATTTATATATTAATCAATTATTTGGTTTTATTACATTAGTGGACCTCTGATATAGTTCTATTCAGAAACTATATTTAGGGCCTGCTGGTGGCATAGTGATTAAGATGACCACATCTCACATGGCCAGTTGCATGGTTTGAGTCCTGGACCCGGTGGCTTGGAAAACATGCCTGGTATCTGTGCATGTGTGCCCAAAATCCTGAGAGGAGAATGGAGGAGAGGGGAGTGCCATAAGTACATTTCCCTTGGGGTATTTCTCATGTACTCTCTCTTTCTCCTTCTCTCTATCTGAGCACATGTGCCCTTGTAGCAAATTTTAAAATAACTTTAAAAACATATTTTAAAATAAAGTTCTTTCTCAAAATAAAAATGCTTGTATTTGAACAAATATCTTTAATTGCCAGAGGGCACATGCTTTTGCCAGAAAGAAAGAGAGACAGAGAAAGAGAAAGAAAGAAAGGGAAAGGGAGAAGGCACCCCCAGCTGGTCCTGACACAATCCTTTCTCTGACTAGTCAGGACTTTGGCATGCATACATATGCACATGTATGTCTGGTATATGTCTCAAGCAATAGGGCCAGGATTCAAACCATGGTCAGCCATGTGGGATCCAGCTTCCTTAACTATCAGGCTACAAAGCCAGCACTAAATACATTTTTTTTTTTGGAGAAGTTTTTGCCATAGGGCAAGTGTGCTCACCAGAAAGACAGAGATAGAGAGACAGAAAGCAAGAAATTACCCTCCCAGGGGGATGGCCACACCACAATCCCTTCTCTTCCATTCCCCTCTCAGAATCTTGGGCACACACACACTCACGCCCGGCATGAGTTTAAGCCCCCAGGTCTGGGACTCAAACCACAGTTGACTACATGGGAGTCCAGTGATATAGCCATTACACCAACTGCTGGTCCCATTAATACATGTTTTCAAAGTATTTATATTAATGAGACCAGCAGGCGACATGGAGGTTGAGGCATCGAATCCCACATGGCCCATTGCACTGTTTGAGTTCTGGACTTGGTGGCTTGAAAAATCACACTGGGTGTAGATATGTGGGTGCCCAATATCCCGAGAGGAGAATGGAGGACAAAGAATTGCAGTCTGGTCATCCTCCCTGGGGTATGTGTGTGTGTGAGTTTTCACTTTTCCTCTCTCTCTCTCTCTGGTGATCACACACACTGCAGCAAAAAGAAAAAGTAGTTCTATTAATTATATGATGATTTTTAAAACATAAGCAGAATAATTATTTCTGGTACACAACTGGGTACTTAAATCCATTTTATCAAAATCCATGATATCAGAAATATTCTTCTAGGGTTGGCCCCATAGTGCAATGGTTAAGTTCTGTGTGTCACGGTTTGGATCCCACATGGCTTCCTGTAGTTTGAGCCTCAGCCCTGGTGGCCTGAACCACACCTAGAGTGCATGAGCACATGTGCCCCGAGCCATCGTGACGGGGTGAAGAATGGAGGAGAAGAGTGTGCTGCATCCGTGCCCCATGAGGGGATGCTTTCTCTCCCTCTCTATATATATTTATCTCCTTTTCCAGTTAGCACATGTACCCTCTGTTCATTAAAGAAAAAAATGTTTTCTTCTTTTTTAAGTTGGGCTTATTTTTTTTTAGATCTTTATAAGGAAGCCTGACATTGTCTTCCAGGCTGCATTTAATTGTTAATAAATTTGAAGCTGTGGACATCTTCCACAGACCGTGATATTTTTAATTGAGAAAATATTCTTTACAGGTGCTGACATGCTTGGTGAGTTTAAAGAAAATCCTGCTAAATGAAGAATATTCTTATTCCTAATTTATTTCATATTGAAATTTATATATTTCAGCCTGCATGTTTCCACAGGCTCTGTATTTTTGCCTTCCTTCAGAGTACCTTTCTTTGACAAGTATTGTTACAAGATAAAAAAGCACGAAATAATAAACCATACATGGTAGTGTCAGCAATAGGACACCGCTCTGCAATGCCAGAGCCACACGGAAGACCAAGGATCGAATCCCAGGCCACCCCGAAACACATAGGAGTACTCGTCCGTGTGACTGTGGGAGACTGAAAGGCTGCCCGGAAGGTCAGGGCATGACGAGACCCTGTCAAGGGTGCCAATTTCGCTCTCTTTAAGGAAAGAAAATAAATAAACAAGCATTTAAAAGGAGCATCAAATAAGCATCCTTACTCTCTGCTGATGATTATTTTGAATGTTATTGCCACACTTAGATTATAGGCCTCTTTCGATTGCATTCCATTGTGATATAGAATATAAATGTATGCAATTAAAACTTGGGACTCCAGGGCCAGCAGGTGACATACTGGTTAAGGTACTAGGCCACATGGCCCACTGCAGTTCAAGACTCAGACCTGGTGGCTCTCCCTCTCTCTCTTTCTCTGTGTGTGTGTGTGTGTGTGTGTCTGTGTGTGTGTGTCTTTCTCTGGTGAATACATGTGCATGTTTTAAATTTGTCCTGTAACAAATTTTAAAACAATAATGATAAATAAAATTAAATCATTCTTTAAAAAATAAATTGGAGCCCCATCAAAGATTTTCCAAAGTAGGTTGCACTACAAAGCGTATAGGTTGTACTCATCCTTGCATTCATTCAGTTTCTCTCTTGCTTTTTTGCGAGCTTGTTTCCAATCACTGCAAATTTGCTAAAAGTTTTTTCCCCCATTATTTATGATAGAGCATGTACATGCACATTTGAGAGTTAGAGAAAGAGAGAAAGAGAGAAGCACTGTTCACGGGATCCAGTTATGCCAAGATCCCCTTCAGCTAGTCCTACATCCTGCCAGGTCCTGGGCACTTGAACAAGTGTCTGCCATGTTTTTCAGGCCAACTGGGCTGATGATTTAAACCATGGTCACCTTGTGGGATCCCTTGAGTAACACTTTACTACTGTGCCATGGAGCTGACCCTGAAAGGTTTTGTTTTAAATATTCATGATAGTGTGCACACACACACATGAAAGAGAAAGAAAGAAAGTACTTCTCCACAGGGCCTAGTCATGCTGCAATCCTTTCTTTGGCTCTCATCCTGTCAGAATCCTGGGCGTGCTACTACACATGCACCTGATGTGGCCACAGGGGCCGGATTCTAACTCCAGCTGGCCATGTGGGATCTGGCTTCCTCTGCACAGTGCTTAACTACTGAGCTAGGGGGCAAGCCCACAATTTGTTAAAAGTTTTTAAAGCTAAAGCTTTATTTCAGTGTTCCATTTATTGAGTACTTTAGACGACCAAAATATAGAGGACTTTAAAAAATAAATAAATAAAGGGGTATCATCAAAAGACTTTTGGCTGATTAACAAAGGTCTTCTACAAAAGCTCAAACATTTCTAAAATCCAATCAATGTTTTGGAGCCAAGAAAGCAAGTATGTGCTACCATGCCAAAGTTTTGTTGTTGGTTTGTTTTTTTTTTAAATACATCTTTGGCTTCACCACAGTTACAAAGTATGTATAAAAATATTTGTAACATTTAGCAATTTTGTAGCTTCTATTTTTGTTGGTCTACCAACAAAATCACAGCTGGTTTGAATAAAGTAGAAATTACATGTTCGTCATAACCAATTCCAAGGTCATTGCTACTTGATAGTCATATTTAGTAAAATACTGTTTTTATTGTGACTCTGTGTTTCATCAAAAAATACTGTTTTTATTGTGACTCTGTGTTTCATCAAAATATATAGTTGTATTGAGACCACAAAACAGCTTTATCTTCAATGCCAGGCATTTTAACTAAATTTATGATAGTGTTTACATTCTTGGATGTTTCTTTGGCAGAACGAACCTCCTAAAGCTTTATTTTAGTTGCATGAGTTTGTTGAAAACAATCAAGCCCTCCTTACAGTTATCTGATCTACTTGAAACATTGGATGACATTGATATCGAATTGGCATCATTTCTCTGTTTACAAAGTTCTTCTGCCAACGGAGCTCACACGTTAACAGTTATCAATTTCCTTGTACACGTACAAGACAACTTGGAATAAAAATGAACAAGATGCATTTTTTATTGTGCTAAAATATACACAACATTAGATTTACTCTTTTAGCCATTTTTTAATAAATTTTTCTTTTTCATTTTTGCTTTTGTTTTGCCATATAGCACATGCACTTACCAGAGACAGACAGACAGACAGAGAGAAAGTGAGAAATCACCTCCCCCCAAGGGAGGGAAGATCACACCACAGTTCCTTCTTCTCCATTTTCTTCTCAGGATTTTTTGGGCATTTATGCACACGCCTGGTATGATTTTTCCAAGTTACCAAATCTGAGACTCGAACTGTGGTTGGCCATGTGAGAATCTGGTACTTTAACCACCATGCCACCCCCACTGACCCCATAACAAGATTAATTTTAAAAAACAATCATTTGCTATGGGGACCAGTAGATGGTATAATGGTTATGTAGCTAAACTCCCACATAGTTGACTGTGGTTCGAGTCCTGGACCTGGTGACTTAAAACTCATGCCAGGTATGTGTATGTGTGTGCCCAGATTCCCAAGAGGAGAATGGAGGAGAAGGGATTGTGGCATGGCAATCTTTTTTTTTTGGTGATGGTGGCAGGCCTAGCTCCCCCTGGGGGGGGGGTGATTTCTCACTTTCTCTCTCTCTCTCTCTGTCTCTCTACCCAATGCAAAATCTCTCATAAAAAAAATCATTTGTTATAAACAAAAAAGTCACAGTTCACAGTGGTGTGTGAATGTAATTTTCTGTAGCTATGTATGTTAAATCATCTCATTTGGACAATGTCTTTTTTTTCTTCAAGGTTTTTGTCATAGGGCACGTGTGCTTGCTGGAGAGACTGAGAGAGACAGAGAGACCAAAAGTGAGAAATCACCCCCCACTCGGGGTGGATGACCATGCCACAATCCTTTCTCTTCCACCCTCCTCCTGGGATTTTTGGGTATACACACACATGTGCCTGGTGTGAGTTTCAAGTCGCCAGATCTGGAACTCGAACTGCAGTTGGCCATGTGGGAATCCAGCACCCTAAGCACTATGCCACCTGCTGTCCCAGACATTGTCTTCTATAAACAACCAGTAGTTTTGCAGCAGACATGGTGGTCTCCTCAGTGATGCATGTCTTCTGGACTCCATGTGGGCAGTGACTTTGGCCCCTGTGACGTGTTGGCAAACAGCAACATTCTGTAGTAGGTACATGTTATCGTCAGCTTTCTTAAGAAACAGAAATGTGGTGCTTGAGTTTCATTAAATATTCGTGCAAATGTTTTGGAGCTCATTATAGCTGGAAGAGTTTAAAGAAAAATGGAAAACGCACGCTCAAACACTCCAATGAGCACTAGGTCTGTACCAGATGATCAGGAACAATCCCACTGTGGTGAGAGCTCACACTTCTCTCTGTAAGATTGCGAATAGGCCCACATTCTCACGCATGCATCCCAGATGCCTGGTCTATGATTTCTCATATTCCCGATGGGCACCACCCAGGCCACAGCCCAGGCCACCAGTGCAGGCCGCCGGCACAAACAGCTGGCACACCAAATGCACACAGAGCCAGCAGCACCTAATGAAATAGTTTCTCCTCCCACAGACAAGACTAGAAATCGTCAGCCTTCCCTAGCCACTCATGTCACGGTGAACTTCACTTATCTGTGAGACCCTGCATGCTGTCCTTGAAAGAGAGATGTTGGCTATGTTGTACGACAGGGAGATATTCCTAGGAAAATGATGGATTTCACCACAGACGAGAGTGTTCGCATGTAACACAGGACTGAATGAGACCACGGTCTGAAGCTAGGAGTACCAAGCAGAGTTCTACCAACGCCATTCCATTGTTTGACTAGAGCTATTAGTATACTGGGTCATCTGAGAAGGTCATGATGCATGTTTACATAGAAAAAATATGTCAGACATAGAAATAACACAATGTTTCGTTTAAACATGAAATGCTGGGCCCAGACAAATGGCACAGTCTGTAGTGTACCTGACTGCAGTCCTGAAAGCCACATGGCCTACTGCCAGTTCCATTCCTTACGTCATCCTGAAAACACACTGGGCATGTGTGCACAGCACACCCGTGATCCTGAGGATCTGACAGGCTGGGAAAGACCAGACTCTATTGAAGGTACCTTCTCCCTATCTCTCTCTCTCTCTCTCTCCCTCTCCCTCTCTCTCTCTCTCCTTCTCTCTCTCCCACCCACCCCCATGTACGTATATACTCTATTATCGAGAGAAAGAAAGAAGAAGGATGGAAAGGAGGCAGAAAAAGAAAGTCCAAACCAGAACAACAAGCCCGAACATACCAACGGCTCACAATTGATCTATAGGAAAACTCACATATCTTTTGCCAGGACAAGCTTTGGTCTTCACACAGAAGCAATTCCCCTTTGCTCCTCCAAGAAGCTCAGAAACCCATCTCTCTTGCCTACCAACCCACAATGCTCCCCAACTGCTTAGTCACAAAAAATTAGTGACAGGGGACTCACCCCTGGGAGATACAACCACCTCACTGTAGTGTGATATGGAACTGGTCAAAACGCTGAAGAGGCAACTAAGAAAGAAGTTCTGGAGTCGGACCACGAGGGGTACAGCCTGCCTTGGTCATGGCTGTTGGTCAGGGTCTGTGCCTGCAGCAGAGGTTTTGGGCTCGGGTGGTCACAGAAATGGCCAGAGGATGGGGAAAGCCTCCGCGTACAACCAGTACATTCTGCTAGTTGGTCATGTTTGTGTTTTTGAAAGAAGCTAAAACCTATCTCTTGAGTCTGTCCCTGTCTGGGTTGGGAACCTTCCAGAACAGACCCGGACAGTCTTTAGCTGCAGGGAGAGACTAGCTTTCCCATCTCTGAGGACCCCCCCTCTTTCCTCTCTAGGCTAACCATCCTCAGTTTCTTTCTCTTCTTCATATCATGCTGGTATTTTCATTTGGTCAGAAGAACCCTCAGTCCAAAAGAACAGATGTGAATGGGGAAGGCAGAGGCGGGGGTGCATGTTCGGAGTCAGACAATGAGTCTAGCAAGGCTGGCAGGGCCAGCTGGAAGGGAACAGTGGGGCAGAAGGCCTGGCCCACGTCTGGACCGACTCAGACACACCACAGCCTGCCATCTCCAGAACAGTGCAGAGAGGTGAGGAGCCTGCCCTCAGTCACTCATGCCAGACCAGCTGTCCAGGAGACTCGGAAGTTAGTGGGCTCCCAGAGGCCGCTGGAGCCTCTGCTGATAGGCTCCTGGAAGGCAAAGGATCTCTCTTTGTAAAGAAAAAGTGCCCTGGAGGTAGACCCATTTCTCTAGGGCCATTTCTGTCCATGTGGAACTCTTTGTTACAGAGTGGAAGTTTTCATCAGGGACACAGACAAGGATCAGGATAGATAACAGAACTGGAGAGACAAGCAAAAGCCAGGCCAAGAGGAACACAAATCTCCAGGCATGGTTAGGAACCGCTGCGGGCCAGACTGTGGTGTGGTGGTTTAAGCAGATGGACCCCACATAGACGACCATGTGAGGCTAATCCTGGACCCAGTGGCTTGTGAAGCAAATTAAGTGTGTGTGTAAGTGTGCCCCAAATCGTGAAAGCAGGGAGAAATGGAGGAGCATGGATTGCAGAGTGGCCATTCCCCATGGAAGATGCTTCTTCCTCCACGCCACTTTCTCTTTCCAGTGAGTGCACTTATTCTCTGAGGAAAATAAAATAATTTTTTTTAAAAAGGAAATGGCTCCAACCAAGCTCTGCCACTGGGTTTCAGTAGTTCTGACTCATCTGGCCTTTCTTAGAAGTGCAGCCTCCACAGTCGGACCAACCACTCACCCCCAGGAGGGGCTCCTGTGGTCATTTGCGGTGTACCTGCCATCTTCAGAGTTGACTTTTCCTTTAGTGAAGGTTAACTCCAGGCCACCAGAGCTGCCATAACAAAGTAGTGCCTTACAACAACAGGAATGTGCTCTTTGAAGTTTTGGAGGCCAGAAGTCTGAAATCAAGTAGAGCCATGCTCCCTCCAGAGGTACGAGGGGAAGATCCCTCCATTCCTCCTCCAGCTCCAGGGGAATGTCAGCAGTCCTTGGCTTCATAGCCACCAGTGCCACCTCACCCCAGCTGCTGCCTGTCTTCACATTACTGCCTCCTCTGTGACCATATCTTCTCTCCTGTTTCTCTCTCTCTCTCTCTCACTTTTTTTAAGAGAGATTTTTGCTATAGGGCATGTGCGCACACCGGAAAGACAGAAAGAGACAAAGAGACAGAAAGAGAGAAATCATCCCTTGGGGTGATGGCCACGCCACAATCCCTTCTCCTCCATTCTCCTCTCGGGATCTTGGGCATGCAAACACACATGCCCAGTGTGAGTTTCAATCCACTGAATCTGGGACTCAAACTGCAGTCATCCATGTGGGAGTCCAGTACCTTAACTACTATGCCACCTGCTGGCCTCTCTCCTGTCTCTTATACAGACACTTCTCATTTAGAGGCTTCCTGGTTAATCCAGAATGGTCTCATCTCAGGGTCATTAATTTAGTTACATCTATGAACCCTTCTTTTCTATATAAGGTCACTCAGGATTTGAACATGGACACATCTTTTTTGGAGGCCACCATTCAACCCACCATACCAACTAGCTACAAAGTCCTAGCCAGCCACCGTGGTACAGCAGGGATGCAATTGCTCTGCATTGCTGAAGCCACATGGGAAGGTCCTGGGTTCAAGTCATGACGTGTCCGCAGGCAGGCCACAGGTACCCATGAACCTGACTAGCTGAGACGGGGTGGGTGGCGGCATGAAGACCTCGTTAGGGATGCCTCTTTCTCTCTCTTGAGAAATAAACTCTTTTTAAAAGTCCTGCAAAGTTTTCTCGTGAGATGTTATTCAAATGCCAACTGTACACCACACTCTTGATGTCTCGACCTCCATTAAAACACTCCCATTTGAGCCCTACCGGTTTTTCAGAGAATGACTTTGCCTTCATCCCTTGGTCACAGCTGGCAGGCCAGCCATTTTCAGCTGTGGTTCCCAGCAAGCCAGGACCCTGACCAATCGGGAGGCCAGGACTTGCCAAGCCAGGGGTCATTTTTTTCCTGGTCAATCTGGCTGTGAAATTATCATGGGCTCCTGGGAAAAGGATTCAAATCAGGAAGCCAGCACAGAAATCGGGGTCAGCCATGCCCCTAAAAACACCTCATCAGGCATTCAAACTGACTGCACAGGTGTATTACTTTCCTGGGGCTGCCATAACAAATACTCTAAATTATACTGCTTAAACAACAGAAAGATACTCTCACGGTTCTGGAGGCCCGAAGTCCAAACACGAGGGGTCGGAAGGACTGTGCTCCCTCTGAAACTCTAGGTAGAATCCTTTGTTTACCCTCCTTAGCTTTGGGGGTGGCTGCCGGTCTTCGGC
>NW_006159978.1:672845-742655 GCF_000334495.1 Tupaia belangeri chinensis | reverse complement strand
ATCACTGCAGCCTCTGCCTCTATCCACACCTGGCCTTCTCCCTGTGTTTGTCTTCACCTGTTCCCTCTTCTTATAAAATCAGTCATCTTGGACCAAGGGCCAGGTCTACTCACCTGAATCACATCCGCAAGCCCCCTGATTCCAAAGAAGGTTGAGTTCTGGGGTTCAGGGGTTAGGACTTCAGCATGGTCTTGATGGGACACAAACCAACCCATAGACATAAGCAAAAGGTAGCACAGTCGAATGGGAGCTGGCAGGGGGGCTTGATAAGACTGCCTTGGGGCAGCTACAACCACTGCCACATACCTAGTATCTCTGTGGCAGTGTTTTAGGGGCCCAGGCCCAAATCATCAGGCTGAGGACGAAGTTGGAAGGAACCATGAAATCGAGTACTTCAGAGGGAGGGGGGTCATGGCAGCCCTGGCCAATCCAAGCTGTCTCAGCCTGGGGGTGCTAAATGCTGGCGCTGTGCCCCTCCCTTCCCCCACCTGGTCCTACAAACCCTCCATTACTAATCTCCTGCGTCTCCCTCTCCACTCCCAACCTCCTCCAGCTCCTGGTTGCTGAGGCTGGCAGCTGGTGTTTATGATGGCCATCCATTCATTCATGAGGGAAGTGGGATCATGTCACTCTTCTGTTCAGCAACCCCCATGCCTCCTGTCACACTCAGAAGAGAAGCTGAAGTCCTTAGCCGGCCTTAGCAGCCCTGCAGTCTGTCCTGCCCTGCCTGGGTGTCTCTGGTTGGCCTCTCCTTTCCCACTCTGCTCTAGCCCAGCCTGCTGGGGAGCTGACTTGCAAGGGCTTCTCTGGCTTCCAGTTGAGCTTGAACTACAAGGGAACCTGGGCAGGTGGGAGAGTTGACAATGAAATTGGGGTGCTTATTCCCCCCAGCCTTCTTCCTGCAGGGGCAGTTAACACTAGATCTTTTTACCCCAGGTTCCAGAACCTTTTCTTATCTCTGCAGAAGAGTGCTAATGGCATCCAGGAGTCCTGAATTACCCCCTGGGGTGTCGTTGTGTGCTGCAACTCCTAAGTAAACTGCTGTCTGATGCGAGCAGGCCTTCTGCTTCCCCCACTGCCTTTGGAGTGCTCTGGCGTCATCTCCTCTCATCCTCTGCTCTCACTGCCTGTCAGCCAGCCCTCCCTGTGCCCGCCTCCCCTCTGCACAGGCTCTGCTCTCTGGCCTGCAGTACTCTCCCATTCGCTGTCCACACGGCCAGCCTTTTCACCCCTTTCAAGTCCTTCTTCGCTGTGGCACGCTACGTGAGGCCTGCCCTGATCACTGCCTTATAGCTGCAATGCCCACCAGTGCCCAGCCACTCCACTCCCTGAGCCTTCTGGACTTTTTCAGACACGTTTCTCCTTCCAGGACACTACAGAATGTCCGTCTCTGTGATAGCTATTTTTGTCGGTTTCCCTGCCTCTGGAAGGGATGCTCCTTAGGAGCTGGAATAGCTGGCTGTTCTGTTTGATCCTGGCTGTATCCCCAGCACCTAGAACGGTGGCATATGGTAGGCACGTGTTCACTCATGCAGTCACTCAACACACACCTGCAGGGTCAGGCATTATCTGAGCACGCACAATCTTCATTCTCATTCCTTGTTCCCTTGATTCTTCTCCCTTACCCAGCCTCTGGCTCCCAGCTGCCCAAGCCCTCTGGTCCCTGTCTCCCCTTGTGTTGCCACCTAAGGGCTGGCCCTCCAGACTCCAGCTGGAGCTGAGCCTGCAGCCTGCTGTTTTCCATGGCTGGAGTGACAGAGAGAGAAAGCAAAGCCTTTCTGTGAGGTGGAATCACAGACAAGCTCTCCTGACTGCTTCCCACTGCGGTTTGAGGCTGAGCTCTTTGAAGCCCGAGTCTCTGAGTTTGCTCATTTTTAAACAATGATAAGGTTTACGCATTCAGCACTTCTGCACGGGCCCTTGGCAACAGCTCCAGCCGGCCCCCTTCAGCTTTCTGATAAATCGGTTTCTGAGTCAACCTCTCTCTGTGCAGTACGAGCTCAGCAGAATCTCACCTTCAGAACTTGCTTAATCGGCACGTGACAAGGCCCTGTCTACAGAGGTATGGGGGCTTCTTGATAGCAGCTCTCGGGCATATTGACAATGGACCAGAGTATCTTGTGGCTTTGCCCAGGAGCTCTGGAGATGTAGCTGGAAGGAAACTAAAAAGAAACAAAACAATAACAAAAATCTATGCAAGCAAAATAATCGTTTTAGCAGGTGAGTGGCACTTCTATTTTGTAAAAGCAAGGGGGCTGCTGGTAGAGATGGAGGCCTTACCTGCTGCCCCCTGAGGGCAGCAGGTTCTCCCAGAGGGGATTGTGCAGGATGGTTCTGGAACTTTCCTACCTCAAACTCCACTGAAGCGACTAGGACATTCGGTGGCTCAGTAAAGCGCAAGGTGTTGAATACAGTGGGTGGTTGGTGTTTTTACCACCCTCCGAGGGTGAGCCAGGACCCTTGAAGCATGACTTCATTCCTCTTGAATTCTGAGAGGCAGAGGGAAGAGGGTAAAGTAGAGGTTTCTGAGAGGCTCCATGGGGTCTTCTGCTCAAAGACATTGCCTCTTACAGTACACAGAGCTTTTGTGTTTGCTGTGGTTGTGGTAAGAAGATAGAAGAGGGGTCAGCAAGTGGCATAGTGGTTAAGGTCCCGGATTCCCACGTAGGCGACCATGGTTTGGATCCCAGACCCGACAGCTTGAAACTTGCGCCAAGGAACATGTGCGTGCCCTCCCAAAATCCTGAGAGGAGAAGAGAGGAGAAAGGATTGTGGCATGGCCATCTCTGTTGGGGGGTGATGTCTCGCTTTCTGTCTCTCTGTCTCTCTCTGTCTCTCCAGTAATTGCACATACCCTATAGCAAAACTCTCTGAAAAAGTAAATAAATAACGGAAGAAGAGGACAGAAAGAAGGGAAATGTGCTGGAGGGGAACAGGAGAACTGGCTGCCGGGCCTCCTCCTCCACAGCCAGGCATGTGCTGTCCGCTACCCTCAGGGTGCAGAGAGCAGAGGTGCCCCAAGTCGATGTCACACCACACCCTGAGGTCCTGGGAGAGTGAGAAACAGCCCTGGGGGCTTTGGTGTGTGGGAGGAACGCAAGGGCAGCCTGATGCTGGACATGGTGCAAACCTTTGGAAACTTTATATGGAAGTCTTCCCTATCCGAACCCTGGACGTAACTCCGAAGACCACCGGTGACGCAGCAGGACCCTGGAGAAGCTGAGGTTAGCCGGTGAGGGATCCGCTTCTCCCGGGGAAGTTGCGTCTCCATCTTCGGCACTAACGTACCTGAGATTTCCCAGCCCATCAGACCACAGTCCCTGGTGTGGGGCTTTCTCTGACCCTCACCCCCACATTTCACCATCACCCTACAAAGCACCCAGAGCAGCTGGGGAATTCAGACTCAGGAGCAGTCCCCTGGGTTCCACCCTGGCCCCCCAAGGCCTGCTGCCTGTGAAGCCAAGCTCCCTAGCACCCTCGGGCTGCCCACAATGTTCCCCAACTGCCCTCAGAGCGAGCACAGAGCAGCTAGGCTGGGGTATACTCCTGAGCAGAGCCCTCCAGGGTCCACCAGCAGGGGGCAGAGTGCTCTCCCCCACATGGCCCTAGACTCACACCTAGCCCTGCTGGGGCCCTGTGCCACCACAGAGCACCTTCTGCTCCCACAGTGCACCCGCAGTCCTCAGACCCCAGGGGTCAGGCCAGTGCCGGACCTGAGACTCCATTCTGTGTGGTTTTCCTCCCTGGAACCCAGAAAGCTCCTCTCTTCCAGCCACATGCCTCTTAGCCTTCCATCATGGTGCCACCATGGTTCGTTGCACTTGCTCGGATGTGCCTAAATCATAGCATCTGGCACGCTGACTGCTTTTGTCTTTTTCAAAGTTACCATTATCATGACAGAGGAGACAGGGAGTGCAAGCATCCTCCACAGACTCTCATCACACCCTGATCCATGGAAGACACAGAGACAGCAGCCCCAGCAGTGTCCCCATGCCAGGATCCACCCCCAGCCTGTCCGCCCTGGAGCACTGACAAGCTTGTGCTTATGTCTAGTGCTCAGGGAGGTGCTGGGACACAAACCCAGGACCCTCCCATGTAGATCCAGGTGTGTTACCGCCACACCACTGCCTAGCCCCTTTTGTTTTTTAAGTCACAATGTCTTGAAGTCCTTTCTCAGCTAACATGTAACCCTGAGCAGGTTACTCAGCCTTTCTAAGATTGTTTCCTCAAATGGGAAGCAGGGATGGCACGGTATGACACGCTGGGCAATTTGGCAATTGCTGGTTTCATTCTGTGTCCATCAGAATATGCTCAGCTGGTGGCCAGCAGGTGGCGCAGTGGTTAAGACACTGGACTCCCACATGGACAACCATGGTTCGAGTCCCTGACCTAGCGGCTTGCTTTCTCACTTCCTCTCTCTCTCTCTCTCTCTCTCTCCCCCCTCCCTAAAGATCAAATTAAAAGATAAATAATAATGACAAATAAAATTAAATAAATCTTAAAAAAAAATAAAAGGATACACTCAGCCATGCTGAGGAACTAAACGGTAAGCGGCTTCATCGTCTGACAGAATTAGAAAGCCTTCGTTAGGAACGTTCCCAGACTGGCTCTCGATGATGTCATCGGAAGCCTGGACTCTTTCATCTCTCTGCTCTGCCTTCCCCAGCCACACAGCGTGGTCCTGACTTGCCCCTATACCCACAAGATGGCTGTCACACCACAGGCCCAACCCTGCACCGAGACATGGCAACATCTGGCTAGAGGAAATGATTTCTGCCAGCGCATCTGCTTTGATCAGGGAGGAAAACACCAATAAACTGCTCCTCTCACTGGTGCCCTGGGACCACTGGGCAGGAGAGGAGCGTATACCTTTTCTTGCACAGGTAGGTAGGCAGGGAAGTATCTGGCCCCTCCAGCCCTTGCAGGAGGAGCGGGAAGGGTGGAGAACGGTCGGTGGGCACGCGTGCAGGAGCGTCCCTCATCCTTCGCTTTCCTCTGCTCCTGTGCTTCCTTTCCCAAGGCACCCCCAGGCTCTGCCGGTTTCCGACTGCGGAGTCCACACCTTTCTCGCAGCTGTGTTTTTCTCTGTTTGAAAAGACTGAGACCCACAGGTGTTGTTTTGCAGGTGTGTGGGTGTTAGCAGCATGAGGCCCAGGCCTGTTTGAATATTTAGATGTGCCGAGGGTTGGTAAAACCTAGACAGAGAGAATCCAGTTACTGCTGGAGGGAGAGGAAGATAGAGGGCTGAGACCAGAGGAAGGGCAGGCAGCCTGAGCTACCGGGAGCCAGAGCTTCTTGGGAACAGAGAATGGAGGAAGAAGGGAGGAAAGGGGCTTTATGCTAAGAATCTCAATTTGGCCTGTCTCCTCCTCCTCGTACGCATGCTGGCCTCTCCTTCCTGTTCTTTCTGGACACTGCTGCTCCTCAAAGTTCTAGTCTCTGAAACGTGGGCCTGGTCCCCTCTTCTCTGGGGCCTGTCTGTGAACAGGGTGTATCCGTTCCAACTAAGTGGTTCTGGGTCCTGGGAGACACACGGGGCACCCTCTGAACCCTGCTATGTAGAACTTGGCCTTGGATGGAAAGATGAAGACTGGGACCTCAATGTTCACACGAACTGGCCTTGGCCTCGGCCGGTGTTTGTTATTCCTTGTGGGCTCTCTAACACCTGAGCCCCTCCCTTCTGTGGTCAATCTCCCACCTGGAAAGGCAGAGCCTGTCTCCTGTCATAGAAATTGAAACTGTCAGATAATTCAAATCCACCTCTCCTGCTGCTCAGGCCCAGGTTCAAGACCCAGGGGCCACATATTCCATGAACTCGGTCTAGGTGTTAAGTCTCTGCTTGAAAACCTGGAGTGCTTTCTGTTCTCCTGGCCGGACACTCACTGACCCTGGGCATGGTTCATGTTATCGAGGTTTATTTTATATGCAGTGCTATTTACCCCTCTGAGGTGTACAGTTCTAGGAATTTGGGCAAAATTATACACTTGCATAACTACCAAATAGCTCACTCTAAAAACGGGCCAATGGGGGCCAGCAGGTGGTGTGGTGGTTAAGGTGCTGGACTCCCACAGGGCTGACCATGGTTCAAGTTCTGGAGTTGGTGCCTTTCTCTCTCTCTCTCTTTCTAGTGAGCCCAGAGAAAAATTTTAAAATAGTAATAAAAAAAAATTAAAATAAATATTATTTTTTAATGGGTAAACAGTCTCAATAACTATTTCTCAAAAGAAGATATACAGGACCAGCAAGGTGGTATGGTGGTTAAAACAGCTAGATCCCACATGGCCAACTGTGTGGTTCAAGTCCTGGACCCTGTGGCAAGTGTGCGTGCCCAACATCCCAAAAGGAGAATGGAGGAGAAGGGATCGTGGCATGGCCATCCCCCTGAAGGGGGAGTGCTTTCTCACTTTCTTTCTCTCTCTCTCTGTCTGTTTCCCTCTGGTGAGCACTTGAGTCCCATAGAACACTTTTTTTCTTTTTTGGAGAGGTTTTTGCTATAGGGTGCGTGTGCTCGCCAGACAGACAGAGAGAGACATAGAGACAGAAAGCGAGAAGTCACCCCCCCGGAGGGATGATCACGCCACAATCCCTACTCCTCCATTCTCCTCTCGGGATCTTGGGCATGCACGCATACGCGCTCGGGGTGAGTTTTAAGTCACCGGGTCCGGGACACGAACCGCGGTCGACTATGAGGGAGTCCAGCGACATAGCCATTATGCTAACTGCTGGTTCCCCCATAGAACACTTTTTTAAAAAGAAGATGTACAGATGGCCAAGAAGTATATGAAAATGCTCGACATCATTAATCCTTAGGGAAATGCCAAGCACAATCACAGTGAGGTATCATCTTACCTCGATTAGGATGGCTATTACCAAAAAGACCAAAAACTGTCCAATGCTGATCAGGATGTAGAGAAGGCGAACTCTTCTACGGTTGGTGGGATGTAAAATAGTATATTGTTATAGAAAATAGGTGGAAGGTCCTCCAACCTCTAGAAGTAGAACTGCCACGTGGGCAGCAAGCCCACCACTAGGCATATGCCCAAAGAAAGGACATCGGTACGCCAGCAACACCTGCACCCCCACACTTCGTGTTCATTTGCCATAGGTTGTGTGTGCTCGCCAGAGAGAGGCAGAGAAAGAGGGGTGGAAGGAACATAAGAAAGTGAGAAAACACCCCCACGGGCTTGGCCATGCTGCAGTCCATCCTGCTCTCAGGATTTGGGGCACATACGTGCACACACCTGGCATGTTTTCAAGCCGCTGGATCTGGGACCCTAACCGCAGAGCCGGACATGTGGGCTCCAGCTGCCTTAACCTCTACCGCACCTGCTGGCCCGACACTCCTTTGTTTATTGCAGCACTATTCACAATAACCAGGATATGGAATCAGCCTAAGTATTCACCAACAGATGAACGGGTAAGGGAGTATACACACACACATGCGTATATAGCACATATGTATGTATATACATATATAGTACTCACATATATGTGTGCTTACTATTCAAGTAATATCTATATATATATACCATGTATATATATAGATATTTATCATTTGAGTCTCTGATCCATGAACACAGCGTATCTCATTTATTTAAGCCTTCTTTCACTTTTATCATCAGTATTTTGAAATTTTCAACTGATGAATTTTACACGTTACTTATCCCTAAGTATTTCATAGTTGTGGTAATACTGTGTATGATACCATTAAAAATACATACATGGGGGACCAGCAGTTAGCGTAATGGCTATGTCGCTGGACTCCCATGTAGTCGACTGTGGTTCAAGTCCCAGACCTGGTGGCTTAAACTCAAGCTGGGCGTGCGTGTGTGTGTGTGTGCCCAAGATCCCGAGAGGAGAATGGAGGAGAAGGGATTGTGGCGTGTCCATTCCCCCTGGGGGGTGATTTCTCGCTTTCTGTCTCTCTGTCTCTCTCTTTCTGGCAAGCACATGTGCCCTATAGCAAAAAAACTCTCAAAAAAAAATACAATTAAATAAATATATGTCGGTATATTGATCTTGTTTCCTACATTTTTTGCTAAAATGACTTATTAGATCTAATAATGTCAGAGAATTCTGTGGGATTTTCTGCATAGACGATTTCTTATCTACAGGTTTATTTCTTCTGATCTCTGTGCCTTTTATTCCTTTTGCTGGCCTTACTGTACTGACTAGAATGTCGACTAAGAGTGGTGAGAGCACTTTTGTTTTTCTTTGTTTTTCCCTCAGTTTTTGAGTAAAAGTGCTCAGTATCTCAACACTAAATATGTTAGCTGTAGGTTTTGGTAAATGTTCTTTTCTTTCTCCCATTTTTTTTAAAGAGAGTATTTTTTGCTATAGGGCGTATGCACTAGCCAGAGAGACAGAAAGCAAGAAATCGGCCCCCAGTGGGGATGGCCACGCCACAATCCCTTCTCCTCCAGGCTCCTCTCAGGATTTGGGGCATGCACACACACGTGCCTGGCATAAGTTTTAAGCCACCAGGTCTGGTACTCAAACTATGGTCGACAACATGGTAGTCTAGAGACATAACCATTACACCATCTGCTGGTCCAAAATGTTGTTTATTAGGGTGAGAAAGTTCTGCTTTACTCATAGTTTGCTGAGAGTTTTAATACTTTGTTTTATGCTTGGATCATTCAGGGACGGTCTGTTTCAAGTAGAAGTCCTGACTGATACATCAGCTTTGCAGTGTTAAGCAAGATTCTTTTTTTTTTTTTTTGGAGAGATTTTCACTATAGGGCGTGTGTGCTCACCAGACAGACAGAGAGAGACATAGAGACAGAAAGCGAGAAATCGCCCCCCAGGTGGGATGGCCACGCTGCAATCCCTTCTCCTCCATTCTCCTCTCGGGACCTTGGGCATGCACACACACGTGCCCGGCGTGAGTTTTAAGCCACCGGATCCGGGACGCAAACCGCAGTCGACTACGTGGGAGTCCAGCGACATGGTCATTACGCTAACTGCTGGTTCCCTTAAGCAAGATTCTTAACCACACCTGAACCAGGATCTGAATAGAAGCCTAGTGATGAAAACTTAAGTCTTCTTAATTTTGCTACCTAAAGATAATCGCTATAACAATCTCTAAGACTGTCCACTGTGTCATAGAGTTTATTATTTTTCTTGAGTTTATGATTTTTCTTCCACTCTACCCTCAATAATATATCATTGATAATATGTAATTATATTAAATAGTCTATAGTCTATACTATACTCTCTGTCTCTAGTCAATAGTTCATTAAAATGTAGAGAGTAAAGGTCACCAGGATGTCGTAATCCTGAGATAACCACCATTATTAATTTGGTGACTGGGACCAGCAGTTGGTGTAATGGCTGTGTCACTGGATTCCCATGTAGTCGACCACAGTTTGAGTCCCAGACTCAGTGGCTTAAACTCACACTGGGCGCATGTGTGTGCATGCCCAAGATTCCAAGAGGAGAATGGAAGAGAAGGGATTGCAGTGTGGCCATTCCCCCTGGGGGTGATTTCTCACTTTCTGTCTCTCTGTCTCTCTGTCTTTCTGGTGAGTGCATGCACCCTATAGCAAAAACCTCTCCAAAAATAAAAAATAAAAAAATAATTTGGTGACCCCCTTCCAAGCCCCTCTTTATGCATGTTTACACATATAGATGGGATTTTACCTGAAAGCAACTGGGATATACTGGTTGCTTTATCATGGGTGTGAAGCCACCTCCCTCTGATCCCACAAAAGAACTCTCAGTTCCATCTCCCAAGGTTCTTTGCAATGGCTGGGCTCAGCTGGGCAGTTCTCACGTGTGTGCGTGCATGTCCAAAATCCTGAGAGGAGAATGGAGGAGAAGAGATTGTGGTGTGGCCATCCCCCTGGGGGGTGATTTCTCACTTTCTGTTTCTCTGTCTCTGTCTATCTTTCTCTCTTTCTGTCTCCAGTGAGCACATTTGCCCAATAGCAAAAATCCCATTAAAAATAAAAAAAAAGAAAAGAAATTTGCTTTTTCTCACTGTGTTCCCTAATCTATACAGCAAGGAATACACCACAGTTCATCCATTTCAGAGCACGTTCTCCCTCACTGTAACGGCAATCCACTTAGTGCTTCTGACGTAGAGGTCTCAAATAGGTTTCCATGGGAGGATTGTTCCGTGTTTCCAATAACAACATCGCACGGTTTCTAAGGCTGTTGCCTCTCAACCAACACAGACCGAGCATCAACGGTTAGATGATACCAGGAAGTGAGGACAGAGATGCTGACATCGACAATCAGCAGCAAAGGCTGAATAAAATTGCTCCGTGAGGGGTGGGCAGTGGTGGCGAAGGCACTGGCTGACTGTGGTTCGAGTCCCAGACCCGGTAGCTTGCTTTCTCACTTTCCTTTACTCTTTCTGTCTCTCTCTGGTCAAATTAAATAATAACAACAAATAAAATTAATTAAATAAACAACTTTTTAAAAAAAGAGAGAGCAAGCATGTTTCATGCTCCATGAAACATGACAGTGGGGGGAAAAGGCAAATTTCTTTCTTTTTTTTTTTTAATTAATGGGCATGGGTCCTAGGCAAAGAAAAACAGGAAGAAAAGGAAAATGCAAAAGCAGCCCTCATGGGGAATGGTTATGCCACAGTTCCTTCCCCTCCATCTCTTCTTTTGGGATTTTGGGCATGCACACACATGCCTAGTGTGCTTTTTAAGCTGCCAGATCTGGGACTCAAACCTCACAGCTGGCTTGTGAAATCTAGCTGCCTTAGTCACCATGCCACCGGCTGCCTACTCCCTTTTAGAATTTACTTATTTCTTCCATGAGAGAGAGAGAGAGAAACAATGAGACAGACACTCCCAACAGAATCTTCATAGCACACTCTACTCCTAGTCTCAGTCAACCCAGATCAGAAGCTCATGGGTACCTGCCGTGCTTAGAGAGGCCCCAGGACCTCTCCCAAAATTATGTGTAGATTTCAAATTTCTTTTTTGCCTCAAACTACTCATACTTTAATTTCATTTTTCTACAAACTTTTTTTTTAGAGGTTTTTGCTATAGGGCACATGCGCTCTCCAGAAAGACAGAGAGAGACATAGAGACAGAAAGTGAGAAATCACCCCCAGGGGGGATGGCAATGCCGCAATCCCTTCTCCTCCATTCTCCTCTTGGGATCTTGGGCACGCACGCACACACACCCAGGGTGAGTTTAAGCCACCGGGTCTGGGATTCAAACCACAGTCAACTACATGGGAGTCCAGCGACATAGCCATTATGCCAACTGCTGGCCCCTCTACAAACGTTTTGAAGTCCCCTCGTATAATAAGTTCCAAGAGTGGACTGAGGTGACCCCAAACAATATCATTAGCTTTCTCTCTTCCCCCACCTTTCTCTGTGTCTCCATCTTTAAATCTCTCCTGTGTTGGATTCATTCTTAGGCCATCTGTCCCCCAAGAAACATCAAAGGGGTAAAGTTGGTCACTACCCCAGGATTAGCTCCTACCAGTTTAACAACCACCGTGGTTTAAAAACAGTCTGGAGCAGGCTTCTTTGGCCTGACCTGAGTCAAGTTCTCGACTCTGAACCAATCAGTGTCTCCGCCTGATGTCACGTGCTCAGCCCTGGAGCCAGGGGTACAGTTCTTCCTGTTTGGAGCTGGGAAGGGGTGAGTTTCCCAGAGGAAAATCAGGTGTTATTACTAGCAAAAAGGGGAACAGACGTGTGGACCAAAGTATGGATGTTCATTACCTTCTCCGTTTTCATTATTCTGCGATGCCGAGAGGCATTGTCCTGGGGCCCACAGCCAGGTCCAGACTCAGGTCTCAGGGCCCGTTCCCCACTGGTGGAGAGAAATCCACGGACATGCCTTAAGGTGGTTGAGCTGACACTACAACTCAGCCCACCTGCTCTCCAGCCTTAACCCCACGCCTGTCAGAAATCTCAGCTCGTCCACATCCTACCATGCTTCACGTTCTCAGCTAATCTCCCAGCCCTGATCCGCCTTGGAAAGCCACACCTTTCATTTAGAAAAATTATTTTCTTCAGAACACAGTTAAGCCTTCGCATGTTGTTTCTTGAGAGAAATTTTTGCTATAGAACGCTTGCACTCGCCAGAGAGAGTGACGGAAAGCAAGAAATCACACACACACACACACACACACACACTCACCCAGGGATGGCCACGCCGCAATCCCTTTCCATTGTCCCAGATATTTGGGCATGCATGCACATGCACCCGGGATGAGTTTGAAGCCGTGGTTCCAGAACTCAAACCTAGGTCAACTATGTGGGAGTCCAGCAACGTAATCACTACCCTATCTGCTGGTCCCGGAATGTTGTTTAGATTTGCAGCCTCCATTTCTCCTTCTGCCCCACCCCAGCTGCCTGCCAGCAGGAGGTGCTCAATAGTCCTCCCCTCTCGGCTTGGTGCTCTCCATGGTCCTACCTTCAGCAGCTATCTGATCCGCGCAGCTCTAGCCTATTGAGGAGAATGCTGTGTCCAGGTTCTTAAGCACGTAACTACTCAGTGCCAGAGCACGCCTTTTTTCTTTTTCCTCCTTGTGCCCCTCAGGTAGGTTCCACTACTTAAAATGGACCTCATGACCCAGGGCCGTGCACAGTGGTAGTGCCCACCACTAGGGAGACTGGAAGCACATGGAGGCCTGAATTCTGTTCCAGGTCAACTTGAACACTCCAGGCAAGGTTACGTGACCTCGTAACCCTGGCTAACTGAGAGGCTGGAGCATAGTCCGCCTTCTAGAAACAGTTCTGACTTCCACCAGTCCCACTTTTGGGTAACTTGAGGGCTTAACATTCAATAGGCTGGGGCCAGCAGGTAGCATGGTCGTTAAGGCACTCAATTTCTACACGGCTGACCACAGTTCAAGTCCTAGAATCAGAGGCTTGAAAAATCAAACCAGGCACATGTGCTTGCATGCTCAAAATCCTGAAAGGAGAATGGAGGAGAAGGGATTGTGGCATGGCCACACTCTCTGGAGGGTGATTTCTCACTTTCTCTCGCTCTGACGAGCACACATGGCCTATGACAAAAAAAAAAAAGAAAAAGAGACAAAACAAACAAACAAAAACTAATTCAGCAGGCTAAGAGAAAGCACGACCATTACTCATTATTCGTTTCTGTCTCTATTTCTAAGTTTTCTGATCACAGATTAGAGTAGAAGGGAGTAGTTCTATAAACACTCTATAGGATCTGAATTTGTCTTGAAGCTATTTTGTTAATCAAAGCATCAGCTGTTTGCTTTATTTTTTTTTTAATAATTTCACCAGTGTCCCTCCTTAGCCCTGTGCCTCACAATTAAAAACCTCTTCTTTTGAATTTCTACATTCTTTCTAGAGATAGCAAGCTATAAATAAATTAGGAAATTGTGTCTACCCTGAATTTGTCTGTGTCCTCTTCAGATTCTATCCCCTACTTTAGCCAAAAATGGGGAGTTAGGTCATGCAGGGCATTAAAAATTGATCACCTTCATTGTTCTTTGCAGAACTTCCCTTATTCCTAAGGAATATCTCATTTTCTTAGGTTATCTTGCAGAAGAAAGGGTTTAAAGGAGACGATATTTTTTGACGGCCTGCATGAGTTTTAAAAATCCATAATATGGTTTTAAATAGCTCCAGCTAATTATTCTTTTAAAGGTTAGATGTTGAGTTGAGCCCTTAAGGTTTAATACCATTGAAAACTACTAATAAAACCAATTTATTATGAACAAAATATGATTCCATGAGGAAAACCCCTCTGGGGGCAACCATTTTAACAAGAAAAAAATTCCCTACTTCAGATTTAAAGAGATCTATAATAAATCCATCCAACAAAAGAACACTGGATGCAAGATGCTCAAATTATGTGAGCAGGTTTCCCTTTCGTTAAGAACAGAGGGTTGGATTAATGTGGTGTTTGGTTTCTTTTTTTTTTTTTTTCTTTTTGAGAGATTTTTTTGCTATAGGGCACATGTGCTCGCCCGAAAGACAGAGAGAGACAGAGAGACAGAAAGTGAGACATCACCCCCCAGGGGGGATGGCCACGCCGCAATCCCTTCTCTTCCATTCTCCTCTCTGGATCTTGGGCATGCACGCACATGCGCCTGGCGTGAGTTTAAGCTACCGGGTCTGGGACTTGAACCGCAGTCTACTACATGGGAGTTCAGTGATATAGCCATTACGCTAACTGCTGGCCCCAATGTGGTGTTTGGTTTCTACCCTCTGGATTATAATGGTAATGAGGAAGGGGAGGGCCATGTGGAGGTTGACAGCTGTGAGGACCCAGAAAGGCTTTCATTTGCTGGGTCTTACTTTTCTTACCTATGCCCCACAGTGTCTTGGATCTAAGAAATAGAATAGAATGCTCTAAGTAACACGAGATGTTTGACTTGGGCGATAGAATTATAATATAGCAAAGGATCTGCTAAATTATCCCATCCAACTCCACTCCAAGTGCATTTGACAGATAAAACTCAAGTTCAGAGAGGACCAGAGACTTGGCCAAGACCCCACAGAAAGCGGCAACATGGAGCCTTCCACATCTCCCGTCAGTGGTCTTCCTGTTACAAGACACTTGTTTTCACACATCATGCGCGTCATACATTTCGGGTGACCGAGCAGGGACAAGACCCAAAATACAAGGGTCTTGAAAAAATTCACAGAGAGTGTTATGGAAAACTATGCATAGATATCCAAGTTTTGCACCAAAATAAACTCATACTTGAACTCCATTTCCCATGAACCTTTAACATTTTTTCTTTCTCTCTTCCATGAGTGAGACAGAACGACAGGCATCCCCGACAGGATCTCGCACCGGGATCAGCCAGAGTGGATCCCGGGCACATCACGCGTGAAGGGGGGCCTGGGATACAAACCTTTCCACGTGGCTCCAGGCGCATTACTGCTGCACCCACACTTGGCCCCTTCACAGACTTTTTGAAGTCCCCTCCCTGTCTTTCTCCCAAGGAAGAAAGAAAATAAAATAAACTTGTTAAATTATTTTTTATGTTTAAAGAAAGATGTTTATAGGGTCAGTTCCATAGCCTAGTGGTTAAAGGTGCCGAATCCCACTGGCTGACTGTGGTTTGAATCCTGCCGTTAGCAGCTTGGAAAAAACACCAGGCATGTGTGCATGTGTACCCAGAATCCCAAGAAATGGAGAAGGTATCATGTCCCAACTATGCCCACTGGGGGGCACTCTCCCCCTCATCCATTTCTCTGTCTCTCTCTGGTAAGTGTATGAACCCTTGGCAAAAATTAAAATCCTTATAAAATGTTTATAAATGTGGATTTTCTCTAAAGGCATAGTGCAGAGTTGTATACATATTGATTATATAAGCATTGCATTGCAAAAAAGATGGAAATAAGCCAAAATGATAGAAGTACTACATTTAGTACAGGTGCTGATTTTCCTTTTTCTTGTTTATGTTTTTCTATGCCTGCCAAATTTTCTATATAATGTGCATTAATTACTTACTGGAGAGGATTTTAAAAAAAAAAAAAAGAGAGTCAATGTTTATTAATAAATGGCTTCCAGAGGGGTCTTGGCGATAGAATGAAGTAGGCTCATTACCGCCTTTATTTTAGTCTTTTAGCAATTACAGAATGCGTTAGTCTATTACCAATGTGGCCCTACCCCATTACTCTTTTTGGCAGCTATTTTATACTTTATAGACCAATAAAACACTTCTTTTAAAAAGTTAGAGGGGACCAGCAGTGGCATAATGGTTACGTCTTTGGATTTCCACGCAGTTGATTGCTCTCTGAGTCTCCGATGGGTGCAGCGACTTAAACCTCATGCTATATGCATGTGCATGTGTGTCCAAGATCCTGAGAGAACAGAGGAGGAAGGATTGCGGCATGGCTATTCCCCTGGGGGCGGGCAGGAAGCATGATTTATCACTTTCTTTATCTCTGTCTCTATCTCTTTAAAAAAAAAAAAAGAAGATAGAATTCTAGGGCCAGCAGGTGGGATGGTGATTAAGGTGTTGGATACAAGATAGCTGACTCCAGAGATCGAGTCTTGGACCCAGCAGCCAGAAAAATACACCAGGTGTGTACATGCATGCCCGAAGTCCTGAGGGGAGAATGGAGAAAGGACTGCAGTCTGGCCATCCCCCGGGGGTGAGATTGCACTTTCTCTCTCTCTGTGTTTCTCTCTGACTCTCTCAGCGAGCAGAGGTACCTATGGTTAAAAAAAAAATGAAGTTAGAATTGTAGGCTTTACCTTTCTCTATATATATATTTGTGCCATGGGTTTAGAAAGACAGGTGACATTTCATTGTCTATTGTCCAAACCGATCAGGATTCCTTTGGGTACTAATTTTTCTCTTACAGGAGCTACTTCTTGCAGTGGCAGGTCATTTGCAAATATTCTTAACCTGCCACCAAGATCCTCAACCAGAACATGTATATTGTCAAGTAATATAACGTGAATTCAGACCAGCCTAGATCCACCAATGGACAATCTACAAAAACAGCTTTCACAGGGTTAGAAACCCACCTGGCTAAAATCTGAACCAACTGCTGTCACTCTCCCTTAACCAGAGTGTATGAGAAATTGCTAAATGACTTTTTGCAACTCACAAAGAAGCATTCTTAAATAAATATGTTCAGTTTCTCATGCAGCCTGTAATTTTCTTACTTTTGACCAATAATGTCTGTTTTCTGTTATTCTATGAGGAATAGCATAGAATCAGCAGCAAAAATATATATATATATATATATATATTTAGTATCTCTAGATTAATGCATGTCACATAGACCAAACCAGAAAGTCTGCTGCATTTAAATTGTCTTCGAAAACATCTAAAGACAAAAATATCTTAGACCTACATTGCTTTATACAGTATAAATTCCATTATTATTTAGAGGATATTGTAATACATTAGAAGTTACTTGAAAGGATTCTTATCTAGAAGCTAAAATGACAGATTTTAAAGCTCAAATAGCACGATGAAAGTATTGATTCACCAGTGATCAGCTGTGTGACTTTGAAAAGGTCACTTGGACACGTCCCCTTCTCCCAAGCCAGTTTCTTTAAATGTGAAAATGGAGCTGAAGTGGTTTTTGTGTGATGCTAACGATGGAATGAGGCAAGGTGATGCTTAGAAAACATCCCCATATTACTTACACCGTGTGTATTAAGGAGCCTACTATGTGCTTTACACTCCACCTTGCACAGCTCCCCTCATGTCACCCTCACACGACCCTAGGAGATGGATGGTGGGACTCCACCCCATACATGGAAGTGCAAAACTAGTAACTGGCCCAACCCGCACAGAAAACAGTGGCCTCCGCATTCAAAGTTCCTGCCTCAGGAATGCTTTCTTTTCTTTTCCTTTTTTTCTCTTTAAGGGAGATTTTTACTATAGGGCACATGTGCTCGCAGGAGAGACAGAGATAGAGAATCAGAAAGCAAGCAATCACCCCCTCTCAGGATTTAGGGCACACACAGAGGCACCTGGTATAAGTTTAACCTACCAGGTCCAGAACTTGAACCACGGTCAGCCATGTGGGAGTCCAGCAACATAACCACTGTGCCATCTGCTAGTCCCTCAAGTCTATATTTAAAATATTTATTTATTTATTTACTTATTTATTTATTGCTATGGGGTGTGCACTCGCTGGCAAGAAACAATGAAAGGGAAAGTGAAAAATCAACCCCCAGGAGGATGGCCACATGGCAATCCATTCTCCACTCTCCTCCTGGGATTTTGGGTACACACACACACATGTACCTGACAGGATTTTCAAGCTGCCAGGTCCAGGACTCGAACTTCAGTTGATCATGTCGGAGTCCCGCACCTTCACCACTACACCACCTGGTAGTCCCCAAGTCTGCACTATTAACAACCAAATCTACAGGGCAAATGTTGTGTGTTTTTGTCTCCCATCATCTATTTTTCTGTCTTTGGGTAACAGTTCCTTTACAGTCCTGTGGAGAATTCTCCCCATCTGCATCTAATCTTGGTGAGACTGCCCAGCAAAGCACCATCTCTCCAGCCACGGAGTCAGCACACAGCAATGTCCCTTGTGATTCTATGGGTTTTTTTTGTTTTGTTTTGTTTCTTCCAAGAGGTCCTCGCTATAGGGCACACACGCTCGCCAGACAGAGAGAGACATAGAGACAGAAAGCGAGAAATCACCCTCCAGGGGGATGGTCACGCCGCAGTCCGTTCTCCTCCATTCTCCTCTCGGGATCTTGGGCATGCACACACACGTGCCCGGCGTGAGTTCTAAACCACCGGGACGCGAACCGCGTCAACTACGTGGGAGTCCAGCGACATAGCCATTATGCTGGTTCCCATCTTGTGATTCTATGTTGAGGAGCCCAAATTGAGGCCTATCTATTCTCTTAGCAGTTCCTCGATAGCCTGCTGGGCCTGCTGCTTTAGATCCCCAGGGCTACCTGGGTTTATTGTAGAAATAAACTCCCTTTTCCCCTAAATTAACCAGAGGCCTTTTATTTTGCTTGGAATTGGAGAACTCTGATAACACACCAAACCGCTACACTGTAATGCCTATTACATGTGAGAAGTGGGTTTTGAATGGCAGACTATAAGCATGTTTCTCCATCTGTAAATGGGGACAATAATAGAACCCAGACAGCCCACGATCGTCATGATTAAACGAGACGACGCATGTACAGCGCTCAACACCACGTCTGATGTGTGCCGAGTACGTACACATACTCACCCGTACTACCGTTCCTGGGGGCTCGGCTATTTTTTAGTAAAAGGGCACTTGGGCAATTATTCCCATTCGGTGAACCACATCTCTACGTGAAAATAATGATGGCCACAGACTCCATTTTCCCAAGGTAGGAATAATCATCAGAGTGGTTGCCCACATTTGTTACATAATTGGACTCCATCCTGAGCTTACCAACAGATCATTTGTCCAGAGGCATGATATTATTCCTCCCACTATGAACTTAAGATTGAAGAATAACTGAAGGTTTAATAAAAGAACTCTTCAACACTCAATATACTAAACTTGGTCTTGACACTCCTGAAACTTGAAAGTTAAGGGGGTGGATGATCCAAATGATGAACTGACAGGCAACATTTTCTGCAAGGACAGTTATAAAATAGTATGAACACATCACTTGAGATCTTGAACTGCTGATGTATTCTATTTGGAGAGTGTTCAGAGTTGAGATTGCTACTGCGTGTATGACCCCGCTGTACCCTTTACCTCCCTCAAGAATGGGTTTAAATCTTCTACTTCTTTCTTTGTTTTGAGAGAGAGATTTTTGCCACGTGGGTCATGCACTTGTTGGAAAGACAGAGACAAAAAACAAGAAATCAGTCCCCAGGAGGGATGGCCATGCCTCAATCCTTTCTCTTTCATTCTCCTCTCAGGATTCTAGGCACAAACACACAATGCCTTGTGTGAGCGTTAAGCCACTGGGTCCAGGACTCGAAGCACAGTCAACTATATGGGAGTCCAGTGACAACCATTATGCCATCAACTGGCCTCTAAATCTTCTATTTCATATTTCTTTTATTCACTCCACTCCACAGTAATCATTATTTTGTCTGACACTTCTTTAAACATTACATAGAAGGCTTAACTATGGAGTAAAAAGGAGAAAAACATGAACAAAATAACCAAGATAAGAATTCAAAGACTATCTAGTCCCATCCAAAGTAGAACCCTTCAGCACCCGTGTCCATCTCAGCATTGCTAGGGCAGCGTGTACACTGGAACCTGGACTTTGACCCTGCCTGGGAGCCAAAGGCACTGGCTTTGAAGGTCCACGTGGGATTCAGCAGGCACATGGTGCCGTGCCCTGAGAGAGGGAAGAAACTCTGTCCTTGAAGCAGTAGTGTGCTGGCGCTCTGAGCAAAGGAGCTGGGTCCATGGTCAGATCGGCTCCGCACTGGGACAGCCCACAAATAAGAGAATGTACTGAAGACTCCAGGAGTCCAGGTTTTAAACATAATGGAGTTCAAATGTGCAAAGGGGGAAAACAAGAATAAACCCTGTGGAACAGACGTGGGATTGGACCTCTCTGTGAACTTACAGGTTTTTTGTTTTATTTTTAATCTGCCAGAGGGCAGGTGTACTCACTGGACAGAGAGAAAGAGAAAGCACTCCTTGTGGGGAATGGTCATGTTACAGTCCCTTCTCCTCCCTCTCTCCCTCTTTCTGGGATTTTAGGAACACAAGTGTGTGCACACACCAGTGTGGTTTTCAAGCTGATGAGTCCAGAACTCTGGAACTCAAACTGTCAGCCATGTGAGATCCAGCCACCTTAACCACCATGCCATGGGCTGGCCCAAACTTGTGGGAATTTTCAGTTGTTGTCTTTTAAGATTCTTTGCCATAGGGTGTGTGTGCTTGCCAGAGAGAAAGACAGTGAGAGGGAAAGTGAGGAATCAAACCCTCCCCCCCGCAAGAGGGATGGCAATGCTTCAATCCTTTCTCTTCCATGCTTCTCCTGGAATTTTGGGAACGTACACACCAAGACTGAATGTCAAGTCTCCAGATCCAGGACGCACATTGTAGTCATCCAGAGCCTTGACCACTGCGCCACCTGTTGGCCCCACTTGTGGGTTTTAATACATGTATAGAGGGGCCAGCAGGTGGCATGGTGGTTAAGGGTACTGGACTCCCACAGGCCAACTATGGTTCAAGTCCCAGACCTAGTGATTAGATTTCTCACTTTCCCTCTCTCTCTTGCTCTGTTCCTTTCTGGTCAAATTAAAATAAATAAATAAATAAAGTTATATAAAATAATTATTTAAAAAACAATACATACATACATAGAAGGGCCAGCAGGTGGCATGGTGGTTAACGGTGCTGCACTCCCACATGGCTGACCATGGTTGGTTTAAGTCCTGGACCTGGTAGCTTGCTATCTCACTTTCTCTCTCTCTCTCTCACTCTATCCCTCTCTAGTCAAATTTAAATAAGTAAATAAAGTTAAATAAAATAATTCTTTAAAAATGCATATATAGAAATGGATGAGTAAGAAAATAATTAGATATGTATTTCTGCACGTGTCTGCAGAAACAATCACAGCACAGTGGCAGTTAGAACAGTCTAACACCCAGATCTTGGTTCTGAATCCCATTTTCCACTGCAAGGAACCAGCACTCTGTGGAGAAATGGCAGACCCCAGAATTGCAGTCGAAAAAATACAAGATGAGACGGGAACATCTCGTGGGGCCAGAAAGTCAGGAAGTGCTCAAAGATCCCTAAGTGGACATGTTAAAGTACGTAGGACCCAGCTTGGAAGTGTCCTGTGCCCCCACTAGCCCAGTCTGGGACAACTGGAGTGCCTAAGTAATCATGATGGTCTATGGACTATAAAACAGGAATCTAAGTTCCATTCTGATATGTTGAGTAAATAAATGGGGAAAAAGAGAAAGCACTATCTTATACTAGAATACCAATTAAATGTAGGGGCAATAGTGGAATTAGAAAAAAAAATCACCATTTGGTGATAACTGATTCAAATACAAACCGTCAATGAATGCTAAAACTAGAGGATGGAAATTTGAGAAAGAATAGGATATTGACATAGTCTCACAGTATCTCCCCACAAAATATCTATGCCTCATAAATTAATAAGGTCTGTATTACTTCACTATGTATGTGTATATTGAAACATCATGTTGTGCCCTTCAAATTTATACCTAAATAAGTTAGAAAATACCAACTTCACAGTGGAGAAATCTTGAACACATCATAACTAATCATTACAAATTAGCAACACGGGACTAGCAAGGGTGTGGTGGCTAAGGTGCTGGATTCCAACATGGCCTACAGCAGTTCAAGTTCCAGACCAGTGGCCTGAAAATCATGTGTGCATACCCAAAATCCTGAGAGGAGATGGAGAAGGGCTTGCCGCGTGGCCATCCCTCCTGGGAGGATAATTCCTCACTTTCCTTCTGTCTCTCTTTGTGAGTGTTGGCACCTAATGGTAAAAGTTTTAAGATTAAAGAAAAGAAAAAGTAGCATCATTGGGTTAGCCGGTGGTGTAGTGGTTAAGGTGGCTAATCTCGCATGATCAACTGCATAGTTCAAGTCCTGGACCACCAGCTTGGAAGACACGTCGGGTGCAGATGCATACATGTCCCAAATCCAGAGAATGGAGGAGAAAGGGTTATAGCATGGCCAGCCCTCTGGTGGTGCTTTCTCACTTTTCTCTCTCTCTTTCTTTTTGTCTCTCTCTGGCAAGCACACATGCATTATAAAAAAACAAAACAAAATTAAAAAAAAAAAAAGCAATCCAAGTAAGGAGAAACACTGACACTTTGCACCTCCTCATGCAATGCAGAAAATACAGCATCACTTCACTGGTTTTCCCACCAGAACCTCATGGCCTGAATTTAATCACACGGCTACATCTGATAGACCCAAAGTGAGAGTCATTCTGCAAAGTAAGTGGCCTGAACTCCTCAGAATCAAACAGGTCATGAAAAAGAAAACAAACAAAACAAAACAAAGAACTGCTCCAGCTGAAGGAAGACCAAAGGGAAAAAATGTAAGTACATCCACACATCATCCTGGACTGGTCCTGGACCAAAAAAGGAAGTGGTCATTGTAAGTCCATTGCTGGAGAAATTGACAACGCCTGAATAAGTTTGTGGATTAAATGACAGAATTTTACCAACGCTGGTTTCCTGCTTTTGATGAAAGCACTGTGGTTATGCAGTGTCCTTGTTTTTGAAAATAGACACTGGGGGGACCAGCAGGTGACATGGTGATTAAGGTGCTGAACTCCCACAGGGTCAATTGTGGTTCAAGCCCCAGACCTGGTGACCTGAAAAACACAATACATAAATAAATAATAAATGTTAAAAAAAAGAAAAAAGATCCTAAGAATAGATAATAAATTAATTAAATAAACAATATACATGGAAGTATTTGAGACTAAAGGGATATCAAAACTGCACCTTAATACCAAACAGTTCAAGAAATAATACATAGTTACAGAATGGTAAGCTAAATTGGCAGAATGATAATAATAGGGGACTCTGGAGGAAGGGTACACAGGACATATTTAATCGCTTTTCTAACTTTCCTGTACATTTAACCTTATTTCAAAATTTACAAAAAGACAAAGACAAGTAGTCTTTGAGCTATTAAAAATGTATTACACTATCTTTTATACTACTAGAAAAATCTCTGCTTAATGCTTTCATTATCTTGAGTAAAAGTATTTTAAAAAGAATAGTTGAAATAAGTGGGAAAGAGGCTTTTCTTAATGGACAATAATGTAGACAGAAAATCTGCATATTACTTTAAAAAGCACAAGGTTCTGAATCCTCATTAAACATGCTTCTTCCTTCCTACAGTAGTTCATCTGCTTGAGAAAAAACTACATAAATGAGAAACTTAGAGAATTTGAGTTCCATATACTTGGGATAATTTGTTTTTTTCACAAAACTGATAAAAAAAAAATTTACTTGGGACCAGCAGTTAGCGTAATAGCTATGTGGCTGAACTCCCATGTAGTAGACCATGGTTCGAATTCCGGATCTGGTGACCTAAACTCATGCTGGGCGCGTGTGCGTGCGTGTCCAAGATCCCGAGAGGAGAACAGAGGAGAAGGGATTGTGGCATGGCCATCCCCCTTGAGGGGTGATTTCTTGTTTTCTGTCTCTCTGTCTTTCTGGCAAGCAAACTCGCCCTATGGCAAAAACCTCTCCAAAAAAAAAAAAAAAAAAAAAATATTCATATTTCTTTAGGCATTTACATTCTTTGATATTTAAGTATAAAATTTCACCTATGCCATGACCTATGGGAGAAGTTAGAAATTACAGTATTTTGGGACCAGCAGTTAGCGTAATGACTATGTCACTAGACTCCCACGTAGTCGACTGCAGTTCAAGTCCTGGACCCGGTGGCTTAAAACTCACGCCGGGCGCGTGTGCGTGCATGCCCAAGATCCCGAGAGAATGGAGAAGGGATTGCAGCATGGCCATTCCCCCTGGGGGGTGATTTCTCACTTTCTGTCTCTCTGTCTCTGTCTGTCTGTCTGGTGAGCGCATGCACCCTATAGCAAAAACCTCTCCAAAAAAAGAAAAAAAAATTATAGTATTTTTACAATTCTTATATATCTATACATATTCTACTACTTTTAGTTATTGTTTGATACTATTTATTAATGTGAAAAATTACCCGTGGTTGGAAATGTCCTTAAAGGAAGGGATTTTTCTTTTGGTCAGAGTCGACGGATAACACCATAATGTCTTTCTAAAACAATTTGTAACATTTCTAATAAACTTGGTAAATACTGGGTCACTGGGAAAGTCAGGATGCATTTTTGCATAGAGAAACAGAAAAATACGTCCTGACTTTCCCAACAACCTCATAGATCTGAAGAGAAATCAGAGTTCTAAAAATATTCAAAACAGGGGCAACAGCAGTACTCTTGGAATAACAAGTTGCTCGCAGGGCTGTCCCCACGGCCATACACACATGCACCCAGCGTGTTTTTCAAATCCTGGAGCCAGGATTCGAAGCCTAGCTGGCCATGTGGGATCCAGCCTCCTTAACCACACTATGCCCAGTCCCTTTTTCTTTTTTAACAAACAAAATGGTCAGGAGAAAAAAGAAATACATATGATAAGTTGGATATTAAAGTAAATGTAACCTCAGATAATTATGAAGTCCTTGTGAATCCTTTGTAGTATCTACTTGAGATTGTCACTCAAGTCAAAAAATTCAGTAAGATCCATTAAATCCATTAACAATTTTATGCACAGAAAAAAGTATTGGTTTTCTTCAACTACAATGAAGGGAGTTATTTTTTGTTTTTATTTTTGTTTTTTGAGATTTTTGTCAGAGAGTGCCTGCATTTATCAGAGGGAGAGAGAGGGAAAATGAGAAACCACACCCCAGAGGGGATGGCCACACCACAATCCCTTCTCCTCTATTCTCCTCTCGGGATTTTGGGCATGTACACATACATGCCGGGCATGACTTTCAAGCTGCTGGGTCCGGGACTTGAACAATGCTCTAGCCATGTGGGAATACAGTACCTCAATTTCCACACCATCTGTTGTCCCCCAATGAAGAGAGATTTAAAACGTTGAGGCCCAGCCTGATAACAGATTGCAGTGAGTAAGCAGCATGGTCAATCTTGGGTTCAGGTCCCTGGTTGACTTGAAAACATACTGAGCACGTGCAAGCGTGCTCAAGATCCTGCCATGCTACACCGCCAGGGAAGGAGAACTATAATGAGACCCTGCTGAAGAGGCTTCTCTCTCGTCTCTTTCTTGCACACACTCACACATTCTCTATCATGAATAAAATAAGTAACTCTAAAAGAAAGCTCTCAAACTTCTATTTTGTCCTTTGGATTTATATTTTGACTTCAGGAGCTAAAATGAAATGGGCTCGAGAAAGAAAGAAAGAAAGAAAGAAAGAAGGAAGGAAGGAAGGAAGGAAGGAAGGAAGGAAGGAAGGAAGGAAGGAAGGAAGGAAGGAAGGAAGGAACTCTAAAACAAAGAACACAATCATGCTCTCAATCGCTGAATCGCTAACCTCTGTTTACATCCTTTGACTAAATTGGTCATCGGCCCATCAATACTTTTTTAAGTCTTGAATCCATTTTAATTAACTTTTTGGATATGGTCAGAAATAGGAGTCTAGTGCCACTCTTCTGCACGTGGATACCTGGTTTTCCCAGGACCATTTATTGAAGACTTTTTTTGGGGGGGAGAGGTTTTTGCTATAGGGCACGTGCGCTCGCCAGAAAGACAGAGAGAGGCAGAGAGACAGAAAGCGAGACATCACCCCCCAGGGGGGATAGCCACACCACAATCCCTTCTCCTCTCAGGATCTTGGCCACGCACACGTGCTCAGCATGAGCTTAAGTCACTGGGTCCGGGACTCAAACCGCGGTTGACTACATGGGAGTTCAGCGACATAGCCATTATGCTAACTGCTGGTCCCAGCCCATCAATATTTTAAGGACACCTTGTAATAAAACTCTAGAACTTTACAGCCAAAGTGCAGACATGACAGCTAGTCTTCTCTCCTCACCACCTTCTGGCCAGGATAAGTAACAAAATGGAAATCTTTCTCAGCAAGCTCTTGTCCTAACTAATAGCCATTCTTAAAGTAGAGAAAAAGCAAGCATGTTATTCCTAAACAGAGTGGACAGAAACCAGTGACTGAAGCAACACAGCGGTGTAGAAACCGCGCTGGATTCCACAAGGCTGGGTTCTAATCCCCAGCAAATTCCTTCACTTCCTCAGGCCCCTTCACTCAATACTAAAATATATGAGGTGAGGTCAGGCAAGGCTGTGGAGCAGGAACACAACATGGCACAACCCTGAGACCAGATGGCAAGGTCCCAGGTTCATGTACCGAGGGCTCCCTGAACGCAAGCATGTCCATGATCCTGGCTGGCTGGGGTTGAGGGTAGATGACAGAGTGGAGGCCCTACTGGGGAGTGCCTGTCTCTCCCTCTCTCTCTCTCTCATGTTAAAAATGAACTTTTTTTTTTATAAAACTATTAAAAATAAGTGAGTTGAACTAGACGAGTTCTACAGTCCCTTTCAGTCATAAAATTCTAAATTTTTTTTAAGATTTTTTTTTTTTAAGAGAGAATTTTGCTATAGGGTCTGTGCCCCTGCTGGAGAGATGGAGAGACAGAGAGAAAGCGAAAAATCACCCCCCCAGGAGGGATGTCCACACCTCAACCCCTTCTCTTCCATTCTCCCCTTGGGATTTTGGGCACACACAAACACCCACTCAGCCCAAGTTTCAAGCCAACAGGTCCAGGACCTGATCCAGTCGGCCATGTGGGGTACCAGTGATGTAACCACAACACTATCTGCTGGTCCCAAGAGGGTTTTTTGCCTTAGCGTGAGTGCACTCACCAGAGAGAGACAGTAACAGTGAGAGGGAAAATGAGAAATCACCTCCGGGGGATTTGGCCACGCTGCAATCCCTTCTCCTTCTCCTCCTAGGATCTTGGGCAAGCATTCACACAGGCTTGGCCTGAGTTTCAAGCCACTTGCGCCAGGACTGCAGTCCTGTGGCAGTCCAGCAATGTAACTGCTACACCATCTGCTAGCCCAACTTCTAAACTTCTAAGTTGTAAATTTCAACTGCTTTTTCCTCCCCTACTTAAATATGAGTGGGTTTTTCTGCAGAAATTAAGCTGTTTCTGAAATTCATATGGAAATGCAGGAGACCCAGAACAGACAAAACAATCTTGAAAGATTGTCGGAGAACTCACATTTCCCAATTTCAAAACTTATTACAAAGCTACAGTATGGTACTGGCATAAAGAGAAACTCATCAATGAAACAGAAAATTGAAAGTCCGGGGACAAACCCATACATTTACGGGCAACTGATTTACAACAAGAGTGGCAGGACAATCTGATGGGGACACACATTTTTGAACAGATGATGCTGGGACAACGGGATATGCAAAAGAATGAAACCTCGTGCCATATTAATTCAAACTGAAATTAATTCAAAACAGATCAAAGGCGTAACCATAAGAACAAAACTGTAAAAACCTTAGAAAAAAATACATGTAAGTCGTCATGATTTTGGGTGACGTGATGACTTCTAAGATATGACACCAACAGCACAAAGAATCAAAGGAAAAATATATATATACATTGGACTTTATCAAAATTAAACACTTTTGTGTTTTAAAGCATATTCTAAAAAAGAGCCAGGTGGTGGCAGCAGTAAAACATGACACTTTGCAAGGCAATCTCACATGGGAAGGGTACTGGTTCAAGCCTGGAGACCTCTGAGTACAGCAGACACACGCCTGTCAATGATCTGGGCTAGCTGAAGACTGGTGGTGGATTATGGCATTGAGACTCTGTCAGGGGTACTATCTCTCTTGAGCATCAAAAAAAATGAACATTTTTAAAAAGAATTATTCATTTAATTTTGTTCATTATTATTATTTTTAACTTGACCAAAGACAGAGAGAGAGCAAGAAAGTCAGAAAGCAAGCCACGAGGTCTGGGACCTGAACCATGGTCAACCATGTGGGAGTCCAGCGCCTTAACCACCACGCCATCTGCCAACCCCAGAAATAAACATTTTTAAAAAGTGAAAACACAAACCACACAATGGGAATGCAAATCGTAATGGTTTGGAGAGTATATAACTTTTTTCTCAACAAAAAGAATTTAAAAATGGACAAAGATTTATGAACAGACGATAAGCGCATGAAAAGATGTTTGACCTCCTTAGTTGTTAAAAAACTGAAATCACAGGGCGGGCAGCACCATAGCCAGCCATTAATAAATTCAAATCAAAACCTCACTAAGGGTCCAGCCGTGGCGTGGGCAGTAGACGCTGCTGCACGGCACTGGAGCAATGGTGGAAGGCCCTGGATTCAGATCCCAGGTGTATTTATTTACTATTTTAGGTTTTTACCATCAGGTGTATGTATTTGCTGGAGAGAGACAGAGAGGGAAAGTCAAAAATCACCTCCCAGGGGGATGGCCACACCACAATCCACTCTCCTTCATTCTCCTCTCAGGATTTTGGGCACACACACACATGTAGCAGGTATGACTTTTCAAGCACAGCAGTTGGACTTGAACCATGGTTGACCATGTGGGAACCCAGCACCTTATCAACCATGCTCCTGTTGGTCCCAGCATCCCAGGTTTTACCTGGACATGTCTGGCCATAAGCACACCCATAGGCTCAGAGGAAGACTGTGGCATGGCCAAGTCCTGTCAAGATAGCTGTCTCTCTCTCTCCCCCTCATATGAAAGAAACTTAAATAATAATAATAATAATAATCTGTCTTTACACACATTGCAATGGCTAAAATAAAAAGACAGTAACAGGGCCAGCAGGTGGAATAGTGGTTAAGGTGCTGGACTCCCATGTGGCTGACTGCATTTCAAATCCCAGACCTGGTGGCTTGAAAATCATGCTGGGTGTATGTGCATGCATGCCCAAAATCCCAAGAGAAGACTGGAGAAGATTGTGGCATGCTCATCCTCCATGGGAAGTGATTTCTCTGTCTCTTTGGCAAGTGCATGTACTCTATGGCAAACTAATAATAATAATAATAATAAAAAAGACAGTAACAAATGTTACAAGGACTTTAAGAAGATGAAACCTCACACATAAGCTGCTGGGATGTAAAACAGTGTAGCCACTTTGGAAGACAGTCTGGTAGCTCCTGAAAAAGTCGAGTAGTTACTTTATGATTCAGGAATTCTGTTCTTAGGTATATACTCAAAACTGAAAACATACATTCATACAAAGAATCTTGTACATAAGTGTTCAGCAGCATCCTTCATAATTGCCAAAAACTGGAACCCCAAATATCCATCGACTACTGATGGATGGATGAATGTGACATAGCCATACACTGGAATATTATTCAACTAGAAAAAGAATACCGGCACTTGTTACACCAGTAAATCTTGAAAATGTATGCTAAATGAAAAAGTCAGGATATAAAAACTGTATTATTATATGATTTCAATTTTATGAAATGTCTAGAAAAGGCAAATTCATACAGAGAAAAAGATGAGGTGTCTTGGGCTGGGAAGAAGGGAAAGTGAGGAATGACGGGTAGGTAGTCTCTTCCTGGGGTGATGAAAGTGCTCAGGATTATGTAGTGCTAATGGCTGCACAACTATGAATGTACCAAAATCAATGAAATAATGGCTCCAAGATTTAGAATTTTTATATTGCGACCATTTAAAATTTTTTAAAATTTATTATTGTTATTTTGAAATTTGCTAAAGGGCACATCCACTCACCAGAAAGAGAAAAGAGGAAACGTGAGAAAACAAGCCACCAGGTCTGGGACTCAAACATATGGTCAGCCCTGTGGGAGTCTAGCACCTTAACCACCATGCCACCTCCTGGCCCCTCTCTTACTCATTGTTTTTTTTTTGAGAGAGAGATTTTTGGGGACCAGCAGATGGTGTAATGGCTATGTCACTGAACTCCCATGTGGTCAATCGCGGTTTGAGTCCCAGACCCAGTGTCATAAACTCACGCCAGGCGTGTGTGCGTGCGTGCCCCAGATCTCGAGAGGAAAATGGAGGAGAAAGGATTGCCACGTGGCCATCCCCCCTGTGGGGGGGTGATTTCTTGCTTTCTGTCTCTCTCTGTGTGTCTCTGTCTGTCTGGCGAGCACATGCGCTCTATAGCAAAAACCTCGCCAAAAAAAAAAAAAAAAAAAAAAAAAAAATTTTGCTATAGGGCACATGCACTCTCTAGAGACCAAAAGCGAGAAATCGCCCCCAGGGGATGACCACACCACAGTCCCTTCTCCTCCATTCTCCTCTTAGGATTTTGGGCATGCACATACACGCACGCGGCCTGAATGTTAAGCCATTGGGTATGGGACTGGAACCATCAACTACATGGGAGTCCAGTGATGTAACCATAACACCATTTGCTGGTCCCAAGTAAGAAATCACACACACACACACACACACACACGCCTCTCCCACCTACCCCACCCCCTTCTGCCAGGGGAGATGGCCATGCCACATCCCTTCTCCTCCGTTCTTCTCCTGGGAATCTTAGGTCTTCACACACACATGCCCAATGTAATTTTGAAGTCACTAGGTCTGGGATTTGAATCATGGTTGGCTATGTAGGAGTCCAGTGACACAACTGCTATGACATCTACTGGCCCCCACTTTTAAATTTTGTATTTTTCTTAAATAACTGGGGCTAAAACAAAATTTTTCACTTTAGGAATGTTATTAATGCTGCCATCTGGAAACAGGTAAATGTATTTCTCTTTCAGTGACATTATTTAACATTGCCACCTTCAATCAATACTTCAAAATTCACTTCCTCTTCATAGGATAATAATAAGATTATGCAAGGGCTAGCTGGATCCCACATGGCTGACTGTAGTTAACATGGCTTAAAAAACATGCTGGGCACATATGCCTTCATGCCCAAAATCCCAAGAAGAGAATGGAGAAGGGATGGTGGTGTCGCCATCCCCACTGGGAGATCCTTGTTCAACTTTACCTCTCTCTCTCTCTGTCTCCCTCCAACAAGCTGCACGTGCCCTACAGCAAACAACCACAAAAAACGGCTAGGCATAAAGTAACTTTTCAATATTGGTATTACAATGTAGTATGTGTTACCAGATGCTTTAAACTATGAAACAAATGTACTTTCTTTTTCCTGGAGCATAAATAGGATTATAAGCTTACTCTATACCGTAATGAGTTTAAGTGAAATTTTTTCAAAGTGCTAAGAAGAAAACATACTCTATATTCATCTTCGGTAACATTGTTTTCTATATTTGGCTTTCAGTGTCAGGAGGCTGTCAACTTTGCATCACCACTATAAGCCACAAAAGAAGCTTTGTAATAAGCATCTAAAATCGAATGAAATATTAATTCTAGTGTGATATCTCTGGGTTGTACCATATAGTTCCTCATAAGGTAAACAAGATGACTTATCCTTTTAACAATGCTAAGTATTAAGAAAAGAGCTTAAATACTTAAAAAATAAGCATTAAGGTCTGCCATGATTAAGCTACTTTCTAAAAAAGTATCAATAGATTACAACAGAACCACATGGTTTTAGTTCAGTTCAATGAAAATTGCATATATTCAGTTTTTACCAATGAACATAAGTTTTTACAATGTCAGAGTTGCTAGCCTCAAGAAATACATGAACACAGAAAGGATGACCTTATCCAACTTCAGTATTATTTTTGTAGCAATGTATATAAAATCCAACCACTCTTTGGGTAACCTTAGGAGACAGTATGCCCAAGAGATGAAAACATTTACACCTTTTTTTTTTGAGAGGTTTTTGCTATAGGGCGCGTGCGCTCGCCAGACAGAGAGAGACATAGAGAGAGAAAGTGAGAAATCACCCCCAGGGGGGATGGTCATGCCACAATCCCTTCTCCTCCATTCTCCTCTCGGGATCTTGGGCACGCACGCACACGCGCCCGGCGTGAGTTTTAAGCCACTGGGTCCGGGACGCGAACCACGGTTGACTACGTGGGAGTCCAGCTATAATATAGCCATTACGCTAACTGCTGGTTCCCGACATTTACACCTTTTAATTAAATTATACTGTCACCTTATAAAAATGTGAGGCTCAATATTTGTTTTCCTAAAAACAAAGCACTGAACATTTTCCGCACAGATACCTAGCTAGTAAAGATGTGTCTAAAATGTATGCAGAAACCTTAAGACGTGTCAAGTTCTTCTGAATTACGTATATTCAAGGACAGTGTTATAATTCGAATTGAAGAATAACAAAATCTTGAAAAACAAAAAATGGGGTAAATAAAAATTGATTTCTGAACCAAATGTGTACTACCTCATACAAGAGGGGATCACCGAGACACACAGGCACGGACGGAGCACACGTGCTCCACGTGAAGACATTGCATATTAGAATTCAAAGAAGAGTCATAGCACAGCACGTATGCTTTGTTTTGTTGTTGTTGTTGTTCATTTCTTAAGTACATAAGCTTTGGAAAACTTGTTTTCTTTTTTTTTTTGGTAGCACATCTTTTCTAAATAATTTCACTTCTCATATCAGAAAACATAAGAAACAGTTTGCAAAAACTCATGCAAACATGGTTCTCTAAGGCCATGAATGGGTTGGCTAAGTTGCATTGTTTTATTCAAGTAAAAAGTCCTTCCAGAATAAGGAATCTGAAAAGGAAACCATGTCACCTTCAATTCTTGAGGCTGTACAACACTTGTTAGGACTCTCTATCATTCAGAAAATCAAAAGGTACAATGTTCATCTGAAGCATTAGCAAAATGGTCTCTATTTACATTTTTAGAAATCTAATACATAGAAGTTTTTCCAGCAGATTCTTTATGTATGTTACCAAAAAACCAGCAAAAGCTTAGAATAAGAATTTTTTTTCTTAGAAAGGTCAAGCAGATATTTCTTGACATCATGTCCTTCATACAATGGCATACTGTTCATACAAAAGGTCTCTTATCCTATAAAAATCTTGGCAAAGGCAGCCTTCTAATCCAATGCGTCCAGTTTCCGTCTAGAAACCAAGTTAAAACAAAATGTTTTAGTACATTTTGTATTCATTAATATGCAGACATAATAACCAAAATATATTAAATACTTTACATTATGATTGGTCAGAAAACTGGTTGCTCTGATTCACAGAATATGGATATAAAATTCAAGCTATGAGTTTTACATGGAAATGTAAATGTCAAAGGACTCAAATAATACAGAGCTCCAATAAAATTACACATTATTTCTTTGAGGATCAGTTGTATATACCTTCAAAGTCATTATGAATATAAATTACTGATCGTCAGTTCTGTGAAATTAGCAATCAAGAATTACATAATTGGGACCAGCAGTTAGCGTAATGGCTATGTCGCTGGACTCCCACGTAGTCGACCATGGTTCGAGTCCCGGACCCAGTGGCTTAAACTCACACATGGCACGTGTGCATGCGTGCCCAAGATCCTGAGAGGAGAATGGGGGAGAAGGGATTGCAGTGTGGCCATCCCCTCTGGGGGATGATTTCTCTCTTTCTGTCTCTCTCCGTTTGTCTGGTGAGTGCACGCGCTCTATAGCAAAAATAAATAAATAAATTAATAAATTAAAAAAAAAAACCTTTCCGAAAAAAAAAAAAAAAAAAAAATACCAAATTCAAAATGACAAAATAGCAGAAGCACGCGCTGGCTCCGGCTGTCATTAAGAACGTACTTACCCTACGAACAGCGACTTGGTTGTTGCACACCAGTACACCTCCTACAAATTCAGCCTGAATCCCCTCCCGGAGGAGAACTTGCTTGAAGTCTGAGAGTCTGGGTTCGTTCATAAAAACTGATTGATGTCCAGGAACCTAAGATAAGGTCAAAGAGTTCAAGTAACGCACCAGACACATGGCTGTCCTGAGTGAAGCAGAACATCCTAGATACTTTCCATTACTCCCTGACATCCTTTGACAGATCATTTCAAGACGGTAAATCACATACCAAGTTGTTATTCTGAGTTTTACTTTGTTCTTTAACATAATAAAGCCCTTCACATTTTCTGAATCTTCCCCAACCAATTTCATTAGTCATACCTCTTGATAACAGAGCTGCTTAGTCATGTTAGGCTCTTTACTCACCCACATGCCTGAGGGGTCAACTAGAGTGCCAGTATGCAGGACTGAACCAAAAGTGCATTTTCTAGAGCCCAGTCCTTTGCTCAGTTCAGAGGATAACTCTTCCCTAATCCCAGATCCACTTTCTCAGTCTCAGAGCAGACGGATGGAAGCCTTAGATTTAACCATCAGAAAGGCAAGTGGTTCTTGGCTAATGCTGCTGCTTTAAATTACTTTGAAGAGCTAGCTTTAGCACAGAGGGAAAAGATTTCAATTCCTGCTCCTAATTTCAAGAGCAATACTAGAAGGGAAGCCAATGACAGAGGCTGTCTCTCTAGTCTTACTTTCACAGCAAGGCTAAAGATATCACTTGGCATCCACGTAGGACTCTTATAGTTTTATGATTATTCTAAGTTTAATTACCTAAAATCTTTGCTAATTTACTAGATACCTCTTGAGAACATGTAAATGCAAGACTAGAATTTTATCTACACTCAATTTAAAAATTTCTAACTGTATTAAAATCAAAAGTGACTTGAACTGAATTGACAACATATGAAAGTGAAGTGCAAGAGTATGATGTTTATATGTAAGTCCAACTGGAAGCAAATCACAATTATCAAACTTAATATTTAAAAGTTCATCTAACGGAGCCAGTAGGTGGCATAGTGGCTAAAATGCTGGACTCTCCATATGGCTGACTGCGTTTTGAGTCCCAGACCGGGTTGAAAATCACTCTAGGCAAGCATGTGTGTGCCTAAAACTCCAGGAGGAGAATGGAGGAGAAGAGTTTGCAGAATGGTCATCCCCCTCCTCTAGGGGGAATATTTTTTACTTTCCCTTTCACTGTCTCTCTTGAGCAAGCACACACACCCTATAACAAAAAGCTTAAATAAAGTAAAAATTCATACTGAAAAAACATATCACGAAATAATTATGTACCATAAAAGATTTGCTAAAGGTTTCCTTGATATTGTTACTCTGGTCATACAGAATCAACACACACAAACACAAACATGCACTGACTAATCTTTTTTTAAAATCCCAAAACCAGCCTATATATGACATATCTTTTTTGGACCTCCTGACATAAATTTTTACTTTTTTAATTTGCTATAGGGCACGTGCACTCGCAAAAGAGAGAGAGAGAGAGAAGGGAAAGTGAGAAATCAACCCCAAGGAGAGATGGCCATGCAATCCCTTCTTCTTCATTCTCAAGATTTTGGACGTGCACACACACGTGCCCAGTGTGATTTTCAAGCCTTCAAGTCCGGAACTCAAACAGTGGAGTCGACCATGTGGGATCAAGCCACCTTTAACCTCCACACCATCTGCTGCCCTCCCACTCCCAAAATAAATTTTAAATGGTTAAAATCATATGAGGAAGAGTAGAAGGATGACAAATTAAGGAAGAGACAGAAAAAGCACTTGCTTACCTCATGAGGTGGCAAGGGTTCCAAAGTAGGAATGATCTCACTTTCTTCACCCGTTTCTTTCTCATCATCTCCGAACAGACTTTTCATGGCCTTCTGCTGTGCTATAGCACTAGAATCGGAAGGTGCGTCCACCTGCATTTCTGAGTCTTCTCCATCATCTTTCAGTTCTCCTTCCTCTAAGATAACTCCAGTGTCCACTTTGGAAACTCTCATGTCTAAGACACCATCGATCCAAGCTAATTCTGCATCTTTTGCCTTACAAAACTGGAGGGAGCTGACGAGTGAGTCTTTTAATCTCACCTAGATATGCAAAGGGGGGAGGAGGAATAAAGCCCAGAATATCAATTAACAAACCGAATATAATCTATTATTATCATTTTCTAACTGTGGCAAAGTGATTGAAAGCCTCTCGCTTATCTGACCCCCACCACGGCCTGTAATGACCAAATTACCTGCAAATTAGGGCCTTTGTCTAGTTTCCTAAGCAGAGCTTCTGGACCCTGACTGCACACTGGAATCACGTGGCAATTTAAATGAATGATCATCATAATGCCAAGGTCTCACTGCCAGTGTTTCAGCTTTTTTTTTTTTTTTTTTTTTTTTTTAATTGCCAGAGGAGGCATCCACTTGCCAGAGACAGAGAAAGAGAGAGAAAGCAGCCCCCAATGGGTGTGGCCATGCTGCAACCCTTTTTTCCCAAATCATCCCATCAGGATTGTGGGCATGCCCACACATGCATTCAACATATTTTCAAGCCACCGGGGCTGAGGTCTGAAATACAGTCATCCATGTGGGATCCATCTCCCAGCGTAGAGCACGTAACTGCTGAGCTCGGCCCGGCACACCAGTGTCTCTGACATACTGGTGAGCTTAAGGCCAGAACCCTGAGTTAGCACTGAGTTCCTCAGATGATCCTCATGTGCAGCCAAGGCTGAGGACCACAGAAAAGTCTCACCTTATCAGCAGGAGCACCGAAGTGCTTGCCCTTTCCTGAATATATCATGCAGTCTCACACCTCCATAATCTTGGAGTATTGCTTCCTCTTGCTCCAAAATAATTTTTCTGTCTGTTAGGTTCCAACTCATTTCCTCTAGACATACAGATACCACTGTTGCCTTAGCCTGACCACTTCTCCCATGTGAGGTAAGAGTTCATCTTCCCTCTGTGCTACTCCTTTGTTCTCTTCCTATCTGCATCTGTTCAACTATGAGAAGTCTGACATCTGCGAGTTTTTAAAAATCTGTCCCATGGCATGTGCATTGCCAGAGAGAGACAGAGAGAGGGGAAAATAAAAAATCACCCCCCAGGGGAAATGACCACATTGCAGTCCCTTCTTCATCCTCTTCTCAAAATTTTAGGCACACACATGTGCCTAGCGTGTTTTTCAAGCCACCAGGTCCAGGACTCGAACCACATAGTTGGCCATGTGGGATCCAGCCAGCTTCACCATGCCACTGGATGGTCCAACATCCATGAATTTTTATAAAACTTTTGAATTCTTAAATACTCAAAGTTCCTCTTATCTCTATAGTTTTGCAGATACTGTTCCTATACCTGGAACACCCTAACCCCTTTCTTTCAACCCTGACAACCCAACTAAACATTAGCATTCAGTTAAATGACCACTTCTTTCAGGAAACGTGTTCTAAGCCCCTAAATTTGGGCTGAATTTCCCCTCTTTGTACTATTAGAGCAACCTATACCTCCATCAGACGTAGAACAGTGTGGTACTTTTTCCTTGTTACGAAGCCCATAGACTATCAAACCTGCCAGGGCAGGGAACCTGTCTGACTCATTCGCCCTGTCTTCCTAACGTGCCTGTCCTGAACTGCAAACACGGGCTCAGTTCCACGTGGCTCAACGGCAACGGGTACCTGGTAGATGTGCGTTTCACTGGTGGCGTCGACGGTCTCGTGCAGCTTCGGCATGTACACTTTAATATCCTTCCCGCCAAACGCACGGCAGCACTCCGCCAGATCTTGACTGGCCTCTGGTGGGCCATGGACGATGATCAGCTGCCGTGGTTTCATCTGATTAATGATTTTCTTAATGGAATCCCCATCAGAGCGTCCTTCATAGTCTATGTATGTAACCCTGGCTCTGTAATTAGACACTATCATTTAAGCTTCCATATTTTAAAATCATATGAATAATTATTTAAGGATCTATACCCAAAAAACAAATCATGAAAGTCACTTTTCTGAGAAGTTCATTCTAAAACCAGGGTTTTTTTATCTTGTTTTTTTAAGACAGGGTCTCACTGTCATGATCTTCCTATGATCTTCCGGCCTCAGCCTCCTAGCTGTGATTATATGCCACCATGCCCAGTTCCTTTCACACCTGGCCTTGCTTTGGTGCCCAGGCTGGCCCGAAGCTCATGAGGTTCCTGCCTTAGCATCTCCAAGTTGCTGGGATTGCAGGCACATGCCACCATCCCTAACCTTTAAAAATTAGGGTTTTATTTATTTTTTTTTTTGAGAGAGATTTTTACTATAGGGCGCATGCGCTCACCAGACAGACAGAGAGAGACATAGAGATAGGAAACAAGAAATCCCCCCCGAGGGGGGATGGTCACGCCACAATCCCTTCTCCTCCATTCTCCTCTCAGGATCTTGGGCACGCACGCACACGCGCCCGGCGTGAGTTTTAAGCCACCGGGTCTGGGATGCGAACCGCGGTCAACTACATGGGAGTCCAGCGACATAGCCATTACGCTAACCCTCCCTTCCCTAAAAATTAGGTTTTTGAAGTCTTTTACCATCCGGGAATAAATATACATAATATATAAAATGAGAATTCACGTGTTATATTGTTAATATGAATTGTTTAGATCTTAGTTATGCCCAAGGATATAATATGAAATATTAGTACTAGACAAATAAACTGCTTTACTTTCTGATGATGTAAAATATTCCAAAACGAAGCTACTAGTATTAGCTCTCCTAAGTAGAAAGGAGGGAGAAATGATTTTTTCATGTCACAACAATATTTTATAGACATTAGGGCACTAGAAGTTTTTTGGTTTTGCTTTTTTTGAGAGATTTTTGCCATAGGGAGGGCACATGCATTTGCCAGGAGGTGGAAAAGAGGGAGAGGGGGGAGAGAGAGAGACAGAGATGGAAAATGAGAAATCCCCTCCCCCCCCCCGGGGGATGGCCATCCCACAATCCCTTCTCCCCTCCATTCTCTTCTCAGGATTTTGGGCACAGACACACACACACTGGGCATGAGTTTTAAGGCACCAGGTCCAGGACTCAAACCGCAGTAGACTATGTTGGAGTCCAGCAACATACCTATTATGCCATATGCTGGTTCCAGCACTAGAGATTTTTTTTTCTTTTTTTCTCTCTCTCTCTCTTTTTTTTTTTTTAAGAAACAGGGTCTTGCTTCCTGCTCAGGTTGGCCTCAAACTCATAATCCTCCTGCCCCAGCCTCCAGAATAGTTGGAAATATAGGTGCATGCCACCAGGCTTTGGAGTCTCTTTTATGAAATAAGTACACACTCAGAAATATTAAACTTGTACATTGTAGTATTCTCTTTCACATGAAGAATGTTCCTTCACATAACTGTATAATCTAATGTTCAACCTTGTTCCACCAATTCCATTACCTTGGCATTTAAATATCATTAATGAAGAAAAAATAGTACTATATTATATAAATTTTCACAGAAAAAGAAATTAAATTTTAAAAGCATAAACTTATTAGTGGATATTAAGAAATTCCTCTTGAAACAACATGAATTATCTAATTCAAATGCCTCAAATTTTCTTATCATCTAGTTTCAAAATGCATCAAAAGCACTTACTTTATTTCTATAGACTCTGTGGTTGAAATACACTTAGTAGGAACATCAGATAAATCCTGATCCATGGGTTCATCTCCATTTGTCAAACCAGATTCCAATTTGCTTTTTTCTTCTTCTGTAGCTTGAAGTTCTGGCACTAAGAAATCCTCTGGTCTAAATAATAAGTCTCTAATTAGAAGCAATGAAAAGCAAGCTAATATTATGTAATATTATAATATGTAACTAGCAGGTGGGTAATTTTTAAATCTCTCCTGTATCTCCAGATTTAAATATATCGTTAGATAAAAGCGAATGTGACTTCATAATGCCAGTTTCTGGACGGCAGCACACTACACTCTCCCCACCACTGGGACTGTTCTCTCAAATACACGGAGCACACTGGTGACCAGCCCTAGACAGGTCGCCAGACGAGTCAGTGGCCAGTCAAGCATCACCGTAGCTTGGCCCCGCATTCTCTTCCATTTCTCTCAATTTCTGTGGTGTCCTTTGCTAAATTCGAATACTTACAAAGCTCAGAACTCCTGATGTCCTAATACCCTGGTCATTTCCTCCCTGCCCAAAGAAAGCAAGTGACTCTCTATGTGGATGTTAGAGAGAAGACGGAGACACATAATCCTTAGCTCTCTCTGAGCCTCCATCTTTGTTTTAGTGTACTGCTAACACGCCTATCTTTCCATTTTTACTTCTAGCGTCAGGGAGAATACCAGCTCTGCCTCTACCCGCTAGTAATTGTCCATGCCCTGCTCCCACGTCGACTCATACTCCCCTCTGAAAATCCAGGCCTCTATCCCCAACACCCAGACTGCTGCAGCAGCCTCTCTGCCCCTACAGCAAGAATCTCCAACTTACAGGAAGAAAAGTTAAGTTTTGTTCACATACTTGATAATCTCTCCATATTCGTCCCATTTAATTCTTTCTTCTGGGGCAGGAAACATAGGATAAGACTTTTTTGCCTGCTTGAAGAAACTTCCTTTACGACTGCCTTCACCCTTCATCATCAGGTCGTGCTTCGTCTTATGAGCTGACGGCTGGTCAACGTCTTCCTCTGCGTCGCTCTCATCACTGGAATCTATATCTGCCCTAGAGGATTTTGGAACAGATCCAGGTCGCACAGTCCCAAAGAGATTGTGAATTAGTATTTACAAATTTTTACTGAATTAATATTCAGTATTATCAACCCAATATGAATTCAAGCAGTAATACAATAATACTCAATATTATTGGATCAACGTTTTGTAAAACTTAACAGTAACTGCCAGTTAATTAAGATATGCTAACATTAACACTAAAAGGATTTCGTACTCTAGCCATACGAAAGATATAACAAATGTAATAAAAAGTCCTGAGATGGGACCAGCAGGTGGCATGGTGGTTAAGGCACTGGACGCTCCCACATGGCTGACCACGGTTCAAGACCAGGACCTTGTGGCTTGCTCTCTCACTTTCCCGCTCTCTCTCCCTCTCACTCACACACTCTCTCTTTCTCTCTTTCTCTCTGTATATGTCTGGTCAAATTAAAATAAATGAATGAATAAATAAAATTAAATAAAAAATAATTTTAAAAAAAGTCCTGAGAAAACTTAAATATTTTCAACTAAATGTGTATGTCTTAGGAATACATTTTTCTCAAGTTACATATGTAAACTTATATTGTGTCTGAAAATAACTCACTCTTTTGACTGCTCAAGTTTTTTAGCAGCTTCTTTTTTTAGTTTTTCTTTTTCCAAGTATTCCTCAAGTTCTTTCCCTTCAAGCTTAACACGTTTCCTCAACTAAAGAAAATCAGAAGATGAAAGGAATATCAGTACTGGGGTTAAGGGAGGTGAGAGACATCACATCTCTAAATCAGTCAGTCATCTTTACGTTTTCCTCTGACAATAATCACATTTCTACTACATGCGATTACAGGTTCTACTTAGACTTCTATTAAAATTGGGTTATCACATAACTAGAAAGAATTTAGTTTACCCAAACTAGTTAAAAATCACCAGTCAGTCAGAAAAAGAAAATACAGGTAAATATTTTCTAATACAGAAGAGGTAAGGCCTATCTATCCCCAAAGTATCAAAGGCCAAAATAGAAAAATAACAAATATGGCAATCTAAAAAATTTTTTTTAAATCCCTTGACTATTTTTTTTTTTTAGAGTTTTTTGCTATAGGGCACGTGTGCTTACCAGAAAGACAGAGACAGTGAGAGGGAAAGTGAGAAATCACGCCTTGGGGAGGACTGACTTGCCGCATTCCCTTCTCCTCCATTCTCCTCTTGGGATCTTGGGCACACACACACATGCACCTGGTGTGAGTTTAAGCCACCGGGTCCGGGACTCGAACCACGGTCGCGTACATGGGAGTCCAGTGACACAGTCATTACACCAACTGCTGGTCCTTTTTCTTTTTTTTCTTTAATAAAGGTATTTTGCCATAGGACATATGTGAGAGAGAGAAAGACAGAGACAGTGAGAGGGAAAGTGAGAAATCACGCCTTGGGGAGGACTGACTTGCCGCATTCCCTTCTCCTTCATTCTCCTGGGATCTTGGGCATAAGCATACACACATACCAAGTGTGATTTCAAGCCACCGGGTCTGGGACTCGAACCACGGTCAGCCATGTGAGAGTCTAGTATCATAACCACTACACCATCTGCTGGCCCTCTATCCCTTGATGTTTTAAATCTCATAAAACTGACTGACAGAGACAGAAGAGATCACTATAATTACAGAAGAAATATCTCAGAGAAGATGAGAGGGAAAGAATCCTAAGAGTAAGGATTACTTACTAAAAAAAAAATGAAAAACCCAATATTTGATGTTTCAGCTGTTCTGATTTCTTTAGGATGCTTCTGAATGTAATTTCCTATATTTTATCAAACTTAAATCTTAATATTCTTTTACTAATTCTTCAAATGGCCTATCAGCCTTAAATGAATTTCCTGTAATTGAATTTTTCAAATTCAGTATTCCATATCTGATGAAACTGTTTCAAGTATTTCCAAGTTCTTTTAGCTTTGTATTTCTAAGCTATTAAATAACTCAAAAGACAGCTTTTACTTTGGTATGCTTGCTCTGAATCCTTGCCCAATAATTCTGTATCCATAATGAATATGTATCAGATATAGTTACTGATATTACGTTTTCTTAAGTAGAGTTACAAGACAAAGATACTTTTTTTCTTCAAATAATTATTTTATCTATCTTTATTTATTTATTTTAATTTGACCAGAGAAGGACAGAGGGAGGGAGGGAAGAAGGGTGAGAAAGCAAACCACCAGGTCCAGGATCCAAACAGTAGTCAGCCATGTGGGAGTCCAACACCCTTAACCATCACACTACCTGCTGACCCTGACAAAGATACTCTTACCACTTAGGTTTTTACTTTGTTTAAGAACTATTCATTTAATTTTATTTATCATTATTCTTATTTTTGAATTCTCTGCAGGGCGTGTGCACTCTCAGATCTGGGCCTCGAACCACAGTTGGCCATGTGGGAGTCTAGTACCTTAACCACCATGACATCTGCTGATCTACCACTTGGGTTTTAACATAATAAATTTTCCTTAAATGCTATGAAAACAAAATGAAAAGCAGTCATCTAAAAATCTGCACAATTCTGGCAGGAAATAACTGTTTCATTCCATATCATCAAGTGCTATAAACTTTAGAGTTAAAAATACTAGTTTTGGGGGCCAGCAGGTGGTGTTAATGGTTAAAGACGCTGGAGTCCCAAATGGCTGATAGTGGTTTGAGTCCTGGACCTGGCGGTTTGCTTTCTCACTTTCTCTCTTTCTTTCTCTCTCGCTCATGAGCACATGTTCCCTATAGCAAATTAAAAAATAACAACAATAATATGTAAATAAATTCCTTATTTTTTAAAGATAATTTTTTTTTTTTTTTTTTTTTTTTTTTTTTTTTTTTTTTGCATGCGCTCGACAGAAAGAACGCAAAAAAATCAGTCCCCATGGGGGATGGCCAAACCGCAATTCCTTGGAGTCCAGCGACATAACCATTACGCCACCTGCTGGTTGCAATAAATTCTTTTTTAAAAATACTAGTTTTGGAGGCCAGCAGGTGACATGGTGGTTAAGGGCACTGGACTCTCACATGACTGATGGTGGTTCAAGTCCCAGACCTGGCAGCTTGCTTTCTCACTTTCCCTTTGCCTGCCCTGCTTCTCTCTCTCTGTCTCTCTCTCTCTCTCTCACTCTGTCCCTCTCAGGTCAAATTTAAATAAATAAATAAATAGTCAAATAAAACAATTCTTTAAAAAAATACTAGTTTTGGTATGGGACCATCAGTTAGCGTAATGGCTATGTCACTGGACTCCCACATAGTCGACCGTGGTTCACATCTCGGACCTGGTGACTTAAAACTCACGCCGGGCGTGGGTGCGTGCATGCCCAAGATCCCGAGAGGAGAATGGAGAAGGGATTGCGGCGTGGCCATCCTGCCTGGGAGGGGATTTCTCGCTTTCTATCTCTCTGTCTCTCTGTCTGGAGAGCACACGCACCCTATAGCAAAAACCTCTCCAAAAAAAGAAAATACTAGTTTTGGTAAATATATAGATTTGATGGGCTGGTAATTAAGCGAAACAGTCTTCTGGCATATTGGCCACTTTGCTAATTGTCTTGCTCCTGTAACAGGAGATAAGGCAACAAACACAGGTGCAGAAAGAGGCTAGCAGTGTAGAAGGGTAGTCCCGCCTCGCTGTTAGTTATGCGCTACGTCTGAGTAAGGTCATGTGCTGTAGATGAGGGCTGAGAGTGTGCAACAGCATGCTTCACAAAGAGGTACAACACTACCATCCTACAGAGTGAGAGGCGGACACCTAACAGAATGCTGAGAGCCAGCTGTGAGTCCCCTCTGCGATGGGACACCATGAACGTGCAAGGAAACCTGTCCACACAGTAGAGTTTAAGTCCAGTGACACAGAGCCGCTGGAGTACAGGCACAGATAGGCCAAGTGGTTTAACTAGGGTCAAGGCTAATTCAGGTAAAATAAATAGAAGGGTAGTTTTGAAGATGTTTGGGAAATTATGATTAATGATAGTTCACTGACTCTAAGCTGGACAGATGCTGGAAAATAAAAGGTGAGGTTTGCAAGCTCAAAGTCCCAATGAGAGCAAAGAGTTGTGGGCATGGGAGCAATGGAGAAAGTCAGCTGTAAGAGCAGAGAGGGAAGCCTGAGGCAGAGATCGGGAGACTGCACAGCCATGAAGGGTTAAGTGCGGGCCAACGGAGCAGACGGCACGACAAGGGGAGCAGAAAGCTAAGGTACGGTGGAAGAAAAGCATGTAGAAATAGGTGTCAAGGAGGGGCCAGACGGTGGCATAGTGCTATGGCCAACACTCTGTGAGGCAATCCTTCACAGGGAAGTTCCCAGTTCAGGTCCAGAGACCTCCCTGAGTACACTGGGTGCTTATGTGCCCATGAGCCAGGGTGGACCGCAGCATCGTGACCCTGTCTGTCTGTCTGTCTGTCTGTCTCTCTCCCTCCCTCCCCTCCCTCCCTCCCTCATGGAAGAAACGAATAAATAAAAACTTAAAATAAAAGTGTCAACAATGACAATAAAAACATAGGTATCAACGTACTGAGAGGACCAAGGAATTGGACAGGTCATATACATGGATGATAAGGTCATCAAGAATGGAGTCCCAAGTACGAGTGGCCAGGCTGTGAACCAGGACCTAAAATCTCCAATGAATGACAGAATGAGCCCCCAAAAACCAGCAAATGTCCAAAACAAGAAAGATTTGGACATTTCTAGCATATCATCAGGTCTCATGGCATGAATACAAGGGGGGAGAAATGGTTTAGAAGCACAAAAAAAGAGGACATCTACTGCACCCGAAGTCCATGAAATAACAGAAATAATGAGTATCTACTTGAGAGAACTACAGAACAAGAACATCATTAGAAAACAATCAGATTTCGGGGCTGGCAGGTGGTGTGGTAGATAAAGGAGCTGGACTCCCACATGGCCTACAACAGTTGGAGTCCCGGACCTGGTGGCTTACTTTCTCCCTTTCCCTTTCTCTGTCTCTGTCTGGTCAATTTTTTAAAAATAGGGACCAGTAGCTGGCATAATGGCTATGTCGTTGAACTCCCACATACTCGACCACAGTTCAAGTCCCAGACCCAGTGGCTTCAACTCACACCAGGCGCATGTGTATGCGTGCCCAAGATCCTGAGAGGAGAACGGAGAAGGGATTGTGGCATGGCCATCCCCCAGGGGGTGATTTCTTGCTTTCTTCCTCTCTGTCTCTCTCTGTCTTTCTGGTAAGTGCACACGCCCTATAGCAAAAACCTCTCAAAAATTAAAAACAAAAAACAAAAAACACCAAATGGAATTAAATAAATAATTCTTTACAAAAGAAAAGAAAGCAATCAGATTTTAATTAAAGGAGAGAAGGCCTTTTCAGAGAAACTGAGAACATGGCATAAAAGTCCCTAAGATAGACTCCAGAAGGTACCAAGGAAGAGTTCAAGAATGTTCATTTCCTGTTAACGAGCTCTTAAATCAGCCTAAATGTGGTTGCCAACACGGCTCAAGACAGGCTGGGACCACATAGGAGGCCCAGGTTTGATTCCTGGGCCAACCTAAAGAACAGATACAGTGTACCTATAATCCCAGCAACTCAGGGAGGCCGAGTCAGGATGGCATGCTCAAGACTGGCCTGGGCAACATGGGAAAAACCCTGTCTAAAAGGAGCATGGAGGTGGAATGCCTGTCGTCCCAGCTGGGAGGCTAAGGCAGGACATCAGCAACATGGTGAGACCTTATCTTCTATTCCTTCTTAAAAAAAGAGATGGGGTTGGCAGGTAGTGTGGTGGTTGAGGCACTGGAATCCTACACAGCTGACCACAGTATAAGTCCAGATCTGGCAGTTTGCTTTCTCATTTTCCCTCCCTTTTTCTCTTTCTCAGGTCAAATTTTAAAATACTACTAATAATAACAATAAAAATAATAAAAAATTAAATAATTCTTTAAAACAGGAGAGCTCTGAAATTTGTGTTTTTAGGGGCTCTTTACTGTTACTCTGATAAAAATCCTAAAACAACTTCAAGTCTTACTTTTAGTTACTGATTTTTATACATCATGCATGATGTATCCCCCAAAAGATGAAGAGCTTACCTCTATCTCTGTAATTTTTTCAGAAGGATTATCTATCAGGAAACGTGCTAAAGTCCCAGGAGTAGTTCTGTAAGTTAGAATAATTGAGTTTTTAGGGTCCTGACACCACTGAATAAAAAGGTCTCTTGAAAATCCACATTCCAGGTCAGGCTGGCTGGCAAGTACTACTTTGGGGCTAGGTACTCGAGCCAAGTCTGAAAGACCGTGGCAGAGAGAGAGATGACGAAACTGAAACGGATTATTTCTTTTATCTTCAAAACATCTCATCAATTTATCACTCATCCATTCTACCTAATACAGGAGGAAAAGATGACAATAATTAGAAAACACTATCATTTTAATGTATCCTACAACACTTGAGGAACTCAATTTCTATCTTGTTTATTCTTCTACTTTGATTGCTTAAATTTGTACCATTTTGACAAATACCTTATTTTCTCCTTCTAGCCTCCATTAGATCTTCCCATCCCAGTATCATCTCTAAAAACCCAGTTTTTGCATTGTTTCACTTAAAGTCACCTTAAATCTTTTTGAGAAAGCACTGTATACATTCTAAACTAATATTCTGCTCTTAGAGATCGCTTTTCAAGGCAAAGTCCTTATCCAAAAGAAAGAGAACAATGAATTCTAACATATCCTATCAGATAGGTTCTGTTTTGTCCCATTTTACAGATTGGAATAGTAAGAGTTAGAAAGAAGCGACTTGTTCAACCTGTAACACAGGAGAAAAACAGAAAGTACTTCATAGAATTACTGGGTCGTCGGAAAGTCATGATGCATTTTCGCATAGAAAAAAACAGAAAAATACGTCTGATGACCCAATAAATGAGATAATTCATATAAAGCACGCAGAACAGTAAATGGTTAATGTTCAGTTATTACTAATATGAACAATTTCTTCGACAGAAAAATAAAATCCAAAGGGCAACAAAGACTCTATCCTTAAGCCTAATCACTGTAGCAAACTTGACTACAAATGACAGCAAAACAAACCTGGGACTTAGAAAACTCCACCACATTATAGCTGACATTATTTAGCAGTGCCAAGGAGTAAACACCCAGGCCTGCATCTTTAGTTCTCCAAATTTGATCAAGAAGTTGAGCAAGTTCCAAAACTCTGCCTGCAGTGTCCACTGCTATTAATACGTTTCCATCGCCACGAAGTGTTTCCAGGACATTTGCTAGAAAATAAGAATGTGAACTCGCTATAGAACATGACAATACTTTGCTATGAAATTAAAGGCAACTTTACCACCTTGGTTTTATCAAAAAGGCCTGATTTACAAAAATCAATCGCTAGGGCAAATGTAAAGTTTAGGTCATTGCCAACTATTTCTATTCCATTAACTCTATCTTCACGGGGGTTAAAAATAATGCCATTAAATCTCAACTCTCTTTCTCATTGAAAACTTATTTAAAATCAGTAATTCTCAACCCTTTTCATAGCATAATATACATAGAAAATGGTATTTGTTTCACTAGGAAAACTGACTGGCTAGGCCAAGTACAACCAGCCTGAGGTTTCCAAACCAACCTAGTCTCACCTGTTCATCCCAATGAACTGTTACGATTAAGTCCCAAATTTATGCACACACGTATATATGTCTACACACCTATACACACACCTAATTATATATATTTTATATGTAAACCTGCAGAACAAAATACAGATCACATTCTCTTCCAATAAAAGCATTTTCATAAATAAATTTCCTTGGGGTCAGCAGGTGGCATAGTGGTTAAGGTGTCGGACTCCCACACGGCCAATTGTGGTTCGAGTCCTGAATACAGCTGCTTGAAAGTCACGATGGGTGCGTGGGCATACATACCCAAAATCCCGAGGAGAAGGGACTGCGGCATAGCCAACCACCCAGTGGCCATGCCGCAATCCCTTCTCCTCTGTTCACCTTTTGGGAATTTGGGCATGCACACACATACAACCAGTGTGAGATGTAAGGACACCAGGTCCATAACTTGAATCACAGTCAACTACATGGGAGTCCAGCGACATAACCATTACACTATCTGCTGGTCCCAAAAGTTCCACTGTTTTTTTTTTTAAAGAATTTTTTAAATTTAACTTTATTTATTCATTTATTTTAATTTGATCAAAAAGGGACAGAGAGAAAAAGTGAGAAAGAAAGCTGCCAGGGCTGAGACTCGAACCACGGTCAGCCATGTGGGAGTCCAGCGCCCTTAACCACCAAGCCACTTACCGACCCCTACAAGTTCCACTTTTTTAAGAAAATAGACGTAAGACAGTGGTTGCAAATGTTTAAAAGTAAAATCCAATTTTCCCTGTTGAAATCACACACAGTGTATAAAATAAAAAGAATAGGGGCTGGCAGGTGGCGTAGTGGTTAATGGGTAAGGTGTCGGACTCCCACACGGCCAATTGTGGTTCGAGTCCTGAATACAGCTGCTTGAAAGTCACGATGGGTGCGTGGGCATACATACCCAAAATCCCGAGGAGAAGGGACTGCGGCATAGCCAACCACCCAGTGGCCATGCCGCAATCCCTTCTCCTCTGTTCACCTTTTGGGAATTTGGGCATGCACACACATACAACCAGTGTGAGATGTAAGGACACCAGGTCCATAACTTGAATCACAGTCAACTACATGGGAGTCCAGCGACATAACCATTACACTATCTGCTGGTCCCAAAAGTTCCACTGTTTTTTTTTTTAAAGAATTTTTTAAATTTAACTTTATTTATTCATTTATTTTAATTTGATCAAAAAGGGACAGAGAGAAAAAGTGAGAAAGAAAGCTGCCAGGGCTGAGACTCGAACCACGGTCAGCCATGTGGGAGTCCAGCGCCCTTAACCACCAAGCCACTTACCGACCCCTACAAGTTCCACTTTTTTAAGAAAATAGACGTAAGACAGTGGTTGCAAATGTTTAAAAGTAAAATCCAATTTTCCCTGTTGAAATCACACACAGTGTATAAAATAAAAAGAATAGGGGCTGGCAGGTGGCGTAGTGGTTAATGGGCACTGGACTCCCACATGGCCGACTGTGATTCGAGTCCTAGACCTGGCTGCTGGCTCTGTCTCTCTCACTGTCCCTCTCTGGTCAAATTAAAAATAAATAAATAAAGTTAAATAAAATAATTCTTAAAAAAATTTTTAAAAATAAAAAGAATAAAAAGGAAAGTAGCTCCAAGCAGAAGCAAGCAGCAGTGGCAGAGACACTTCTTTAGAATTAAGAGTGCTATTACATGGGGACCAGTATGTGGCGTGGTGGTTAAGGCACTGGACACGCCGATATGGCTGACCACGATTCGAGTCCTAGACCTAGTGGCTTGTTTTTCACTTTCTCTCTCTTTCTGGTCAAATTAAAATAAAAAAAAAAAAATTAAATTAAGAATTATTAAAAAAAGAGTACTATTATAGATTAGTCTTTCATACTATAAATTGTGGACTATTGCTACCTTCATTTATTTCTTTTGTCTTTTTTTAATTTTTATTTAGTTATTATTATTATTTAATTTGATGAGAGAAGGAGAGAAAGAGAGAGAAAGCAAGCCGTCATGTCTAAGACTTGAACCATAGCCGGCCATGTGGAGTCCAGCACCTTAACCACCACATCACCTGCTGACCCCTGTCCATTTTTCTTTTATACTGTGTTTTTCTAATGGATTTGTATGACGGCTTTATATACAGACATATACTAGTGAGTGCCAGGGAGAGCTAGCTACGTGATAAATGACAGGGAACAGCCAATTTTTACAACTATTCCACAAAAGTTAAATTCAAACCAGCTAAAGATCTTCTTACACAAAATACTAATACGGTCACATAATATTTTCTCAAAATACTATAGAGTTAGCAATCTCTTCTGACCAAGAAAACTGTTCAACAGAATAAACAGCAATTCACACCACCAGGCACACTGCGGCTCTGAAAGGGTGTTACGGAATACTTACTCAGAAGCTGCTCGTCTCGCTGCTTTCTCCTTGGCTGCACGTACGTAGCATTAAACGAGTCTGTGATGAGCAGTGAGGGTCTGCTTAGCATTTCCAGGGAACATCCATTTAAGTGGCTATAATAAAGTTTAAGAGGAATATTTTTACATCACTTCAAATGAACCATAATAGCTTCTTCTAAAAAAACAAGCAAACGGGGCCGGCAGGTGGCATCATGGTTAAGGGTGCTGGCCTACCACAGTTCAAGTCCCAGTCCTGGTGGCTTGCTTTCTTGCTTTCTCACCTTCTCTCTCTCTCTTTCTCTCTCTCTCTCCACCCCCCTCTCCCTCTCTGGTCAAATTAAAATAAATAAAGTTAAATAAAATTAAAAAAAAAAAAAAACCTACTCTGAAAAATAAAGGGCTGCCCCAAAGCTCTGTGCTAAGTGCTATGCATAGGAAGCTGGATCCCACATGGTCAACCAGCTCGAATCTCAGTCCTGGTGACTTGAATAGATGGGCGTACGTGCATGCCTAAAATCCTGACAGAATGGAAAAATGAAGGAAAAAGAACTGCGGCATGACTAGACCCCACTGGGAGGCACTATTTCTTTTCTCTCTCTGACATGAGCACATATACTTCAGCATTAAAAAATAATAAAAAATGAAGAACCAGAATTAAAATACAAGCTCATCTGATGCAAAAATTTTGAAATCCATGCATAAGTTTTTCATAATATGCATTTTCCATGAACTTTTTGAAGGCCTTCCTCATGTTTTTGATAAGCTGATTAGCATCTGGCCTTAATGATATAAAAGTCATTGGCCAATTTGTTGCAAATATTTTTCCTAATTTATTTTTGTTTTAATTTATTTTTTCATCTATTTTGAATCTCTATGTAATCAAATAACTTTTCCTTTGTAACTTCATCCATTATCTTACAAAGTCTTTTCCAAATCAGATTCAAATTCACTCATTTTCTTTCTTTTCTTAAAAATTGCTACAGGGGGGACCAGTAGTTAGTGTAATAACTATGTCGCTGCACTCCCACGTAGTTGACCGCGGTTTGCGTCCCGGACCCAGTGGCTTAAAACTCACGCGGGGTGCATGCGCGTGTGTGCCCAAGATCCCGAGAGGAGGACAGAGGAGAAGGGATTGCGGCGTGGCCACCCCCGCCCCTGGGGAGTGATTTCTCACTTTCCGTCTGTCTGTCTGTTTCTGTCTGTCTGGCGAGCGCACACACCCTATAGCAAAAACCTTCTCAAAAAAAAAAATTGCTACAGGGCACATGTGCTTGCTGAAGAGAGAGACAGAAGGAGAGAGAGGGGGGACTGTCACATCACAATCCCTTCTCCATTCCCCTCTTGGAACTTTGGGCAAGCACACGTATACGGTCAGCATATTTTTCAAGTCACAGAATTCAAGACCTGAACCTGCCATGTGGGATCCAGTCACCTTAACCACTGTGCCACTGGCTGGCCCAAACTCACTCACTTTCTGTTTAATTCCAATATATCTGAAATTTACTTTGTTACATAGCAAAAAAATGCATGAATTAATTTTTTTTTCCCAAAGTGGCTAAATTCCTGTAGGTATATATCAAATATCCATCCTTTTTTCATTAACCTCTAGCTGTATGAGTCTATAATTCAATTTATTAGTCTTAAATAATTCATTCTTTATTTTTTATTTTTAGAGATTTTTTGACATAGGGCACATGTGGCCAAAGGAGAGACAGAGACAGAAAGCAAGAAATCATCCCCCAAGAGAATGGCCATGCCGCAATCCCTTCTCCTTCACTCTCCTCTTAGGATCTTGAGCATGTGCACGAGCACACATAGGCCTGGCTTTAGATTTAAGCCATCAACTGAAACCTCAGTCGATTACATGGGAGTCCAAAACATAACCATTACGCCATCTGCTGGTCCCTTAAATAATTCTCAATGTAAAGATCTTGAGGTTACTATAATCTAATACAAAGTGGCTATAAACTTAATGTACAGATATAACCAAAAAAGTCTGTATGAGACTATCCACCAAAAAATTTTATAGTAATGCTGTACCAATGAAGTGTATATATCATCATGTCCCCTTTAAAGGGAGGCTAACTTTATATATATATATATATATATATATATAAAAAATATTCAATGGTATATTCAAAGCACATTCAATGATAACTATTGACATTACAAAAATAAAAACCCACCCACAAAACTCTGTTAAGTAGCAGGTCAAGAACATATAAAATAAAATTGGATATATAAAAATTTACCTCCTTTGTAACATGGAGTCTATTTTATAGACTGGACACTTAACATTAAATTTCTCAAATCACTCTTACGTCTTAAGCCAAACTTTTCCCCTTACAATGCAAATAATTAGTCATTTTGAAAACATTGATTATTTGATGCTTTTAAATAGCCCCAAGGGGGGCCAGCAGGTGGCATGGTGGTTAAGGGCGTTGAACTCCAACTTGGCCGACAGAGTTCGAGACCCAGACTTGGCAGCTTATTCTCTCTCTCTCTCTGGTCAAATTTAAATGAATGAGTGAATGAATGAATGAATAAACAAAGTAATTCTAAAAATAAATAAATAGCCCCAGCAGCCAGCTCAAGTTCCAAACCTGGTAGCTTGAGAAAATATACTGGGCGTGTGTGTGTGTGTGTGTGTGTCCAAAATCTGAAGAGGAGGATGTAACGGAAAGGACTACACCATGGCCGTCCCCTTTGGGGGGTGACTTCTCACTCTCCTCGTCTCTCTCAGGCAAGCACATGCACCTTACTGCAAAAATTTAAAAAAAAAATTTTTTTAAAGCCTCAATGTTCTGGTTTAAAAACAAAACAAAACAAAATCTGTTTCTAAATTTCCCTCCAAAGAATACACTAATACCAAGTACATTTCCTTTAGCATCTGTCTTGATATACCTACATCTCCCTCTTGTGGTTGAAGTCAACTGCATAAACAATCTCTTCCTCTCCATCTTTGACTATCTTCCAGATTGTTCCACCTATCATATGACCAGCTGGCAGAGGTGTAATCGACAAGCCATGTCCTTTACCTATGTCAACAAGACCATGAAAATAGTCAGATTTCTCTTACAACCTGAAGGAAAGGTTAGTTATTTCTATGCTATTTTATTAGGATAAATGATACAAATACAAAAGTGAAATGGATTCAGTGAATTTCAAGCCTGATTCTCCCATTCCACAGTTACTTTATTTTCTCACTTGAGGCAAACATTTGTTATTTGCTACATTTTTTTTTCCTTTTTCTTTAAGAATTATTTATGGGGGACCAGCAGTTAGCATAATGGCTATGTTGCTGAATTCTCATGTAGTCAACCACGGTTCGAGTCCCAGATCCAGGGGCTTAAATTCACACTGGGCACATGTGCGTGAATGTCCAAGATCCTGAGAGGAGAATGGTGGAGAAGGGATTGTGGCGTGGCCCTCCACTGCTGAGGGGTGATCTTTCATTTTTTTGTCTCTCTCTGTCTTTCTGGCGAACACATGCACCCTATAGTAAAAACTTCTCCAAAAAAAAAAAAAAAAAAAAAAAAAAAAAAAAGAATTATTTATAGGTTAAAGCACTGGACTCCCACATGGCTGACCATGGTTCAAGTCTCAGACCTGACAGCATGCTTTCTTGCTTTCTCTTTGTTTCTCTCTGTCAAAATTTAAAAACTAATAACAAATAAATTTTTTTAATTCTTTAAAAAAAATTTAAAAGGGGACCAGTAGTTGAAGTAATAGCAAACCTCTCAAAATAAGTAAGTAAATAAGAATTATTTCCAGAGGGCATGTGCTCTCCCTGGATATACACAGACAGTGAAAGGAAAAGTGAGAAATCACTCCCAGGGGGAATAGCCACACCAGAAAAGTGAGACATCATCGCCTAGAGGAATAGCCATGCCGCAAGCCCTTCTCCTCCATTCTCCTCTTGGGATTTTAGGCACACATGTATATGCACCCAGGAAGACTTGCAAGACACCAGGTCCAGGACTCCAACTGTGGTCAGTCATGTGGGAGTTCAGCGATATAACCACTCAGCCACCTGCTGGCCCCTTGTAATGTATTCTTTTTTTTTTGGAGCGGTTTTTGCTATAGGTCACGTGCGCTCGCCAGACGGAGAGAGACAGAGCGACAGAAAGCGAGAAATCACCCCTCAGGGGGGATGGTCACGCCACAATCCCTTCTCCTCCATTCTCCTCTTGGGATCTTGGGCGCACACACACACACACACACGCACGCACCTGGCATGAGTTTAAGCCACCGGGTCCAGGACCCGAACCACGGTCGACTACATGGGAGTCCAGCAACACAGCCATTACGCTACCTGCTGGTCCCTTGTAATGTATTCTTACAGAGATGTTTGTCCTTATAAATAGAATGCTAGAGTGGACTTAAAAGCCAGGAACACTATTGGCCCAGCCTCACTGACACAGGCAATGTGGGAGCACTACACAATGCTGGAGTAATAGGGGAGCCTTGGGTTCAATCCCCAGGTTGACCCAAGCACACGATGCCTGTGATCGGCTCGCTAGAGACATGGAGGAGAATTACAGCATAGCGGGAGCTCCTGCTAGGAGGTGCCTTTTTCTCTCTGTCTCTCCTGTGAAAGAAACTTAGAAAAAGCAGTATGAAGTTACCCATTATGAACTAATCAGTTTTAACATTTATATTAACACAAAATTATCAAGTATTTCCATTTTTGCTAAACTCTAAAACTGACAGAATAACAATGCAAATCTCTATTATAGAATACAGTTTATCCTATAGAAAAATTAAGTATAAGCCAAAGTGCTGAGATCGTTATTTCCTGGCTAAATCTTTAGAGTCTATTATTGTACCATTTTTTTCAATGCCAAAGTTCTTCTTATGAAAATTTCTAATACTGTCTGTCTGTGGATGACAAATATAAACTTAATATATGATTTTCTGACCTAATTAAATAATAAACTTAAGGTATAACTCTAGAATTCGGTCATCTTCTACTCTCCTGCCATAGCGATTTATTTAAATCACATTTCCCGATCCAAGGGACTCTGTCTTCTCAACCTGTCAGTCCTGAGGGAGAGGAACTGGCCATATTACTTTTGCTCATGATATCAATGCACAGTGAACATTAGGTAAGTCTTTCCCAAATTAAAAATGAAAAAGCCTGAGCTATTAACATTTTGTCAGTATTTAGTCTAAAATATTTTAAAATTCAAATGGAAGATCAGAGTTCTAGATACCAAGGAGCAAATACTTATGTTTTGCTCTTCAGACTACAGTGCCTAGGGCTTTTACTACAAATTCTCCTCAGTATTTTTCAGTAGGTGAAGCCCACTACGCCAATTACTCACTATGAGAAATACTTACCTTTCAAATTCACAATCTGAGAGAATTTTAGTTGCTGTATTTTATCAAAGGCTGCATCCACATCATCTAATGTAAAGAGCGTAAAATCTTCTGTGTTGTGTCGAGACTAAAAGAACACCACAAACAGAAGGTTAAAACTAATCACCAAAAGAGCTTTAGAAAAAGAATGTGTTATCTGGCTTAAATTACCTGATACAGATCATACATGAACATCTGACCCATTTTATACACAGGGATGGTTGCGTAGATAGCGCAGTTCAGACCCAACTTGCCAACAGCAAACGGGAGGGCGCCGAGATGGAGAGGATCGGGGTGAGACAAGAGCACGGCGTCAATCTGGTGAACGTGCCTAGGAGAATACAACAAAACGGCTACTTTCCTGGATCTTCTTTTAAGGGTAAAGGCAGGATATTCAAAAGTATTTACCAATTCTAGATTGAAGACTATGCTGGGATCGAAGAGTAAAACTAAGAGCTAAAATTATACTCCTTATGAGTTCTAATGATTACTACCACTGTTCTGCCAAAATTATGGTATAAAAACATATACATACTTCTTTTGGAAAGGAGGCCTACATGGGAGCCACCAGGTGGTGTGAAGCTTGAGGCTGAGGTACAGGGTTCCACATAGCGGGCTGTGCAGTTTGAGTCCTAGACCCGGCTGCCTGAGAATCACGCTGGGCGGGTGTGCCTGCATGCCCAAAATCCCAAGAGGAGAATGGAGAGGGGATTGTGGTATGGCTATCCCCCAGTCAGGGGTGATCTCTCCCTTTCCCCCTCTCTCTATATCTGAACCCAACAAATGCACATGCCCTTTGGCAAAAAATTTAAAAAGAGGGAGTCCTTGAAGCCCAGTGCCACTACTGCCACCATTCTTCCGGGCCAGCATGAGCACCTTGCAGCACCTGGTGGGGTAGCTCAAGCTGGAGTCGTGTGTGGAGGAGATCAAGGTGTTTCAGGCTGCCGCAGAGCTTCAGCAGTACTGCGTGCAGAATGCCTGCAAGGATGCACTGCTGGTCGGTGTTCCAGTTGGAAGCAACCCTTTCTGGAAGCCCAGATCCTGTGCTTTATTCTGAAGACTTTAGAGAAGTAGTTTGCTGAGGATGCCTTCAAGCACAAACATGAAAAACTGCCTCCATATCTCAAGAAAACTTTTCTCAGGGCAGGCAGATGGAATGATGGTTGAGGGCGCTGGACTCCCACATGGTCGACTGCAGTTCGAGTTCCAGACCTGTGGCAGCTTGATTTCTTACTTTCCCTCTCTCTTTCACTCTGTTCCTCTCTGGTCAAATATTTAAAAAGAAATAAATAATGTCTTTAAAAAAAAATAGATAAAATTTTTAAAAAAGCAAAAAAAGGGACCAGCGATTAGTGTACTGGCTATGTAGCTGGACCGCTATATAGTCAACTGCAGTTTGAGTCCCAGACCCGGTGGCTTAAAAAAATGAAAAAAATAAAACACTTTTCTCTAGTCAATGACTTTAACATATTGCAGTTTTTACTCGAATAAGGAAACTAGGTGAAAAAGTAGAGCTTTAAATTGTTAAGCCTGGTTCTTTTGGCAAAGTGCTTTGTATTTAAGACAGAAACCTTACTACCAAATATACCAGGATGCACCGAAATCTTTCATTAGTGAATTGCTAGTGTTTCTATACCTGAAAGAAATATCAAGTGTGTTTTTAGTTACTGGATGTTTACATTTTGGGAAGGAAGACATGTTTGTTTATAAAACAAATGGAATATTTGTAATTTCTTGTTTTACACACAGATTTTTCTAGTATAACCAAATTTGTTTTCTTATAAATTTACACTTTCTAAGTGAAGATGGAAAGATAAAAACTGGGGGAAAGAATAGGTTTTACTAATCAAATGATGTCTTATTTTTTAAAAATTATTTTAAGATTGTTTTTAGTGTTTTTTTTAAAGATTTGTTTTTAATTTTATTTGTTATCATCATTCTTCGGTTTTGACAAGAGAGAGACAGAGAGGAAGGGGGAGTGAGAAAGCAAGCCGCCAGGTCCAGAACTTGAACCATGGTCAGTCGTGTGGGAGTCTAGGGCCTCAAACACCATGCCACCTGCCGGCCCCAATGTATGGTGTTTTAAATAAGATTGTTTTATTTTTAACACTTAAGATGAGAGCTATTCCTTAGCAAACTTGTTTGGAAAGATTAGTGTTACATTTTGGGTTGCCCCATCCTGTATATGACACAGATGTGTTGTCATCTTAAGTTCATTTACTTTGTAGTTGCTGTACTTTAAAAAGAAATACATTATTTCATGTATTTAAAAATGTCTAAAATGTGACCTACCAAACATTGCAAATGGTTTAATACAAAGTAATGTGAAAATACTAGAACTTAAAAGAATTCATGTCATGAGCATTTTACTTTGATGATGTGCCTTTGACTTAATCTGGGGCATTTTTAAGACACTCTGTATTTGTAATAACCTTTGAAGAGCCTGGAAATAAAATTTTTGCTTAATTCATCAAAAAAAAAAAAAAATCTATAAAAGAAAGCCTACGTGATCCAGCTCTAGAACTTTCACATAGAAGGTGCTTCCTCTTCTCGAATTCTCATGTACTCCTGCTCACTCTTAAAATTAGGGTCCAAAAACAACAAAAAAATCCAAAACAAAAAACAGGGCTGGCCATGTGGCCTGCTGATTGAGGGAATTGGACCCCACACAGCCAATTGTACAGGTTGGAATCCCAGCCCTGGTGGCTTGAGGAGCATGCCAGGCACATGTGTGTACATGCCCAGGATTCCAAGGGGGTGGAAAAGTGGAGAAGGTAATTTGGTGCTTTCTTCTCCCTCCGCCTATCTCTGCCAAGTCCATGCACCCTCTGACATATAAACAAAAACAAAAAAAAAAGGAAAAAATTAAAATTAGGGCACAAAAATTTCTACTGAAATTCGTTAGCCAAGTAATTTAAGATATTGCTAAAATGTCAATAAACAAAGTATGTACATCAATCACAATCTTACAAGTTAAAATGGTCACTATTGGTTACCATAGTAGCACAAATACTGATGTCACATGGGAGGTCCAGGTTCCTTAAAAAACAGGCTGGGCACAGTGGCCTTTGGTCCTACCTAAGAAGGAATTTGGAGCAAGACGTTCATAATATAAGATCCTGTCAGAAAACCTCCCTCCTGCTCTCCTTCCCCGCGTCCTCTTGCCTTCCAGGGCATGCTCTCTCATGAGAAGATAAAAAAGGCTAATATTTAGCTTTTTGGCATAAAGAAAACAAGGCTAAAATTTTTAGCCTCTTAAGCCAGTCTCTTTCTCCCGCTCAGGCCCACTCCTACCTCTCAGGAGTAAACTTTCACTTTTACCTAATAAACTACTTTTTCTTTTCACTACAGGAGGAAAAAAACACTTTTCATTATAAACTAGAGCAAAAATGCAACATTACATAACATCAAAATAGTATTTAGTAGTATATATATATTTAGTAGTAGTATAATAGTAAAAGAAAAGCTGATTTAATAAAAGCCTGGAAATACAAAAAGTTACTTACTTCCTCAGGGAGTCTATAATATCCATTGAAAAATGCTCATCCCAGCCACAGTCCAGCAGAAATCGAAACTCATCGACTTGGAGAAGATAGCAAAGCGCAGACTCTTCTTGGACCCCAGAGAGGGTAGTTAATTTAATAATAGATGTCATTTTTTTGGTCCGGTAACAACAATCTAAAAGGTTCTTTCGAAAAATAAAAAGGAGTAACAAATATAAAAGCATAATTTAAAGTATATAATAAACAAATTTATCATAAATTTCTGCATGCACAGACATTCCATAAATAGAAAGCAAACATTTTCGAGTCCCATGTCCAGCAATGCCAAGTTTAAAAGCACAAACTGACCTTACACTCTCCTGTTTACAGTGAGTCCTTCAGTGACTGCCTGGTGTGGTTTAATGAAAAGTGGTAAGACTCTGAAATCAGACAGACCCAGATCTGACTCTACTACTCTGTGATCTGGGGTGAGTTCATTAACCTTTCCTTTTTCCTCAACTATGTATCCCAGTCCATAAAACATTAGTATTAATATAGATATAAAAAGGATGCTGGAGGATTTCATAGGCATAAATTAACTAGAACAGACTGCCACAACCAAGTTCGCCAATAAACAAACATTTACTGAAATAATGAATCAGCCTTTAAGGTGAGCTGGCTCTGTGATGGCATTGATCACATTGCATTGCAATGATTAATTTGCATGTCTGTCTCTACTAGACCAGTAGTCTCCTTAAATAAGCAGACCTCCCCCTTGAAAACTTAATAAAAAGCTAAGGATCCTCCCAACTCCCTTTATCCCCTTATCTTCAACACACTAACATAACAAAATACATATACATAGAAATTCACATACTTTCCAGAAAATTTAATGTTAACAACCTTTACACTGGCCTGTCCCGTGGTGCAGTGGTTAAGCCCTGTGCACAGGAAGCTGGCTCCTACCCGCTTCTACACAGCTCACTGCAGGCTGAGTCCCAGTCCAGTGGCTGGAAAAACATGTCTGGCCCGTGTGTGCATGTGGGTCCCAAATCCTGGGGGAACGGGAAAATGGAGTAGAGTGCTACAGCAGGACCATGCCCTAAGGAGGGTTTTCTATCTTTTCTCCCTCTATCTCCCTTCCTCTCTCATGAGCAAACACACCCTCTAGCAATTAAAAAAAAAAAAAAAAAGGTAAAGAACCCTTGCACCAGTATGTGGGCAACTGAAAAACAGCGGTGCAATTGTTAAGTGTGCAATTCTTAGAATTCTTAAAACCTGACACACAGGAGGTACTCAATATACATCTGACGGAATGTACGTTGAGATGCCTACTACATACGTTTCAAGATTTAACACGAACATATCTAGGACCTAAAACTGTGTGCTAGTAAACAGATGCAATAAGAATATTCATTACCAAATTCAACTCCACAGCAACGCTTCAGATTTTAGGTCCTTAAAAATCAAGTAGCCTTGGGCCAGTGGCTGGCATGCTGGTTGCTGGATCTCACATACACAGTTTGAGTCCCAAACCCATGATTCTCATACCACGCACGTGTGCACGCGTGCCCAAGATCCCAAGAATAAAGGAGAGATTGTGGGTGGCCATCCTAACTGGTAGTGGTGGAGTGATCGCTCATTTTCCTTCTCATTCGCTTTCTCTCTCTCTGGCAAGTCCATGTGCCAGAAAAAGTAAATAAAATAAATTTTAAAAATCAGTTAGCCTCTCCTGGCTAATTATGTAAGTAGGAGAAAAGGCCACTGAATTGCCTATCATCTCTCACACATCTACCAAGATCATCAACAAACTAAGGTAAACTGACTGTCCACCTTTTACAGCAAGCTGATGGGGACTAACTCCACATATCCCATGCCCTCTGCCACAGCCAAAACTCCCTGACTCCTAGGTTGTCCATTATTACTAATGATAATCTGTTCTAGCTGGACCCAATCTCAACCCTCTTCTCCCATCCAAATCCTTTCAGAACACTCTTTGGAACTATCTATGATTATACTCGTTTAAAATAACTCGAATTTCTCTGGAGGTTCTCTTCACCTGCTTCTCTTTACAGAAACCTGGCTGTTTCCTAATACACCGTTTCTCCTATAGCCTTCTCAAGAGGCTTCTTAAACTCTCTTACCCCCAGGACCAGCAGATGGCATGACGGTTTTGTCGCTGGACTCCCATGTAGGCAACAACGGTTTAAGTCCTGGACCGGGTGGCTTAAACTCACCCTGGAGCATGTGTGCGTGTGTGTGTGCGTGCGTGCCCAAGAACCCAAGAGGAGAATAGAAGAGAAGGGACTGAAACGTGGCCATCCCCCCTGGGGGGTGATTTCTGGCTTTCTGTCTCTCTCTTTCTGGCGAGCGCATGCACCCTATAGCAAAAACTTCTCAAAAAAAACCACACACACACAAAAACAAACACTCTTACCCCCTAGACCTCAAAACCAGGAAGTCTGTGCCCCTTGCCCCTCACTGCAGCTTCCAAACCATGTCTTCTCCCTCTTTCCATTAACACTCTTACCACCACCTATTTCACTATCGGCCTTCCACACGTTCCCCTCGCTAGTAACTTGACTTTTTTTTTTTTTTTTTTGGGAGAGATTTTCACTGTAGGGCGCGTGCGCTCGCCAGACAGACAGAGAGAGACATAGAGACAGAAAGCGAGAAATCACCCTGCAGGGGGGATGGTCACGCCGCAATCCCTTCTCCTCCATTCTCCTCTCGGGATCTTGGGCATGCACGCACACGCGCCCGGCGTGAGTTTTAAGCCACCGGGTCCGGGACACGAACCATGGTCGACTACGTGGGAGTCCAGCGACATAGCCATTACGCTAACTGCTGGTTCCCGTAACTTGACATTTTTCATGGTGGACTTTAGCTCCTGAGGTGGTCTTCTTGTTAGTAACTTCACTATTGACCTCCTGGTTTCTTGACTTTCCTGATTTTAATAGCCTTCATTTCACTTCAGTCCCCCCCACCCCCACCATGGTCATACCCTAGACTGTATCACTACAGAAATCTCCGTCCCTTTCCAAATTTCATCTTTAAGCAACTCACTCCCTCACTACCCCCTCACCTACTCTAGTATTCCCACCACAAAGATCCTTTAGCCTTGGGACCAGCAGATGGTGTAATGGTTATGACACTGGACTCCCAGGTTGCCCACTGCAGTTCGAGTCCCGGACCTGACGGCTGGAAATTCACGCCAGGTGCATGTGCATGCATGCCCCAATTCCCAAGAGGAGACTAGAGAAGGGAACTGCAGTGTGGACATTTTCACTTTCTGTCTCTGTCTCTCTGGCAAGTGCACACATCCTATAGCAAAAATCTCCATTTAGAAAAAAAAATCCTTTAGGGACCAGCAGTTAGCGTAATGGCTATGTTGCTGGACTCCCATGTAGTCGACCACAGTTCGCATCCCGGACCCGGTGGCTTAAAACTCACGCCGGGCACATGTGTGTGCGTGCCCAAGATCCCGAGAGGAGAATGAAGGAGAAGGGATTGTGGCATGGCCATACCCCCTGGGGGGTGATTTCTTGCTTTCTGTCTCTCTTTCTCTGTCTTTCTGGTGAAAGCACGTGCCCTATGGCAAAAATCTCTCAAAAAAAAAAAATTAAAAAGAAAAGAAAAAAAAGAAAAAATCCTTTGGCCCCACTGTTCTCTCTCACTGGCCGCCTCTTCACTATCCATGGCCCTCTCCTGTCTCTACCCGGGTCCTCACCTTCAGCCCATGATCCATCGTGATTACTTTGCAAACACTCTCAAATATCTCCTTTAGTTCTTTCTCATATTAGCCTGGCAAAATCTCAACCCCAATTAACTCTAGTCATTCCCTTTGTGTATTTTAGTAACTGAATGTTAACCGAGGGAGTTGAGGGTGGGAATCATACAATTGGGTTGTTTGCCCTTTTTTTTTTTTAATTTGCCAGAGGTGTATGCACTAAGCAAAGACAGAGAAAGAGGGAAAAGGAGAAAGCATGTTCCAACAGGGTGTGGTCACGCTGTAATCCCTTCTCCTCCATCTCTCTATCCCATAGGAATCAGGGGCGCATATGTACATGCACCCAGTGTGTTCTCAAACCACCGGGCAGGATTCTGCATGGATGGCATGTGGGGTCGGACTCCCTAAACCACTATGCCACCAGATTAGCACGTCTGCCATTTAGACGCATTGGTCAAAGAGCTCAAACAGGCATTAAGTACTGTTAATCCTATTTTTCTTAGTAGGCTGACTTTCCATCTCTAAGACCCCTGTTCTCTGCTCGTGTCACTCATCCTGCCCTCCATCCTATAATCAGTGGATAACTTCACCTCGTTCTTCAGTCAGAATATAAACGCGATCAGTCTGTAATTCATTTTCCGGATACCACATCCACTAACCCACCCATGCAGACACTGCCGTCTTCTAGTATACAAAATAAACAGCCCAATTTCCACCCAGGGCCAGCTCCTATGTGGTTTTTTGGTTTGTTTGTTTTTGTGTGTGTGTGTGTGTTTTTTTTTTTTTTTTTGAGAGAGATTTTTGCTATAGGTACGTGTGCTCACCAGAGAGATAGAGAAAGACAGAAATTGAGAAATCAGCCCCAAAAGGGCATGACCATGCCGCAATCCCTTCTCCTCCATTCTTTTCTCAGGATTGGGATTTTGGGCATGTCCACTCGTGCACCTGATGTGACTTAACGCCACCAGGTCTGGGACTTGAGCCAGTCTACTACATGGGAGTCCAGTGACGTAATCATTCTACCATCTGCTGGTCCCCCTTTGTGTGTTCTTGATCTCACTATCATTTACCTTCTACAAGACTTTTTCAGTCATTCCCGCTTTTCCTTGCATCAACGTGTAACTCCAATGAGGGAAAAAAAAGGTACTCTAGAAACTCCCAACGTATAGGCGCCATCTCTCTTTTTTAAAAATTACTGATGCTTGGGACCAGCAGTTAGCATGATGGCTGTATCACTGGACTCTCACGTAGTCGACCACGGTTCGAGTCCCGGACCCAGTGGCTTAAACTCACGACAGGCGCGTGTGCATGCATGCCCAATATCCCGAGAGGAGAATGGAGGATAAGGGATTGTGGTGTGGCCATCCTCCCTGGGGGGTGATTTCTCACTTGCTACCTCTCTGTCTGTCTCTGTCTGGCGAGCGCACACACCCTATAGCAAAAACCTCTCCCCCCCAAAAAAAATTACTGATGCTTTATTTATTTATGTTTTAAGTTTGCTATAGGGCAAGTATGTTCACCATAGAGACAGAGAGAGAGTGACAGTGAGAAAGCAAGCCACCAGATCCAGGACTCAAATCAGCCACGTGGGAGCACCTTAACCACCAGGCCACCTGTTGGCCCCAGGAATCACCTCTTAATTATACAACTACCACTTCATTTTTCTGTTTCCATTTCATGGGAAAACTTTTCAAAATATTTGTGATCAGATGTGACCACTTCCTCACCTATTTGCACAGCAAACCTGGGGAGCAGAGAACTGTCCACTGGCAAAAGTTGCGTAGAAGTTTATCAATGACTTTTTTTTTTAGAAGAATTATTTTAGTCAACATTTATTTTTTAAAAATTTGAGCACAGAGGGAACCAGCAGTTAGCATAATGGCTATGTCGCTGGACTCCCACATAGTCGACCACGGTTCGCATCCCGGACCCGGTGGCTTAAAACTCATGCCAGGCGCGTGTGCATGCATGCCCAAGATCCCGAGAGGAGAATGGAGGAGAAGGGACTGCGGCGTGGCCATCCCCCCTGGGGGATGATTTCTCGCTTTCTGTCTCTATGTCTCTCTCTGTCTGTCTGGCAAGTGCATTCGCCCTATAGCGAAAACCTCTCCAAAAAAAATTGAGCACAGAGAGACATAGAAAGAGAAGGAAAGCGACAAAGCAAGCTGCCAGGTCCAGGACTCAAACCACAGTCAGCCATGTAGGAGTACAACACCCCAATCACTATGCCACCTGCTGGCCCCTATCAACGACTTTTATGAAAGCAATTTCAGGAATATGGTTTGGTACCAACCACTGTATTTCTCAAATGTCCTACTTCCTATGATCCAATCTCTAACTAGTCTGTATACTTTCCCTGCCTCCAATGTATTCTCTCAGAGACATTCTCCGACCACCATAAAGTCCTTTTCCACCCATTACATTCAAAAACATCATTCTAGTTCCCTCAAACTAGAATTGCCATTTACATATTTGTTTTGTTTGTTCCCTTTTCTCTTCCTGATCCCAATTACAATGTGAACTCCATGGAGACCTTGTCTAGTTTACTTTCAATTATATCCCAACGCCTCCACAGTGCCTAACACATAGTGGTGGTCAATACATGTTTCTTTCTTTCTTTCTTTCTTTTTGGAGAGTTTTTTTGCTATAGGGCACGCGCACTTGCCAGAAAGACAGAGACAGAGAGACAGAAAGCGAGAAATCACCCCCCAGGGGGAATGGCCACACCACAAACCCTTCTTCTCCATTCTCCTCTCAAGATCTTGGGCACACACACACATGCATGGTGTGAGTTTAAGCCACCGGGTCCAGGACTCAAACTGTGGTCGCATGGGAGTCCAGCGACATAGCCATTACGCCAACTGCTGGTCCCAATGAATATTTCTTAAATGAATGAACGAGGCACTATTAATATTAAATGAGCTGAGTGCCCTTACCACGCCATTGAGGTACCTGTCTAAATGTATTTCTCCTTGCTTGGAAGAGCTGAGTGCAAGACTAGCTTGATCCATTTTTATAACCTAAGTACACTGGCACATGCCCTGTACATGGTGGTTTCTCAGTAAATAATTGTTGGTAAGTTAAAATGTAAACTTACTTAGTATGTTCCTACCTGAAATAAAAGAAGTACAAAGACATTAATTCTGAGGTTGATAAAAATGCTTAGAAATTCAATCTTGGCAAGGACCTAGGAAGTCTCACTATCAAAAAGCTTCCTATACTGCAGTTGGATTCATGAGCTAAGAGAAATTCTTTTTTCTAATCAAACCTACCTTAATTCTCTCTCTTTAGTTTGGGAAGTAAAAATACAAAGTATCTTGTAGATAGAACTGAATGAATTAATGATAAAATTTTGCAGACCCATCATTTTATTCCAGTTGCTAATAAAGCCATATCTTTATTAGAAATTGGCTACTTACTGATATCTCAGTAGTACATATGATGTAACACCATGAATTCAGAGGAAGAGTCCTTCATAAATCTAAAAAATAAACAAAAATCTCATGAATGTGGTATTTTCCCATGTTTTTATTTATACTACTAGAGGGCAGGCATACACATGCAAGAGAAAGAGAACAAGAAAGAAAATGTACCCCCCCACCCCCGGAGCACGGCCACACCACAAGCCTTTTTCCTTCCTATCAAGATTTGGGGCTTGCACACGGACGTACCTATTTGTGCCTTTCAAGCTACTAGGGCCCCTCAGTAGGCCATGTGGGATCTGGCTCCCAACGCACGCTGGTTACCCATGACACCTTGTTTTTAATTACAGTGCCTAATCTTACATCTGGTTTTTAAAAACAGAAACCTGTCATAATTTTAGGGAGCTTATGCTTACATAAAATAGAGATAAAATTTTAAGACATAAAAGTATATTATATACCTAATTGGTTACAATCAGAGGCTGAAATATGAAATTTAAGAAATAAGATGCTTGGGGCCAGCAAGAAGCATGGTGATTAAGGTGCTGGACTCTCACATGGCCGACTGCGGTTCCAGTCCTATACCGGACAGCTTTTCTCATTTTCCCTTTCTGTCTCTGTTCAAATTAAAATAATAATAATAATAAAGAAGATTCTTTAAAATTGATATTAGCTTATGCTATTAAGAATCATAGAAGAGGTGACATCTAAGATTATTATTATCTAAGACAGCAGAACTGAGTAGATACCAAGAGAGAAGATTTTCACAGAATAACCTGAACAAATGCACAAAACAAAAACTTAAAAGAGAACTCCTGGCACACTTTCATAAGTCAAAAATGGGAAAAAATTCTTAATGAATAGGAAAGGGCCAGATAACGAGCTGCCTTGGAAACTTGGACCCAGTAGTACGATAGGCACCATCTCCTGCGTAGGAATATGGAGGGAAACAGGTAACTTTGTATTATAGAAAAATCAGCTGGTATGTGAGATCAGTTAGATTAAAAGCTATAGAAAGCAAGAAGCTAAAAAGGGAAAGTATTTAGCAGATTACTTTCTCTTCTATACTTTGCTGGTTCGATTCTGAGACCAAATTTCTTTACCCTCAAGTGGACTTTCTAACTCTTAATTCATTAGTCATCCTCTAAGGCTTGAAACTCTCAATGTTTGATTCCCCCATTTACTTCTTGACAATCTGTGACCAATTCCTGATCACTTTTCCCTCGGAATGTCTTGCATGTATGTCATTCCCTTGTCATTTCTACTGCCACCACCTTAATGCAGGGCATCCATACCTTACATTTGGTTTCTCTATTTCTCTTGCTTCCAGCCTTTTCTATTCTTTTCAATCTAAACACTGCTGCCAGGGACCAGCAAGTGGTATGGTGGTTAAGTTGCTGGATTCCCACATGGCTGATCAAGGGTCAAGTCCTAGACCTGGTAGCTTGCTTTCTCATTTTCTCTGTGTCTCTGGTATAGCAAATTAAATAACAATTAAATAATTCTAAAAAGTAATAGACATTGCTGCCAGGTTAATCCTTAGAAATGTTCCTACCCATCTCTGAAGTCTTTTTACTACTTGAGGAAAAACAAAGAATGTGTTATCTGGCAATGGAGAGCACCAACGAGCTGCCCTAACTCACTGCTCACTGCTCTCTCGAATTCCACCTCCGTACTAGTTTCCCCTTACTAGCCTCTAGTACACTGCATGCTACAAATGTAATTTTAAATGTTTTCACACCCACAATGAAAAGTAAAAAGAAAGTGGTGAAATTAATTTGAGTATATTTTATTTAACCCAACAGGTTCAAAACACTATCATTTCAACATGCAATCATTGGGGCCGGCAGATGGTATGTAGCTAAAGGTGATGGACTCCCACATGGCCTATCATGGTTCAAGTCCTGGACCTGGCAGCTTGGTTTCTCACTTTCTCTCACTCTATCACTCTGCCCCTCTCTAGTCAAATTAAAATAAATAAATTTAAATAAAATAGTTCTTAAAAATGCAATCATTGTTGAAAATGAATGAGAGGGTCAGACTGTTGTTTAACAGCAAAATGCAACACTCTGTCAGGCTGACCCACAGGGGAAGGTTTCAAGTTTGCACTGAGACCTGCCTGTTACATCTGGTACATGAGTGCCTATGATCTGGGCTGGATGAAGCTGGGGGTAGATCACAGCATGCGGACCTATTTGGGTACCTATCTTTCAGTCTGTCTCTCTCATGGAATAAACTTTTTCTAAAAATGAGCTATTTTGGGGTGGGCAGGTGGCGCCATAGTTAAGGTGCTGGACTCCTACATGGCTGACTACAGTTTGAGTACCGGGCCTGGAAGCTTGGTTTCTTACCCTCTAAAATCATAAATAAAATTGAATGAACTTTTTTTTTTTTTTAAATGAGCTATTTTGGGGCCAGCAGGTGGTGTGGTGGTTAAGGGTGCTGGACTCCCACATGGTCAGCTATAGTTCAAGTCCCCGACCTGGCAGCTTGCTTTCTCACTTTCTCTCTCTCTCTTGCTCTGTCCATCTCTGGTCAAATTAAAATAAATGAATAAAATTAAATAATTATTTTTTTTAAAAAGGAGCTATTTTACAACCTGTTTTCCATAGCAAGTCCTCAAGATCCAGAGTGTGTGTTTACAGCACATCTGAAGTCAAACTAACCACATTTCAAGTGCTTGACAGCTACGTATGACTAGTGGTTACTTTAATAGCACAGGTCTAGACTCTAAAATCAATGTTTTCGACTACAGGGAATTGTGTTCTGCCACTTCTGAAGTGCAGGCTAGCACTGTTCTATTTTCATGTATACATCTAGGACTGGATTTTAATGAAATCAGCAACCATTTAGTCTCCCAGATTAAAAATTTAAGCTACTCTCTTACCATTAAATTGGCAGCTATCAGGTGAATCCAGGCAGACAATTACTTAACGTCTAGCATCCTCTACTGTCCTACCTCACTGGAGGCACTCATTGCCTTACCTGAAGGATTGCAATTTCCGCTCATCTAGTTTTCCTGTTCCCAGCTGATCCTGCTGTGAAAGACCATCCTAAAAACAAGTATCCTCATGCCAATCCTTGCATGAAATTCCCACTGGCTTCTTGCTAACTACAGGATAAATTCTAAACACCTTGGTTGAAAACCAAGATCCTTCACAGGCTGGCTGCCTCAACCCATCCCCACTTGCTTCACTTCATCCTTAACCACGGTTATTCTCCCTCTTACTCCCTCGGTATACCAAACTTGCCCCGTCTCCATACGGTTTGCATGCAAGAACAGCCTTTGAGTTTAGCAAATTCCTTTAGATACCTCATAATCCTGCAAATTATTCACTTTTATAAAAGCTTTTCCTGTCCCCAAAGGTAGTTATTTTTACCTAGCACCACGGGGAGAGGAAGAATACTTGTTGAGTATATATTAGTTGTATAAAGGAGAAGTGATCATTTCTCTATCTCCCATACAAAGCACAGTGCTCAAAGCAACAGAAATAAATGTACTGAAAGCAGGAAT
>NW_006159978.1:667211-672833 GCF_000334495.1 Tupaia belangeri chinensis | reverse complement strand
ACCCCATCTAGCACATTGTTGCATGGAGGTGATTCTGACGGATACTACCTTATCTCACAAATATCTCAGTTATCTGCTTTCTCAATAATGATCCTGCATGTTGATGACAACTAAAGGGAACTACACAAAATCCAAGGAAAAATGAAGGGCTCTGGGTGAACCTTGAAGCTCACTGAGTGAAAAGTGTCTTCGTGGTCGGCTTGGAGGGAGCAGAAGTTTCATAACGGGATCAAAGAGGCTGTAAAATTAAAAACCAGATGAGCATGAATGATAGCTCAGCTCCTCCAGGCCACAGGAAGCCAGACTTCCAGGGTTGGAGCTAACCTGACCTTTTGTTCCTGAAGAAAACTCGTAAAATGGTACCAAATCAAAGAGATCTTGGGAACTGCAGTGACCGTGCGAGCGCTCCAGGGCCACGGGTGAGGGGCGCAGAGACCCGAGACCATTTTAATCAGAGCGCCGTACAAACATCTGAAAGGTCTCGGGTCGATGGACTAGAGGGCGTCTACTTTGTGCCCCATGCCTGTGGTCTCTTAACCCGAGGCGACCGGAAGACCTGAGCCGGGAAGCTAAGAACCCCGTGGCCACGAGACGAAGGAGCCAAAGCTGGCGCGGGATTGCTCCTGCAGCGCCACGAGACCGAAAGGGCAGAGGCACACAGCAGAAGGAGGGAAGGCGCGCACGGGAGTGAGCCGTGCGGGCGGCCACCGAAGAACCGAGAGTTTTAGACCCCCGGAGAAGTCCCGTGTCCTCCCCTCGCGGAGCGCGGCTCCCAGGAACCACCAGGGCGGAGTACGTCCTCGGGGGAGCCTGGTCCGAGCGGGAGCCGCTCTCCGGGAGGGCCGACGGCGCCCCTCCCCCGTCCTCACTTGCCTCGTCAGGCCTCCCCCAACGCCGTCCACTGCCCTTCCCAACCCCCAGTCGAATCCAGGGTCCAGAGGGAGAAAAGCGGATGGTCGCTCAGCAGCGCCCGGGAGGACCGGCCGGCAGAGAGCCCTCCATGGCGGGCGCCCTTTTGAAAGAGGAGGGGGGGGGCCGAAGCGGAGGCGAGGCGCGGAGGCGGGGAAGACCCAGGACGATACCATCTTGAGGGGGGGAGCGGCGGGACTCTAGGCGGGCGCTGGTGCTTATTCCAACAAGTCGAGCCACCTGGGACCAAAGAGTTATTCTTTAGTTATTGATAACACTTTAAATCTCTTAAAGAGATGAGGAGGCCAAACATTAGGGGGGAGAAGGGAGATGATTTGCCGGGGCCACCCCTCTCGTCCGTGCGTGCGTGGCGAATGGCGGGGCCCGAGGTGCGGCTTCCGCCGACGCAGGTGGCTGAGCTCTGCGCTGCCCTTGGTCGCGGGGTCGTCGCTGGCGCCCGAGCCGCAGGTGGGTCTGGGGACCCCGAGCGGCTGCGGCGCCGCTGACCGTGACTGCGCTGGCGGGAGGGCTCTCGGGAAGCCCTCGGCGGTGCTGTGTGTCTGGAGGGGTGGGCTGGGCCTCCTCCCGGCTTCCGAGCGAAGGTGACGGGGGGGAAAGGGAAATCGAAATTTCGGGGCGGGAGGATACCGGGCTCACGTTTCCCACCTCGCCACTTTTGGTTGGGGCTGTCATAAATGGAGAACGCCTCTAGAGACGACCCGGTGGCTGTCCTCTAGTCGGACTGGAGAGAAGTCCGACCAGCATCGCGTGCTTTGCCTGAAGCCGGGAAGGGGCGGGGGCGGCTGCGACTCCTCCCACTCCCCAGCTCCCATTTATCCAGGCGTCTGTCTCCTCGCTTGCTTTCTTTTTTTGAGAGGTTTTTGCTATAGGGCGCGTGCGCTCGCCAGACAGAGACAGAAAGCGAGAAGTCACCCCCCAGGGGGGGATGGCCACACCACAATCCCTTCTCCATTCTCCTCTCAGGATCTTGGGCATGCACGCACACGCGACCGGCGTGAGTTTTAAGTTACAGGGTCCAGGACTCGAACCACGGTCAATTACGTGGGAGTCCAGCGACATAGCCATTATGCTAACTGCTGGTTCCCTATCCTCGCTTTCTGAGCTCACCCTCCTAGATCTCAACCCCTAGTGAGACAACCATTTCACAAAATATGCTGTTTAAGAATGTAATACTTAAATTTGTGCTTGGTTTTATGTATGTCATTCAGATCTCAAGGAGTCCAAGTCCAGCATGCGTGTTCAACATTGGCTTTCATTTACGAAATTTACAGTTTTTAAGCAAAACATCAAGTGCTGTGGGAACCAACTAGTGTATATGTATATTTACAGATATGTTAAATAGCGTAGTTACTCATTTTAAATTCTAGGGCACATGCACTCGCCAGAGAGAAAGAAAGAAAGTGGGAAAGTTAGAAACCAACCAATCCTCTGGGGGACTGGCCCTACAGCGAAACCTTCCTTCTGTCTATTTTGGGCAAGCAGCACCTGTGTGATTATCAAGTCTCTGAGTCCAGTATGCAAGCCGTGCAGCGAGCCATGTGGGATCCAGTGCCTTAATCTCCATATCTCCTGCTGGCCCTATATATGTAACATATATAGAGATTCATATTCTTAATGCCTTTCTACACTTTCCCAGTGTGAATTGGAGTGACTTAACAAAAATAAGACACACTTGATATAGTTTTGCAGGAAAAAGTTGGATTGAAGGCAGAGAGTGGTATTAGGAAAAATAAGAAAGAATATATAAAGAGCCAGTAAATGAAATGTTTCTCTCCTGTCTACTCGCCTAGGTTCACTAGAGTCTCTAAACGCTGGAGTCGGTGTTGGAGAAGGGAATTCAGGTGAGGACAGGAGGAAGGATGAAGCAGAGTCATGATTTCTGAGAAAATAGAAACGGCAGGAAGTGGCTAGGAGGAAAGAGTAGGGCACAAGACAGCAGTGTGGGGGTAAGGTGTCATTCACCCATATTGTTTAACCACCGCCTGGGCCTTGAGGGCCAAAGGGTCAGCAAGCTACCAGGCTTGCCCTCGACTAGGTCTGAGGAAATCCCTGTGGCTGACTCCAGGCAAACTGAAAAGTTCAAAAGCGAGATTTCAGCCTCTCATCACCTAACAGCCTACCTGCCTTCAATCCCCAAATCTCTCCTGGCATAAGGAAGGTTCCGGGTCTGGGGTGTCGTTCCTTAGAGTGAAACAGCTTGCTCTGTTGGAATCTCAGGAGTTTTCAAATCTGTAAATGAAGCCACACAGAAGTGGCTCTGTGACCTGGTGGTTGAGGCAACAGATCCCGTATGGCCAACCCTGCAGTTGGAGTCCTGGACAGACAGTTCTAGAAACACCGGCTGTGTGTGCATGCGTGCCCCAGACCCTGAAAGGTGGAAATGGAGAAGCAGGAAATGTGGCATGACCATGCCCCATGGTGTGGGGGGTGAGGGGAGTGCACTTTCTCTCTCTCTCTCTCTCTCTCTCTCTCTCTGATGAGTGTATGTGCCCTCTAGCAGCAAAAAAGTGTCTTAATATAATGCTTTACTTATTATGAGACAGGAAAGAGCTTGGACCGAGGAGCCAGTCTGCCTGGGTACTAATTTTAACTGTGCCACTTAGTACATCCACGACCTTAGGCAGTTTGCTTTACCAAGATTATCCTTGGATTTTCTCATTTGGGAAACATGCTTACTGTACTGGGGACATCGTAATAGTGAATACCCATTTAGTGTTGCTGGGAGGATTGATTGCCTGAGTTGGCGATTATGAAAAGCGGTAAGAACCGTGCCTCACAGTGCTCTAGGGATCAGTCTTTGCTAGAGGTAGACAAAACATTTGGATCATTTTGTTATCAAAGGACACATGATTAGGTACATGATTCCCTGAGTCTGTAAGATAAAATCCGATTTGTTTTTTAGAGCTGTCATAGCTACTCCCAGTTCTGAAATAAAAACAAATTTTTCTCAAGGGTCCTCAGGTAAAGAAGATAGTCATAACATGTACAGTGCCCTACTGGGCTTTTATCTGGATGTCACCCCCTAAAACAATTGGTCCTTTACTCCCCCCCCACTACCGTCTTCTCATCCCAAACCTAGGCTTGCCTCAGTGGAGCCAGACACTCTCCCCCTCATCCCCACTGCCCTTTGCCCATCACATGAAGCTCTCTTAGGGTCTTGAGCCCATGACAAGAGCCCTCTACCTCTTATTCATTCTCCAAGGGATCATTCCAGCTCGCTCTTTTTTTTTTTTTTTTTTTTTTTTGAGAGCTTTTTGCTATAGGGCATGTGCACCCGCCAGGCAGAGAGAGACAGAGACAGAGAGACAGAAAGCGAGAAATCACCCCCCAGGGGGGATGGCCACTCCTCAATCCCTTCTCCATTCTCCTCTCAGGATCTTGGGCGGGCACGCACGCACACGCGCCCAGCGTGAGTTTAAGCCACCGGGTCCGGGACTCGAACCGCAGTCGACTATGTGGGAGTCCAGCGACATAGCCATTACGCGAACTGCTGATCCCACTCTTTTCTTTTAAAAAAAAGATTTATTTATTTAACTCCATTTGTTACTATTTTTCAAGTTGACCAGTCAGAGAAAGAAAGCAAGCGGCCAGGTCCAGCACTCGAACCATGGTTGGTTGTGTGGGACTCCAGAGCCTTCAACCACCATGCCACTTGTTGGCCTCTTTTTTTTAAGGTTTATTTCTTCCATCAGAGAGAGGCACCTCCAGCCATCCCTGATTACTGGGTACCAAAAAGTTACATGAAGACCCTGGGACTAGAACCTGGGTCTTTCCCATGTGAAATTGAACATTAAAGAGCACTGCACTGCGGCAGAAGGCCCCTGGACTTAAGTCCATAAATCTCTGTCCTCCCTGGTCATCCACTCATGGTAAAGCATACAGAATAAATTATGGTCAGTGCCACTGTTCATTGTAAAGAGCCCATTAGATACAGATGGTAGAATTGTGATCTGAAACACACCTGGAACTAAGATTTGTTATTTACCTCTTAGGGATGGAGTCATGGTTCCTTCCTGGTAGTTGAGTCTACCTCTGGATTTTGACTGTACAAAATCCTTCAATCCATCAGCCCCACTGTGTTTACTTACAGAGTCTCTAAGAGCCCATATGCAGGGTCCTGCAGGTGATGTGGTAGTTAAGGCACTGGACGCCTGAATGGCCAACCACAGTTCAAGACTTAGACCTGGCAGCTTGCTTTCTCACTTCCCCTCTGTGTCTCTCCCTGGTCAGATTTAAAATAATAATTTTTTTTTAAATTATTTAACTATTTACTTTTTTTTTTTTTTCAGTTGGACTTGAGAGGAACAGAGAGATTTTGAAAGCAAGCCACCGGGTCTGGGACCCGAACCACAATCGACCACGTGGAAGTCCAGCACCCTTAACCACCACGACACTTGCTGGCCCAATAACTTTTTTTTTTTTTTTTTTTTAAGTAACATATATGCAGCAAGAGCAATAGAGACTTACTTCATCGCTTATGCTCAGAATAGAGCCAGATGAAATCAGTTCTTATCTTTGGCCTTGTTGGAAGATGCCAACAGTAATGGCTCGGCCTACAAGTGGCCCTGGGCTTACTTAAAACCGTCTTTAGGGAACCAGCAGTTAGCGTAATGGCTATGTCGCTGGACTCCCACGTAGTCGACCGCGGTTCGCGTCCCGGACCCGGCGGCTTAAAACCCGCTCGGCAACGGT